>NW_004955413.1:4399159-4423092 GCF_000276665.1 Chinchilla lanigera | reverse complement strand
GACAGGGGGTGGGGCGAGTACGGCGCCGGGGGTGGGGGCGAGGAGGACGCGGCTCGGCTGGCATCCGTGTCCTTCCTCCACCCAGCCCGAGGAGCCAGCTGGTGTTGTGGGGACGGGGAGCTGGGTGTTCGAAGAGGAGGAAGCAAGCGTGTGTCACCGTGTGCCTCCGTGTGAGGGCTGTGCCTCGGGGACAGCTCCCAGGGCTGGGGCGGAGGCGGGTCGGGAGCCAGGGGGGTTGGGGTGCAAACTTGGGGCTGGGGAGCGGCTGTGCAAGACTCTAAAAGGATGTGGGCTCATGCGTGTGCGCACGTACACACACAGACACACACAGCGTCTTCATAGGACGTTTATTCTGTTTTTCCTTCAGCCCAAAGCAGCAGGCATGGGGAGCCGACTGCCCTTGATGGTCTTTCTGGAAGAGCCAAGTTGGGAAGAAAAGGGTCAGAGGAAAAGTGGGGAACAGGGCGAGCCTGAGGGCGGAGGTGAGAAAGGGCAGAGCCTGAAGAGGCAGAACCTGGCTGGGGATCCTGAGAGAAATGGACCAGGGAGAGGAGGAAGAGCGTGTGTCACCCGATTTCCCAGTGTCCTGAAGGCTTGGGGGAGAATGGGAGTTGCAGGGCTGGGGGACTGGGGCCTTCCTTGAGGCATCCCCTCATGGGGCTCAGGCCCAGCCTAACTTCCTGCCAGCTAAACTCACCTTCCGGACAGTTCTGCATGGAGTAAGTGGCCGTCACTGAGCTTCTCTCCCAGCCTGTGCTCTAAGAGAAGTGAAGGCTTCATTCCCAGTTTTGTTTTTAATTAAGTTTTTTTTTTTTTTAAGACAGGGTCTCACTGGGTACTTCACACTGGCCTTAAACTCACTATATAGCCCAGACTGGCCTCCAACTCTGAGCACTCCTGCCTCAGCCTCCTGAGTGCTGGGATTACAAGCGTGCAGCACCACGCTGCCGGGCTGGGGTTTTCATAAAGAACAAAACAGACAGAGGATGTGCACCGGTTTATAAATTGAGATACGCTGCCTGGGTGATAAGAAATTGTGCACAAGGGCAAGTGTGTGGCCGTGTACATGGGTATGTGTCCATGGAGGCCTGTTTGTGTGCCGGTCAGGATGTGAGGTGGTCCTGCCAACACAGGCTGAGGGGCAGGCAGTCCGGGGTAGAGGGGGCTGGCTTCAGGGCCTGTGGATCTGCTTCTGTCCTTGACAGGCTGTGTGGTCCTCAGCGAGTTCCTGCTCTCTGGTCACAGGATCCTGTCCTGCAAGCTGACAGGCACCTGCTGTGTTTCCAGGCTGGCAGGTCCTACTCACTGTGTGGCTGCTGGGGAGGGGCTCAGGAGACCTGAGCGGGCTGGGGTTTGCAGAGCATGAACAGTGCCTTTGAGCTTCTGGAGAAGGAACAGTGTGCTTAAGAGCCCAGTCTGGCTGGGAGCAGAGGAGGAGAAACAATGGCAAGTGGCGGAGCCGGGGAAAGGAGGAGGCCAGAGCCCTGGGATCTGCTACATTCATCTGGTCCGCGCCTGACAGGAGACACGGTGGACGGCTGGGGACGCCTCAAGGCCTCAAGTGACGTTGCGAGTCTTCAGCCGGCTGTGAGGAAGACAAGGAGATGCAGATCCAGCCCCCAGCCCCTCAGCGTTGTGGAACCTGGGACCATCATGGCTCCCAGACCCTGCTTTTCTCTCCCAGGGCAGTGGTAGCTCCGCGGCGGCCACCAGAGACTCTCCTGGCCTGCTGCCTCTTCTCCTCCAACCACCCCTTCCCCTCTCCTCTCCCCCGTCTCTCCCTCTCTCCTGCCCCTTCTCTCCCTCCTTGCCCTCCTTACTGGGAGCACTGGCAGGTCTTCTTCTCACTGAGGAGCCGCTTGATCTGAGACATCCTCGCTGCCTGGCGCTGCCCAGGGAAAAGCAGAGGAGTTGTGAGGGTCCCAGGCCTCCAGGAGGGAGGTGTCCCTCAGACAAGGGAGTGGGGGAAGCTGGGAGAGGAGAAACATGGCTGTGGCTGAAGCCACCTGTCCTGAGATCCACTCTGCTCTTTCCTGCCTCTCCCTCCACAAGGGAGCTGAGGCAGGGCCTGGTCTGCAGTGAGGGAACTTAGGCCTGGGTGCTCCAGGGCCCAGTGGGAGACATGGTGGGGGGTCTGCAAGGCTCACTTACCCGTTGGTGCCGGCATCGGACACAACAGAAGATGCAGAGCCCGGTGAGGAACAGAAAGCCCAGGGTGCCCCCCAGCACTATAGCCAGGAACATCGACTGGTCCTGGTGCAGCCCTGTGAACACAGCTGCAGGGCAGAGGGGTGCTCAGTGCACCGCTTCCATTGGGCCAGAGCTGCTGGAGAGGCAAATTGGGGTCCCATCCCAGGGCTAGATGAGATAGCAGGGTGTGCAGAGCTCTCAAACACCATCCCCGGGGACTGAGAGCACAGGCTGGGAAGGGCTTCACAGTTTAGGTTTGAGGGCACTCTGCAGAGCAAGAAGCAGGGGTCCAGACCCCAGGCCAGTGTGTGTCTGAGTTTGGGGGCAGGAAGGGGAGCTTTTGGCCAGGAGGCTCCTTCCCCAGCCTGCAGACTTTAGGGATCCCAGAGGGCTACAAAAGGGAACCTGTAGTCCATTACCACACTGCCTTCTCACTCCTATGTCTCCAGGCCACCATACAAATAACCCTCTCTGGTCCAGGAGGCTGGGACTGTGGTCTCTGCTACCCCCTCCCCCAAAGGTCCCACAGCTCAGGAGACTTGAATGCATTGAAACCTGGATCCTCACCGTCGACCTTGGACTCCAGAAGGACCTGGTCCCCATCACTCAGGAGACACTGCCATGTCCCTGCCTCAGCAAGCAACACCTGAACCTGTTTCTCTTGCTTCGAGACCTGAGGCTTCTTGTCCTTCAGCTTCCAACTCAGCACCAGCGTGGGGGAGGTGGGTCCCAGCACCTCACAGACCAGAGAGCTCTGGTTCTGCGTCACTGCAGAGAAAGCAGAGACTGAGACCCTGAGTTGGCCCTCAGGGCCCTTCAAGCACTTGAGGGGGTCAGGAGGAAAGTCAGTGATCCTTTGCACCCTTTCATGTATCGTTAGGGGTCCAATGGTCTTGGATTTGAATCCTAACCAGCTCTACTTCTTAACTACCTGTGCATTCCTGGACCAGGTACTTAACAACCTGATCCCAGGAGAATGATTCAATGTAAGAATTCATGTAAAGTGTTTGAAGAGGGGCGCTAGCGGGTCCTGAGCATCCAGTGTTAGCCGTTATGTGGGGAAGTGCTAAGATGATAGGAGATAATTCAAAAGCTTCAGTGCTAGTCTTGATATTACCATCGCTTCTAGCATACAAGGAACGTTTCATTATCCCTATTAGAAAAAGGAAGAGACAACAGTTCCACAGTTGGTAGGATGCTTAGCCAGGGTTGGGCACAGGCAGAACTAAAGCCCTACTTGTTAGCTTTAGGGTGTTCTGGATTCTGGGTTCATTCCCAGCACCAAAAGACAAACAAAGCAGCCCCAACCCACAGGGCACTTGATCTGTTCAACCAGGCAACCAAGACCTCAGCATCCTCCTTTGGGGCCTGGCTGGCCTCAGCGGTCATCCTGCACCAGCGCACCTGACCCCTCTCATCCCAGCCCTCACCCCGCATCACCACCAGGTTCACTTCTTGGTGCAGCCTCTGGCCTCTGTCCAGGGTCAGAGTCAGGTTTCCGGAGCCAGCGTGCTGGAGCAAGACTGGGGACAGGGTGAGGCACAGAGGGGTTTTCTCCGCCATCTGGAGCTTGGGGTCCTGGGCGACGTTTACTATGGTCACCTTCTTGTTCTCCACGGAGAAGGTGATCCAGGACTGAGAGGAAGAAGCCCTGTCTGCCTGCCAGCTCAGCTCCCCATGGAACAGCAGGTTTTCATTGTCGAAGGTCAGCGGGAAGGACAGCTCCAGCGACTCCCCCTCTTTGTTGTAGAAGGTGCTGGGTGTCTTCCCCATCTGAAAACCTGGAGGTGGAAAGAGAGGGGAAGAGAGGAAAGTGCGGTGGCCAGTGTGGCAGGGGCAGCAGAGAACAAAGGGGACCAGGTGAGTCCACACACAGAGCTTGTCAAGGTGGGTATGGCGCTTCCACTCCCGCCCCTGCAGTCTTGCTCCCACACCACCTCGCCAGCCCAGCCCTTTCCGTTCCCAGGCAGCTCCCACCCTCCTCCGGAGAGCCCTTACTGAAAGCCTCACAGAAGCCATCAGGCCTATGCCCCTGAGAAGCGTAATTCCCAACATTTCAAAAAAACATTTTTTTTTGAGACAGGATCTGGCTATGTAGTCCAGGCTGGCCTTGAACTTGTAATCGTCCTGCCTCAGTCTTCCAAATGCTGAGATTACAGGTGTGCACCACCATGCCTGGTGAAAGCCGACACCTACACAGGGCTTACTGCATGCCAGGCCCTGTCTTGGATGTATCCCATGTACCAGGTGTCACCGTGATGCTGCAAGTGGATACTGTCAGATGCAGAAACCAAGGTGCAGATGTTCAGTGCCTCGTCCAGGGTCGTGTGGTTGTGGCAGAGTCAGGATTTAAATCAGAATCCATGCACTACACTGCACTGCTTTATGTCACACCTGGAGATGCCTCCTGGGCACTGGCTCTCACCACAGTGCTTAGCTCAGCACTGTAGAGGTGCAGTGTCAAATGTCACCAGTGTCCCTGAGTGGCTTTGCCAACTTGGTAGGGCCAGGGAGCCAAGGCAGCAAGGAAAGGAGGTCCCTGAAGGGTTGCTCTAATCAGCTCCCTGAGGAGAGAGGTCCCTTAGGTCAGCGCTCAGCCCTAGGGGTTTCTTGGCCCAGGACCTGCCCCTACCCCATAGCAGCAGTGAGAGTAGAGGGGTTAGGAGCCCCCTGAGCAGGCAGGACACTCAGAGCAAGATCCCCTCTTACTTAGCACCAAGATGTGGATGTCCAGCTGGAGCTGCTTATTGTCCTGGGAGACGGTGCATTTCCAGGTGCCGCTGTCCTGGACCTTCATATCAGGCACTAAGATGTTCATCTTCCCTTCGATAGGTTCACCCCTTGGGCTGGTGAACCGTACTGACGGCTTGCTGTCCCGGGGCCCCTCCACGGCCAGGCTCAAAGTCTGCCCCTGCACCAGGCGAGTGCCTGAGCTGGCAGTCACTGTGGAGGGAGCAGATCACCTGGGTCACACCCACCATCCCCAGTGAGGAGGGTAGAGGAAACAAGAGAGTCTCCTCACTGTCCTGTCCCCATGTCACCTTCCCTCCCAGTTCCCCGCTGCCCACCCCTAGTCCAGGGCGGGCCTCCGGTTCCCTCTTCTCCTCCTCTCCCGCGCCCCTGCTTCCCCAGTCTCTCCCCTCCTTCCCTGGTTCCTCCCCTTCCTCTCCCTCTCTCTAGCCCTTTTTCTCTTCTCTGCATGACCAAGGCCTGAGGAAGGCATGAGGACCCTTGGTTCCCAGCCCAGCCCACCTGGGAGCTGGGAAGCATCCCCAGCGCAGGCCCTGGCTCCGGGCGGTTAGAGGGGTCACATCCTGGCCTGCCCCACTCACGTCTGAACACCTGCAGCTCCACTGGCATCTTCTTGTTATCCACTTCGCAGATGTAGAACTCTGAGTCTTTCACCTCCAGCTTCCGGATGATCAGGGGAAAGGACCCTTTATCCCACTGACTGCTCTTGGAGTCAATGCGGTTATGCAGGTGGGTTTTCCCTGCAAATACAAGCCATAATGGGGAGGCAGAGGTGCTGGGTGACATGGCACCCTGGCACCAGCGGTGCCCACAACTCTTCTAATCTGAGTGCAGAAACTGCCCCTCATTCTCATCAGAAAACCCCAGACCTGAGCAGAGGTCCTGTCATACTCAGTTGCCTGGTGGGGAAAGAAATCTCACTGATTCAAAATACTGTAAAACAATATGCTGATCTAGAGGGCACCATTTCCTATGGCCAAATAATTTCTTGTGTTATTTTGTTTTGTTTTGTTTTTAAGATAGTGTTTCATTATGTAGTTCAGGTTGGCCTTGAACCCCTAGTGATCCTCCTGCCTCAGCCTCCCAAGTGCTGGGATTACAGGCATGGGGTACCATGCCTGGTATGGCCCAATACTTGACACACGTCCTCACCAGTAATCACAGGAATTCCAAGCACAGGCCCTGTTTCACTTATGCCACAGAAAAGGACATAGAGGCTCAGAGATGTAGCAGTTGCCCAAATCCTTACACATTACAAGAGGGAGTAGAAACTGGTACAATTTCTATGGAAGGTTTTTTTTTTTTTTTTTTTAAATAGGGTCTTGGGCCAGAGATATAGCTCAGTGGCACAGCACCTGCCTGGCAGTCTTGAGGTCCTGAGTTCAATTCCTGGTACAAAAAAAAAAAAAAGACAGGCTCTTCCTATGTAGCCCAGGCTGGCCTCAAACTGGTGGCTATGGGAAACAGTCACTAAGACAATGAGGCTCCGAGCTTAGTCAAATGGGCTGGGGCGGGGTGTGATGTGCACATAGCCCTGCTTTGGAAGCCAGCACTGCAGCAAGAGGAAAAGAAAACGAGCAGGAGAGAGAACAGCCATAATGCAGAGTGCTTAGTGTGATGCAGCGAAAGGTGCTTGTCCAGGCCAGGCGGGGTGGCGCACATCTGTGATCCCAGCACTCAGGAACCTGAGGCAGGAGGATCTCGGCAAGTTCTTTTTTTAAAACTAATTTTATTGTTTCACTTTTGATATATATGATGATCATATTCCTTTTCTCTCTCTCTCTTTTATTTTTTTTGTCTTTTTGAGACAGGGTCTCTCTGTGTAGTTCAGGCTGGCCTTCAGCTCACTTTGTAGTCCAGGCTGGTCTCGAACTTGCAATGATCCTCCTGCCTCAGCCTCCTGAGTGCTGGGAATACAGTTGTGCATTACCACTCCCAGGTCTTTTTCTCTTCTTAATGGAGTCAAAAGTTTTTAATGGTGAGGGAGATCAATTTTTCCTTTTATCCATTTGTGCTTTTGTGTCAGTTGAAGAATTCTTTGCTTAGGAGATCCTGAGATCTTCTCCAACGTGTTATATCTTTATATTTTACACTTAAGTTCATAATGCATTTTGAGTTAATTTTTAGATAAGGTATAAGTTCTTTTTTAACCTGTGGGTATCCAATTGCTCCAGCCACCATTTATTGAGAAGTCTTTCTTAGAGGGTACGGTGGCAACAACCACAATCCCAGCACTTAGAGGCAGAGGCAGGAAAGATCAAAAGTCCCACCTGAGCAACTTAGTGAAAGCCTGTCTCAAAATAATAAATAAACAAACAAATACATAAATAAATATTTTTAAAGTCCCTGTAGAATCTCTAGTACAAAAAAAAAGAAAGAAAAAAAAAGAGAAAAAAATAACAAGAAGGAGGAAGAAGAGAAAGAGGAGGAGAAGGAGAAGAGGAAGAGGACGAGGTGGGGGAGGAAGGAGAAAAGCAAAGGGAAAGAGTTGGATGTGGTGGCGCACACCTGTAATCTCAGCATTCGGAGAGGCTGAGGCAGGAAGCTGAAGCCCAACCTGGGCAATGTGGCAATTTGGTGAGACCCTAACTCAAAATTAAAACAAAAGAGCTAGGCTTGAATCTCAGTATAAAGGTCCAGGGTTCAACCGCCAGTACCGGAAAAATATAGTCCATCCTTCCACTATTTGATTATTTTGCAACAGTGCTTTTTAAAAATCAGTTAGACGTGTTTGTGTGGATCTGTTTTTGAGTTCTCTGCTTTGTTTCACTGATCTACTTGTTTTGTATGTAGGAGGTCTTGAAAGCAGGCAGACTAATTACTCTCTGCTTTTGTGGTATTAAGGGTTGGACCCAGGGCCTTGCACATGTTAGGAAAGCACCCCACAGCTGAGCTACAGTGTTAGCCCTTTATTTTCTTTGATTTTATTTGGATATGGTCTCACTAAGTTGCCCAAGCTGGCCTCGAATGTGTGATCCTCCTGCCTCAGCCACCCAGATAGCTGGAATTACAAGTACACACCACTGGGCCCAGGCCTTACTGCTTACTTTTGATAGGCACGGGGTCAAATGTGTGTGTCACTGTGGGGAGAACCTTTACCCTGCTGAACTTTCCATCCCGTGAGCATGTGCTTTCTGTCCACTGTTTAGACTTCTGACTTCATCAGCATCACGGGGTTTTAAGCTGCTGAGTTTCCATGTATTTGGAGATTTTCCTGTTTCTGGTATCGTTTGATCCTTTTTCGTTTGTTTTTGGTCTTTGAGACAGGGTCTTGCTTTGTAGCTCAGGCTGGGCTTGACCTCTTGACCTCACAGTGACCCTCCTGCCTCAGTGCCACCACGGTGGGTCATTGAGTGTCTTATAGAATGTCCCTCTGGTGAGGTTTGTCTGATACTTTCCTCTTGATTAGGCTTGGGTTGGGGGTTTAGAGACAAGGATGGCACAGGTGAAGCTCTGTTTTCATTCCACACCAAGAGCACATACATGACTTTGGCCTGATGCCGATCTTTTTTTTTGTACCAGGAATCGAACTCAGGACCTTAAACTTGCCAGGCAGAGGTTGTGCCACTGAGCTATATCCCCGGACCTTGATGCCAATCTTGATAGCCAGGCTGAGGTTGAGCTCTCCTGCTTCTTCCCATGAAGTTATTCTTGCCTTCCTGCTTCCCTCTCCATTGGGGCTCTTTGGGAACAAGCAGCAATGCCCTAGGCTGTCTTTATGGTGAGGAGTTCTGCTCTGCTGCCTTGAGCGACAGATAATCTATAAATTACTTGGCATTCTCCATGGAAGATTTCTCTTCTCCCCCATTTATTTGTTTATTCAGTCAGTTATTCATATAATCAGAGACTCATTTTTTTTTATTCTTTGGGATGTGAACATTTTCAGGAGTGTTTTAGAATTCGTTTTGATTTATTTATGATGATATTGAATGTATCTTTTTGTATTTTTTGGTGATTGCTCTAGGTATTACATGTGTATGGTCACAGCCTATTGCTGTCATTTTACCTGCTGTCTTCTGTGATCCTTCTGTGATCCCATTTACAATACAATTCCTTTAAAAAATTCCCATGTATACATTTAGAAGTACTCACATTGTGCTACTATTTTTACTTCAACTGTATAAGCCTGAAGCTATGGCTCTGTGATAAATTATATTTTTTGTTTTGTTTTGATTTGGTTTTGGCTTTCTGAGACAGAGTCTTAATATGTACTTCAAGCTGGCCTCAACCTTGCAGTAATCTTCCTGCGTCAGCCCCTGAGTGCTGGGATTATAGGCAGGTTCTACTATACCCAGAAAAGTAGAATATGTTCTTAGCATGTGCCAAGCCCTGGATTCAATCCCCAGCACTAAGGGGCTAAAATAATCAAGAGGAAGAGAAAAGCCTATTTTATTTATCCATTTATTTGTTTACCTTTTCTTTCTACCCTCCTGATATTTTAAGATTCCTTCTTTCTGTTTAAAGATCCTTCCTTTCTGTTTAAAGATCGTTCCTTTCTGTTTAAAGAACTTTCAGGATTCTCAGCTGGCAATAAATCCTTTTTTGTTTGTTTGTTTTGTCTTTTGTTTTTTGGGACATGGTCTTGCTATGTAGTTCAGGCTGGTCCTGAACTCATTATGTAGCTGAGGCTGTCCTTGAACTTATGGCAAACTTCCTGCCTCAGCCTTCTGAGTGCTGGGATTACAGGTGTGTGCCATCATGCCTGGCTGGCAATAAATTCTTAGTTTTCTTTCTTCTGAGAATGTCTTTATTTCATCTTCATTCCTGAAATGTATTTCTTCTGGGAATACGGCTCTGAACAGTTCTTTACTTTGGTACTTAACAATATCATGTCATTTTCTTCTATCCTGTGATTTCTGAGATAGAATCTGCTATTATTCAAATTGTTTTTGTTTGTTTGTTTGTTTGTTTTGATACTGGGAATCAAACTCAGGACCTTGCACTTGCCAGGCAGTTGCTTGTGCCACTGAGCTATATCCCTGGCCCTCAAATAGATTGTTCCCTAAAGGTACAGTGCTATTTTTCTCTGGTTCTTTTTTTTTTTTTTTTTAACGAGGAATCGAACTGAGTACCTTGCGCTTGCCAGGCAGGCACTGTGCTGCTGAGCTACATCCCCAGCCCTCTTTTCTTTCTAGGCAAGTGCTCTACCACTAAGCTACATGCCTAGCCCTCTCCTTTCCTTCTTTCTTTTCTTTTCTCTTCTTTTTTTTCTTTTTTTTTTTTTCAGTACTAAGGATTGAACCCATGGCTTTTGTATGTTTATTCTGAGACAGGGTTTTGTGAAATCACCCAGGTGGGACTCGAACTTGCCATCCTCCTGTCTCAACCTCCCAAGTACTGCTGGGATTACAGGAGTGCTTTATGAGTCTGGTGCTTTTTTTTTTTTTTAATAGGGTCTCATTATGTTGGCCTGTTTCTAATTCCTGGACTCAGGGATCCTCCTGCCTCTGCCTCCCGAGTAGCTGAGCACACAGGTGCACGCCTGTACCCCACAGGTTATGATGTGTCTTGATGTGGGTTTCTTAGGGTTTATTCTGTTTGAGGTTTACTCAGCTTCTCGACTCTTGAATCTAGGTTATGTCTTTTGCCAAATTTGAAGAGTTTTCAGCAATTCAATCTTTCTTTTTTAAGCTCCGTTTTCTTTTTTCCTCTCCTTGAACTTCACGGACACAAACATCTGATCGTTTGTTACAGTCCCACTGGTCCCTGTGGTTCTGTCAGGTTCCTTCCAGCCTATTTCCTCTCTGTTGTTTAGTCTGTGTTGTTTCTATTTTTCTCTCTTGCAGTTCACTGATTCTTTCCTCTCCACTTCCCTGTTAAGCCCACTCACTGAGCTTTGTATTTTGATTACTGAATTTTTTTCAGTTCTTAAATTTCTGTGTGTTTTTTTCTAATATCCTCTTCTTTCTTTGCCAAGGTTTTTGTGCTTGAGTTAGTTTTGAGCATACATATCATAGCTTGTTGAAAGATTTTTATCTATTGATTTTCTTTTCCACTCAATTTGAGTTCTTCCTGATTCTTAGTACTGAGTGGTTTTTGATAGAAACTTGGACATTAGAGCATTAGATTATGAGATACTGGATTGTATTAAACCTTTTCTTTTAATTGGCTTTTAACATCACAACACTGCTTCATCAAGAGCAGGTGCGCACCGCCTTTGCCTGCCAGATGAAGGCAGAAGTGACCTTCCCTCGCCAAGCTGGGGAGAAGCCCCTCCCCGCCCACGGGGCTGAGTGGGAATTCCGGGCCCCCACGTGATCACTGTGCGACCCTGCTTTGGGGACAGCCCTCTCAGTGCTTCTCAGCCAAAGTCCTCCTGACTATCCCTCAGCCCTCCTCTGACACCACCTCTGCAGCAGGGTTGAGTTTGGGCTACAAAGGGAGCCCACGGCGAGCCTGAACTGCACAGCGAGACCTTGTCTCAAAAAAAAAACCAAAAAAAAGAGGAGGGCTTTGTTTCACTAGGTTGCTTCTTCCTTAGCCTTTAGCTAGAAGACAGCTGGGTTTTGTAGAGCTTTTGTTTTTATTTTTGTCTGTGCCCATTACTGTTTCCAGGTTTAAATGGAAATGAAGAACATGTTATTAGATACAGGATTCTTATCATAAAGTGGAAAAGACTTTTGGCTAAATTATGTTCACTTTCTAGTCTTCTGTGGGGGTAGAATTTCCACGTAATGAAACTGGGTGTTTAACTGAGGAGATTTCTAAGCAAAACAAAAACAAAACCAGAACCCAAAGATTTTGGAAAACGCTCAACCTATTCATACCTCAAAAATGAGGAACTACGGTTGGAAGAGAGCACCAAGGACTGGCTAGACTACCATTCAACAAAGAGTGTGGGGTTATTGGGACTGAAGTGGTTAGAGGGGGATGAGACGGAGGAAAGCTGTTGGACTCCTTGGAGTTGACAGGATAAACAGTAGAGCTATGAGACAGGAATGAGAGGATTACTCAAAAAGAGGGAAAAATTACCCCAGTGATGATTCAAGATCATCAGAGCCATTTTTCCAGTTTCAGCAGACCATATGCCTCCATCTGAAGCCTTGGGGACAAGACCCCAGCCCAGCAGAACCACAGGGACAGAACCCTGCCTACAGGGGGTCACTGCCATTCCAGTGACCTAGGGGCACATCAGCAAACTAAGAGTTTATGTTTTACTTAGAATCTAATGGAATCTGTCTTGCTAAGGTTGCTAATCACCCCTTCCTCCTTTTTGAAATAGAAAAGGCTATCCTGTGCCTGTCCACCATTATATTTTGGGAGCACTTAATTTGTCTAATTTCACAGGTTCGCAGCTGGAGAGGAATTCTGCGTCAGGATGAATTATACCTTGATGAAATATATATTATACATATCTGATTTGGATGCTACTTGGATGAAATTTTGGATGTTAGACTTTGGAGTTGGTGCTGGGATGGGTTGAGACTTTTGGGGTTGCTGGGATGGGATGAATGCATCTCGTATATGACACATTATGGACTGGATTGTGCCCCCACAAATTCACATACTGAAACCTCAGACGCCTCACCAGTAAAACCAAAGGCTTCGATGGAGCTGCGTTTCCCAAACTTCTGTCATGCTCAGACTTCACACATGGTTTTAGCCAAATCTACCCATTCCATATATGTAACATCTTTAAGTGAGTTCATTTTTTCAAATTAAATAAATCTATTTATTTATCTTTACTTCTTTGCTTAAATTTATTTTTCTTTTTTTTTAAAATAAATTTATTTTTAAAAGGAACTTTATGAGCCAGGCGTGGTGGCAAATGCCTGTAATTCCAGCCCACAGGAGGCTGAGGCAGGAGGATTACTGAGAGTTTGAGGCCAGCCTGGGTTACATAGTGAGTTCAAGGCCAGCCTGATCTATATAGCAAGATCCTGTCTCAAAATAAGAAAAGAAAAGAAGAAAAAAAAAATTGAGAGCCATATTGTTATAACTGTCACTTAAAACTAACAATGGAATCTCAGTTAATCTTAATAGTACAAAAAGACTGATAAAAATTACATGATTCCCGATGTGATGAAATTGGAGTTGCAAAACAACATCTATGAAATGTTCTTGGGGAAAAAGTTAACCAGGTGTAGTGGCATACACCTGTAATCCCAGCACTCAGGAAACAGGTATAAAAGTAATATTATGAGATAATTGTGGAAATTGAACACTGACCAGATATTTATTGTATTCAAGGAATTGATTTTATTTGTTTGTTTTTGCTTTTTTCCGGTGCCAGGAATCGAACTCACGACCTCATGCTTGCCAGGCAGGCACTGTGCTGCTGAGCTAAATCCCCAGCACCTAAGGAATTGATTTTAATTATTATTTTTTTGTCTTTTTTGAGACAGGGTCTCGCTATGCAGTTCAGGGTGGCCTTGAGCTCACTTTGTAGCGCAAGTTGGTTTCGAACTCAAAATGATCCTCCTACCCCAACCTTCTGAGTGCTGGGATTACAGGCATGCACCACCATGCCCAGCTGATTTTAATTTTTAAAGAGTAATAATGACATTTTTGTTCATTTTGTGCCAAGTATCCAACCTGGGGCCTTGAGTAGACGAGTATCCTACTACTGAGCTACATCCTCAACCCTGGTAAATTCTTTTTTAAAGAATTTATTTATTTAATACTGGAGGTTCAGCCTGGGGTCTTTGCACTGAGCCCCAGATATTTTATTTTAATGAAACAAGGTCTTGCCAAGTCACTAAACTGCCTCAGTCTCCCAGAGTGCTGGGATTACAGGCACGCACCACTACGTCCAGCAAAACAATGATTACATTTTCAAACTAAAATACTGAAGCATTCATAGATTAAATGATACAGTCTCTGGCATTTGTGACATGATTCAGTGATGGGGTTGCAGTGGGGATGTAGAGGAAAGACAGTTAACCATAAATTGATCATTGTTGAAGCTGAGTGGGATACATGGGGGTGATTATACAGTTATTGTACTTGTATATATGTTTGGGATTTTTTTTAATAATTAAAAGAAAATATTAAAAAATAACAAATGAGGGAGCCAGGTATGGTAGCACATCCCTGTAATCCCAGCACTAGTGAGGCTGAGGCAGGAGGATGGCTGTGAGTTTGAGGTCAGCCTGAGTTACATAGTGAGTTCAAGGCCAGTCTGAACTACAGAGTGAGACCCTGTCTCAAACAACAAAGTCAAATTTAAAAGAAGCATTCTATTGCTTTTAATGGAAATAAAGTGTCATTCTACATGGACCTGTGGCAATAACATGTTTATGATGTGTTCTATGGGATAGTTATTTTTCCACTACCTATTAAAATAAGGTCATGAATAGTAAGACATTGTAATTAATATAGGTACTACCAAAAGGGATTTGCCACCAGCAGTTGGCATGTGGAAATTCCAGACAAGAGTGCTACTGAGTTTCCACCACCCAGCCCCCTGGGGTCCCAGAGTTTCTGGGAGCAGATCCTTGAGGCAGGGGGTTCAGCCCATGGATGGGGCAGGGGATTGCTACCTCGAATCAGGTAGGAGTTCTGTTGGGCCAGAATCTTGGTATCGTTGCGAAATTTCCAGCTGAAGGGCACGCTCCTCCTCTGGGACACTGTGCAGGGCAGCTCCACGGTGCCCCCTTCTTTGCCCAGCACCACTTCCTTTCCCTGAGTGACCACTGGGCAGAGTGCTGGGTGGGAAAGAAGAGTCAGCCACAATCCCATCACTCCTGCCCCACCCCCATCTTCCCACTTCCAGGCACCCCACCTTCCCTGCCTGCTCCCAACACTTACCCAGGTGCAGCACCAGGAAGAGGAGCCCGGAAGAGACTCCTGCGGGCATTGTGGCCTTGCTGAGGCAGGCGAGGGCCTGAATCATCAGAGGCCTGAACCTGGAGAAATGACAGGGACAGAGGGAGATACTAACTGTTAGTCAGCTGGCATTCGTTGGGCCTGGAACACACAGGGACCTTGCTCTCGCAGGACCCTTAGTCGATGGGCACATACAAGCAGAACCCTGAGGTGCGTGACATCAAAGGCTGTGCCTGCTGAGATCTCTGATGTTAGTATGTAGCATGATAATAATCTCCCAGGCCTGTCAGGGCATCGGATGAGAGAGAGGAGGGGGTTGGAAGGAAGGGGAGGGAGAAATTAGTATATCCATGAGTATCAAATACAGATTAAAGTATCAGGCACTTACAGAAAGAGTTGTAGTCTTAGCCTGGCGTGGTGTTGCGCACCTGCAGTCCCAGCACTCTGGGAGACTGAGGTAGGAGAATCACAACTCCCAGACCAGCCCAGGCAACTGAGGGTCTTAGCAAGACCCTGTCTCAAAATAAGAAAAGAAGCTGAGGGTGTAGCTCATTGTGAAGGTCCTAGGTTCAATCCCCAGTATATCAGCAAGCTGGAGAGAGTTAGTTTAGTTGTAGTCTTCTAATAAAAGCAGAACTCATTCCTAGGGGTATTTGGGGAGAAAATAACATAACTACTTTTGCTCTCTCTTTGCTTAAGAAATACCCAGTTTTGAGAGATTGTAGTATGGGTGGGTTTTCTTGTTTTGTTGATTATTTGAGGCTTTTAACAAGTAGTTCATGAAAGAAGCTCAACATAGAGAAAAATCTCTTTTTACCTTGTATTTCTGCTCTGGTTTGATTTTTTTTTTCCTTTTTTTGAGACAGGGTCTGGCTATGCAGTTCAGTCTGGCCTTGAGCTCACTTTGTAGCCCAGGCTGGCCTCAGACTCAAAACAATCAACCTCCTGAGTGCTGGGATTACAGCCGTGAGCCACCATGCCTGCCTTTTTTTTTTTTTTTTTTAGACAGGGCCTTGCTATGTAGTTGGCCTCAAACTCTATGTAGCCCAGGCTGGCTTTGAACTAGCTGCAATCCTTCTGCCTCAGCCTCCCAAGTGCTGGGATTCCAGGTAGGTGCCACCATAACCAGCCTCAGGTTGGTTTGTTTGTTTGTTTTCCGGTGCCGGAAATTGAACTCATGACCTTGCACTTGCCAGGCAGGTGCTGTGCCGCTGAGTTAAATCCCCAGCCCCCAGCCTCAGGTTTTATTTTAAAACCTTAAACATGGATTACCAATTCTGCTTCATATAAGTAATACACAAACGTATAGTTACAACATTATAATTCATTGTATCAGTCCAGGCTCAGAAACTGTAGTAGATAAATTCCAGATAGTTTTATTTCACATGTAAAAACTATCACTTTTAAGCCAGGTGTGGTGGCAAATGCCTGTAATCCTAGCACTCAGTAGGCTGAGGCAGGAGAAGCCTCAGTCACCTCTAGTTCTAGGCCAGCCTGGGCTACACAGTGAATAACATCCTGAACTACATAGCAAGACCCTGTCTCAAAAAACAAAAGCAAAGCAAAACAAAACAAAATAAAGCAAAACAAAACAAAAAACTACCTATCACTTTTATGGATATTGTGGTTTTGAGTTGTTTGATTTTTGTTTTTCCAGGTGCTGGGGATGAGGACCCAAGGCCTCTGCCACGCCAGGCGAGCATTGCACCCCTGGACTACACCCCAGCCCTGACACTGTAATTTTCAAGTGTATAATATATTTACCCCCTCAACTGAGGCTGCCTTGTTCTTATTTTTATTTGGTTGAGTCTCCTGCCTGTGTGCCAGATGCTGGGCCTATGGACAATGTGAAGCAGAGACATCCTTGGGCTTCAAAGCATGGAACACGTGGAAACATACCCCACACCGAGGCGGGGAAGAGTCTGCGTTGTGAGCACTTATTTATTCACTTATTTATTTATTCATTTATTTTATTTTATCTTATTTTTGCAGTGCTGGGGATCAAACCTAGAGCTTTATGAATACCAGACGTGTTACACCACTGAGCTATACCTCAAGCCCTTGTGTTGCTTTTTAATTTTTTATTTGTTTTGTTTTTTGAGGAAAGGGCTCATCATGTAGTTCAGGCTGGCCTTGAACTCACTATGTAACCCAGGCTGCCCTTGAACTCTTAGAAATCCTCCTGCCTCAGCCTCCTGAGTGCTGGGATTACAGGTGTGCACAAACACCAACCTAATTTTTTTTTAAGTTAAAATAACTTTAAAATGCTATGCCCAGGCCAAGAATGTGTTCTTTAACAGGTGGGATAGAAAAGGATTCATGCAGAAGGCGGCAAAAGGAGGGGGACTGAGACCATGGAACCAGGTCCGTGAATGTTGTGCTAAGATGCTGGACTCGGTTTTGGGGAATTGGGAGCCTGGAGAGGGTTTTACCTGGAGAAGATAATTCGATTTGCAACATGGATCCCTGCAGCTGCTGTGAAAGTGGAGCGGGAGGAAGCCCTGCGGCAGAGCAGGACTGCAGCGCTGTGAGAGAAGAGGATGCCTGATCTGAGACAGTGGCTGGGCATGTGGACGAGTTGAGAGACTTCTGAGGTAAAATTCTCACACTTGGAGCCTAATCCAGTGTGAGGACCAGGAGGAAGAACAGAGGTCATCTGCTCACAGTTGGACCACCCTGTGAGGCCTGTTGGGCCAGTGGGGCCCTGGCAAGAGGCCATTTAGGGGAAGGACGACTCTGGCAGGTCTGGAAGATGGCCAAGGCCCTTCCTTCAGAACCGCTCTGAGTGTGCCATGAGGAAGAACAGCATCACCCGCAGGAGCGATTCCAAGAGGAAATCCTGGGTCAGCACCCTCAGCATTGCCAGGGAATGTGTCAGAAGGCAGATTCCCAGGCCTGCCCCAGACCTGCAGGGCTGGGTCTCCAGGTGACGGACACCTACTCAGGTCTGAGAACCCAGAGTGAGCAGGAGGGAGAGGGGAAGGGCATTCCTGGCCTAGTGTACTGGGGTGTGGGCAAGTTGGAGGGGGGCTTTGTGTAAGGGGAGAAGAGAGAAGCGGCGTGGGGAGGGCAAGGGGCAAAGCAGGAAAGGGGCTTGGGAATCAGAGTGTAGATCTTCACAGGCAGGCTGAGAGCTGGGTTTGGTTCTGGAGGTGAGGGAGCTGCTGCTGCCCCTCACCCGCTGCAGGGCTGAAGAGTATGCCCAGGGTGTCATGAATGCAGGGGGAGCACTCCACATGGAGCTGTGTCCCTCGCCCACTGCTGACTCTGATCAGAGGTGTAACACTTAGAGCCCATGCTGCATAGAGCCTGTTACTCTACGCAGTTTCAGGATGCTTAACACAGTGAGTAGAGAGTAATTGACATCAAAGGAACAGAGAGGAGAGGAGGCCAACAGATAGCACCTTAAAAGCAGGCAAGAGCAGGGCCCCAAGAGTCTTTGAAGTCCAGGCCTGGGCCTTGAGTGGGCCTCAGCTTGGACGGGCCTTGGGCTGCATCCACACTTATTCTCCCTCCCAAGCCCGAGCTTTCTTTCCCCTAGTCACCTCTGCTTTCTGAGCTCTGCAACCATCGGGCCCCCTCTGAACCCGCCCAGATCCCTGTTGACCCCATTGGATGTATTGCATCTTCCACCATATGACATCATGATTTGGGGTCCCGATTTCTCCCCAACCAGCTTGAACTCCGTGAGGAAAGGGATAATAGCCCAGCCAGCTGTGCAGCCACCACAGGCCCGACACCAGCAAAACATAGAGAAGGGACTCAGGACAAGTTTAGTTAAATTATAACAGATCACATTTGGTTTTTCTCCGGTACCGGGAACCGAACTCACGACCTTGCGCTTGCCAGGCAGGTGCTTTTGCCACTGAGCTAAATCCCCAGCCCCTTATAACAGATCACATTGAATGGGGGAAGAGAAATCACTGATGGCTTTGCTGTATGAAACATACTACTTCCGCATGTAAAACGGGCCATTGCGGCTGGCTGGGGACATGGCTGAGTGGTAGAGTGCTTGCCTAACAAATACAAGGCCCTGGGGGTCAACCTCCAGCACCTCAAAAAAGGAATGAAAAATAAGTAAGTAAATAGATAATGGATCATACAAGTGTGTGTGCACACCCAGTGTGTCCTGGGTGGACCCAGGTCACCCAATCCATGCTGCTTATTCTTCTCCATCTTCTCTACGCCGATCTCCACTAAGCAGCTGCCGCCAGCCAGCCCCCCAGCCCTGGGGCTGTAGCTTGGGCTGGCTGGTGGAAAGTTCTAGAAAGAGAAGTGGGAAGATCCAGACAAGAGTCTGAGGCATTTCTTTTTCCCTGCTCTGGAGCTATTTTCTGGCAAGAGTTATCTCGGCCCTCTCCGCTACAACTCTGGCCAGAGAACCCCTTATCCACAACTCAGTCCTGCACTGGGTTCCAGAAACACAATTTTTGCTGTAGCACACTCCCTGCTGTTACTAGGGGCTGTGGGCCCCAACATGCCAGTTGGTTTCCTTATCTTGTGCACACCTCAGTAAAAATAACCCCTTTCTACAGTCCCAGGAACCCCATGAGGTGGAGTCTGAGTGCTGGGTTTTCTCTCCTGTGAGGCTAGGGGAGAAAAGAGAGCTCCCGTCCAATTCCTCCGTCTGCCCGGAAGAGGAATTACTCAGGGCCTAACGCGTTGTTGATGCTTGACACAGAGACAGATAAATACAGACAGAGCCTAACATGTGGTGGATGTTTGAGACAGAAAGACAGATAAATACGGATGGACAGAGGGATGACAGATTTTGCTGACACCAGGGAACCAGGAAGAGAAGGGTCAGGAAGGGGGCTTGTTGGTAGTCAGGGGGAGGTTGTTTACAAGTTACTGCAGGGTGGCATGGGAAGCACTTAGGGGAAGGCTGGGGTGAGGAGTGGGGTAGGGGAACCTCATACCCAAAAGCGTCCCACTGTATCCCCACCCCACACTGCCTCTGTTTTCGGTGAGCAGAGGGTAGGGGGTGGTGCCCATGGGTGATCTCCCTGCTCCGAGATCCTGTAAGAAGTCTGACAGTGTGGAGGGGCGTTCTAGGCTCTTCCCCAAGTGGTAGCCTTTGTGTCTCCCCCATCCATCATCTGGAGCTGGGGCCAGTTTAGAAAGCCACCTCCTCCCTGCCTCCAGCTCCCTGTGCTCCCCCGCCCCACCCAGGGCTCCGCTTAGTACAGGAGGCTGTGGGTTTCCAGCCGCTGCTTGCTTTGGTGCTTTGGCTTCCGCTGCCGCCCTAGAGATCTGGCCTTTGATTTCCACATCCTCAGCGTCCCCAGAGGCCCTCAGCCTCAGTACAGTAGCATCCTGTGCACCGTCACCCCTGGGAGAGGCCAAGAGAGCTTGTGGTCTCCCGAGGCTGGCTCTCTCGTTTTCTCTCTCTCTCCCCCTCCCCCTCCCTCCCTCTCTCTTCCTTTGCTTATTTCTCTGCTTATGCATTTCTGAATCTGTGCTTCCCCCTGTCCCTGGCTTCAGCTTCCAACTCCCTGTGGGTGCCTCTCCTCCTCCGTGCCAGGCTCTGCCTGTCTCTTCCTGCTCCGAGTGCCCCTGCCCTTTCTTCCTTGTCCTTCCCCTCTCCAGCTACTGCCACTGGGGTCTAGTTCCCGCCACCCTGCCCACAGCACCCCAGCCTCTGGCGGCACAGGCTGAGCTCTGATCCAGCAGGGCTGCAGAGCCGTGGCTTGCGCTGAGTGGAGAGAGGAGATGGCCGCAGGGTGGGAGGGACACAGCAGACAAAGAAGAGGACTGATTTCCCGAGAAACATTCGGAGGCCCCCAGGGAGACCCAGAGGGAAGCAGGGAGAGACACGGAGTGGCTCTTGAAAGCAGCAGCCACCCTTCATACAATCTTCCACCCCGTGCACAGCGCAGGCTGGGCAGAAACGGAAGGGGGAGGCAAAGCAATGAAAAACTCTGGAGGCGAGAGGCACACAGAGAGGAGGATGCGATGTGACCAAAATGGCAACACGCGCCCCACACACCCCAAGGCTCTTGAGGTTCCCACAGCCCTCACCCTGGCCCCAGGGATGGGATGAGGGCTGGGGGGAGGAAGAGGGCACAGCCCCACCACAGTGACAGTCTGTGGTCCCACAGGCACTTTTATCTTTACCCCACGGCCCACTCAAGCCTCCAGCGGCGGGATGCACCCTCCAGCACACACATTCTGTCGACTGCTGCCTGGCTTCGTGTAAACTTCCTAGAGACCCAGACCCCTCGAAGGGACTCTTGTGGTTTGGTGGCTGCAACCTCCACCATCCTCTCCTTTGCCTCAGACACCCACACAGGGAGCCCTGCACCCCCCCAAAGAGAGGTACAGATGGAGCTCAGCCTTCCAATCCCGCACGTCTCCCCCACCCAGCGCCCTGGTGTCTGGGGTCCCATCTCCATCCAAGTTACTTATTCAACGCACATTTACTGCGTGTCTACAGTGTGGAGACCCTTGGCCCCCAACTCCTCAGCGTGCCACCTTCCTATTATGGCCAAGGGCAGGGCCTGAGGCTGCTTGAAGGCTCTACCTATCACCAAGTGATGTGGGATGATATTTATTCAAAGGTAGGCCTCTTCCGTATAAGTGTCCCCAGCCTAAAGGAGGGAGGCCACCTCCTGAGACTCAGAGCAGCCATTTTGTATTAGCCCACAGGTCTGACAGCACAGAAATTGTTTATCAAAATATGAAACAGCAGTGATCTCCCTTACCACATTCCTCTCCCAGCCTTGCGCTCTTAAAAAGGTGCCTTACAAAATAGCAGGACGCTCACAAAGACTATCCCACATAGAGTGGGATCTTTCATGAGCGGAGTCTTTCTGCTTTAGGGATCACAGTGTACCCCAGGAGAATTCTCCTTCAGAACAATTCTATGAGGTAAAGGGCGGCACAGAACGGCTTCGAAGGCCACTAGGTCTCTGGAGAAGGGAAAGGCTGACAGTGCGGAGCCCGGAAGCTAGAGTCCTAGAGGGATTGTACTTGAGGACTATGGCGTCCCATGTCTCCGCCACACCTCACCAAGCCCAGGGTGGTGTGGGGTGTCCTACAACCCTTTTCTACCTCCCCTAGCCTCCAGGTACACCTAAAACCCGTTCTCGTCAAATCATGACATTGCTAATGTCATCCTTATCTTAAAAATAGTATATATATATATATATATATATATATATATATATAGCATTTCATGAGATCAGTTTCAATATTTTTTGAGAATTTTAACCTCCTATTTTCTTAATCAAGCTAAGGAAAACAGAAGTGTCTTTAGACATATTGTTCAAAAATTCTAAAAATGCGCAAAAGTAGAGTTAAACTTTAAAATACACATAAATCCAAAAGAGTTAAGAGCAGCTACATAGATTGTGTGGTTTAAGAAATGCTGCAGGTGTGATTAGAGGTGTGACTTTTTAGTGGTTGTGTCACTGCAGAAATTAATTTTAGGAAAACCGTCTCTTGACCAGATTCCATTTCTCATTCTCTTTTTTTCTTGCTTTTACCATTTTTCTCCTCTTTTCGCTTCTTTATAGATCTCCCACCAGTATACTTATCCTTCTCATTTCCCCTTTTTACTTCTTAGCTCTTTTCCTGCTCTTTCCCTCTTTCGGGCTTCACCCTGTCCCCTGTCCCATGACTAATTGCCTTCTACTGCTTTGCTCCACTGGGCCTTTTCCGATCTTGTGAGGATCTGAGCCTGGCGGGGCTGCACAGAGGAACATGGGGTAGTCCTGGCCTCTTGAAGCTCACAGTTGCAGTGACAGATAGCTTAGGACCAGTTGTGAGAGAAATGCAAGAGAAGGTGGCCACCGCTGTGGGCAGAGGCCTGAGAGTCTGGCATGCTCCAGTGCATGGGCCGCCATGTTCGTGTCCCTTCCAGGGATGGCCCTTCCAGCTAAAGCTGCCCCTCTTACCTCCAAGCCTGTCTTTCTTCCTCTTGTTCCTTGAACAGATGTGAGGGCGTGGGGCTTTGCAACTAGGAGCCCTGTGGGGAGAGGGCTTGCTTACTGCTGCAGAGATGTTCTTAAAATGAAGAGAGACAGGAAGCAGGGTAGCGAGGCTTCTCCACTCTCCAGGCCTAGGCCAGCCCCCAACGTCACCACCTGGGCCTGGGGTCACCCCTCCCACACCCCAGCTCTTGGGGAAAATGTCGAAGTGAAAATGCCAAAGTCATGGGGAAAACTTAAGCAGAAACTGGTTGGAGCCTGGAACCTCACAGTAGTAAAAGAAAGACTGTTCCTGACACAGTCAGACGCTACGGGGCTTCAGGGAAGAAAGTAAGAAGCAGATAGGGGCTGGGAGAGCAGCTGAGGTCCAGGGCCTGGGGGCATTTTTCAGCAGGCACTCCAAGGCTACAGGTAACAGAGATGTTTAGGTGGCCCATCCTGGCCGGAAGGGCCAGGGATGTCCCCAGTGACCATGGGCCCTGACGTTCCCATCTTCCAGGTGCCTTTCTCCTGCAGAGCCTCTCCTGAGCTGCATGTTGGATTCCCATTTGCCCCCTGGACGTCGCCACCTGGGTGGTTACCAGACCCAAGCCCACTTACCACGTGTGCACCTCCTTCTCCAAGTCCCCACTCAGCGAGGGTGTTGCCAACCACCAAATTGCCCCAGCAAAGTAAGTAGAGTGTAATTTTTAGCTAACTCTTCATCCAGCCCCTCTCATGTATTTATTTGCCACTTCCTGTGAAATGTTAGCTTCTAAATGGCTCCAAAATCCATCCAGGTCACTCTGTACCAGTACCCCCATTCTGACCCACGGCCCCACTGCCATCCTTTGCCTGCATTCCCTAGTCCTGGCCTCTCCACGCAGCCTTTCTCCAGGATGACTTCCACACACAGCAGAATTGAGCAACAGAAAGTGCACATGTTTGATTCCCAGCACCAAAAGAAGAAGAAGAAGAAGGAGGAGGAGGGGGAGGAGGAGAAAGAGGAGGAGAAGGGGCACATGTAGCTGGACAGGGTGGCACACACCTGTGATCCCAGCATTCCAAGAGGCTGAGGCAGGAGGATCGAAAGTTTGAGCCCTCTCTAGGTAACTCAGTGATTTAGTGAGACCCTGTCTCAAAATAATAAAAAAATTAAATAGGGCTTAGGATGTAGCTCAGTGGAAAGGCCCTGAGTTCAAGCCCCAGAACTGCAGAAAAAAAGAAAGAAAGAAAGAAAGACGAAAGAAAGAAGAAAGAAAGAAAGAAAGAAAGAAAGAAAGAAAGAAAGAAAGAAAGAAAGAAAGAAAGAAA
>NW_004955413.1:4374556-4398619 GCF_000276665.1 Chinchilla lanigera | reverse complement strand
CATTGACAGTTTCTTTCAGCATAGAAACAGCAGATAGAAGAACAACCATGTTATCTATCCTGTATATACATACATACAAAATTTCTCCTTCTTTCACTTCTCTTTTCCCACATCCCAGAAGCCCTTTACTCTTCGGTGGTTTCCTATCATTTCACAGTGTCTATCATACCTCCGTTTTTGTCTTTTTGAGACAGAATCTCACTCTGCAGTTCAGGGTGGCCTTGAACTCACTTATGTAGCCCAGCCGGCCTCAAACTCACAAGGATCCTCCTGCCTCAGCCTCCCAAGTGCTGGGATTACAATGTGTGCCACCATGCCCTGCTCCATAAAACATTGTACTCAAGGACTGTGATTTAATGAATTAATATTTACTGTTTCATTAAGGGCATTCTTCAGTAAAACTGGCATTAATTTTTTTTCATTTTTTTATTGCAAGTGCCTGGCAGGGAAAGATTCATGCTTTGATGCCTCTGCCTCTATTTGTGCTAAGGTAGCAGTTTTACCCTGATTACTTTTACAGCACATAGCCAGGCATGGTGGCGCGTGTCTGTAATCCCAGCACTTGGGAGGTTGAGGTAGGAGGATCATTGTGCATTTGAAACCAGCCTTACAAAGTAAGCTCAAGGCCAGCCTGAACTGCATAGGGAGACCCTGTCTCAGAAAGACCAAAAAAAAAATAACAAACCAAAAAAAGGCAAAGAAAAGAAAAGAAACTTGCAGCACAAAAAACACCAAAAAAAAAAAAAAGCTTTGTTGCATGTTTTCACTGTTTTCTTTTCTTTTTTTTTTTTTTACTTTTCCCTTCTTTGCTTTCCCTGTCCCCTCTATTTGATTCCCCTCCCCATTTGAATACTTTCTTCCTCTGTCACAATGCCTGTTATACATTTTGGTCATTATTTATACTTTTGGTTTCTCACACCATAGAAACAATGGGGTTATGCATGTGTGTCCGATGTATTTCACTTAGGAGTATGGACTCAAGGTGCATCCATTTTCCTAGAAGCGTCTTGAGCAAAATGTCTTCTTCTTTATGGAAGAGTAGTATTTCATCGTATGAAAAAACACATTGGGCTGGGGATTTAGCTCAGTGGCACAGCGTCTGCCTGACAAGCGCAAGGTCATGAATTCGATTCCCGGTACCGGAAAAAAAACAAACAAAACAAAACAAAAAAGCCACAATTTCTTTATCTGTTTACCAGTTAATTGGCACTTGGGTTTTTTCCAAGATTCAGCTATTACAAACTGTGCCACTATAAACATAGGTATGCATATATTGCTGTGTTATGATACTTTTAATTCTTCTGGGAAGATACTCAGGAAGGGAATAATTGAGTCAAATGGGACCACCAATCTTAGTGGGTTTTCTTGGTCTTTTTCAGATAGGGTCTCACTATGCAGTTCAGGCTGGCCTTGAGCTCACTTTGTAGCCCATGCTGGTCTCAAACTCACAACATTCCTCCTGCCTCAGCCTTCCGAGTGCTGGGATTACAGGCGTGTGCCACCACGCCCAGCTCTCAATTTTAGTTTTTTGAGGAATCTCCACACTGATTTTCACAGTGGTTGCACCAGTCTACATTCCCACCAACAGTGAAGAAGTGTACCTTTCCCCGTGTCCCTGCCAGCATTTGTTATTGATTAATTTCTTTTTTGTCTTTTTGAGACAGGGTCTCACTATGCCGTTCAGGTTGGCTTTGAGCTCACCTTGAAGCCCAGGCTGGTCTCGAACTCACAATGATCCTCCTGCCTCAGCTTCCAGAGTGCTGGAATTACAGGTGTGCACCACCACACCCGGCCTTGATTTCTTGATGATAGCCATTCTTTCTGAGCTGAGGTGGAATTTCGGTGTTGTTTTAATTTGCATCTCTCAAATAACCAGTGATTTTGAACATTTTTTCATATATTTATTTGCTGTTTGCATTCCTTCATCTGAGAAGTGTGTATTCATCTCAGATGCCCATTTTTGGATTGGGTCTTTAAATGTGAGGGGTCTGATTTTTTTGAGTTCTTTATATGTTCTCCATAGTAATCCTTTGTCTGAGGAACAGCTGGCAAATATTACCACATTGTGGGTTGACTCTTCACTCTGTTGGTGGTTTCTCTTTCTGTGCAAGAGCTTTTTAATAAGATGAGATCCAAGTTGTTGATTCTTTGTGAGGGTTCCTATGTGATTGATGAGGCCAGCTTACCCTTTGAGAATGGATTTGGGGGATTTATTCATTCTTCAGATCTGAACTATATCTTTAATTGTCCTAGAAATGATTTCTTTTTCTCCTCCCACCCTCCTCTTCCTCCCCCTCCTCCTCTTCCTTCTCTTCCTGATCCTCCTCTTTTTTTTTTTTTTTTCTGGTACCGGGAATAAAACCTTACACTTGCCGGGCAGGCGCTTGTGCTGCTAAACTATATCCTCAGCTGTGATCCTTCTCCTTCAATGTTTAGTTGAGCTCAGAGGTGAGAATGTATGAGAGGTGTTGCTGTTGTTGTTGTTGTTGTTGCGATAGGGTTTCACTATGTTGCTAAAACTGATCTCAAACCCCTGGGCTCAAGCAATCCTCCCACCTCAGCCTTTTGAGTAGCTGAGACTGTAGGCACATACCAGTGTACTCAGCCTTAGTGATCTAGATTGATATTACTTAACAGATATTTCCCTAATAACTCCATTTTGTAGTGAAATGTAGCCAAGTAGCCGAGCCTTGGCTCAGGGATCTAAATGAGGGCTCCTATTGGCGCAGTGCCTGCCTGGCCAGCACAAGGTCCTGAGTTCAATTCCTGGTACATATACATAAGTAAATAAATAAATACTCCTGGTAAGGCACAGCAGTGAGTACCCCTTCCTGAGACCCTCTGTCTCTCTCAGGCTGGGAGGCAAACTCCTCCCTGGGCTCGGGCTCATAGCCAGCCCACTTTCCTCCTTCCCCAGCAGGCTGCTGGAAACCTCCTCATTCGTTCTCACTCAGGATTCACCTCTCGCTACGGGTCCACTAGCCCAAGGTGCCATGCGGGGCACTGGGGACTGGATGCTGAATGTGACAGATGAAGTCACTGAGGCTCTCACTTGTGACATGGGCACTGAGCAGTGAAGAACTGACAGGAGGATAGCAAATTCAAGCCCAGTTTGAGCAATTTAGTAAGACCCTTTCTCAAAAAAAAAAAAAAAAGTCAGGGGTGTAGCTCAGCAGCCTATGGCTTCCATCACTAATACTGAAAACAAAAAAAACTGAAAAAGGAAAGGATACATTTTCGGCATCAAAGCTACGTTGGCTGTTATGCGAGGGGAAGGAGGCTGGGCAGGAGGATGGCCCACCAGGAGAAGGACTCTGCGTCGGCTGGGCTGCTTGCCTGCTGTGCTCTGAGCCACAGTCTTGACACACATTCGTAAGATGCGAAACAGTTCCTTTGCCAGCTCAGCCACGCAGCTGTTATGTGACTAACTCCCCGGTCCTGGTTCCTGAAATTAAATTCAGGACATCTCAGAATCTTTCTCTTATCAGCATGACTGAGCAACCATCACCACTATTCAGCTCGAGAACTTTTCTATCTTCCCCAACTGAAACTGTGTTCCCGCTGAACACCAACTCCTCATTCTCCCTCAGCTCCTTGCCATCGAACATTTCTTGAATGATGAATGAATGAATAAACGAACGAACGAATGAGGTCAGACTACAGCAGCAGGAGACTGCTACATAATGTAAATGAGAAAAGCAGGTGGCGGCCAAACCCTGTAATCCCAGGATTTGGGAAGTTGAGGCAGGAACATGGCAAATTCGAGTCTAGCCTGGGCAATTTAGAGAGACTCTGTCTCAAAATTTTAAAATTAAATTTAAAAAGGGGCTGGGGATGTAGCCCAGTGTGAAGGCCCTGTGTTGAATCCCCAGTGCCCAAGAAGGGAGAGAGGAGAGGAAAGAAGAGCAGGCAGAGGTGGGGATGGGGGTAAACTAGAGGACACCTGCCTAAGGTCACCAGGGGAGCCGGTAGCTCCACAGTCCCAGCTATGATGCAGAGGTTGTACCAGAAGTTGTGAGAACTGAGAACTGCCAGCTTTGCAAATGCCAAGAGAAAGTGGACAATGAGATATGTATGTAATATCTTCGCATTTTAATGCTGACAGTGCGTTTGTATTTTGTTGTAACACTGGGTGAATCAAACAAAGAGTTTGGCTCGAGCTTCAGGTCCACTGGTTTCCAACCCAGGGGGACCAGGGGACACCGTGGGGTCTTTCCCCTCTATGGGGGTTTTGCTATGTCACTGTTGGAGCAGACAGGCTCCTGAGAGGCAACAGACCCAAGAATCTGGCTCTTCCTCTGGACTTTCCAAAGAGGTTAAGACAAGGGGAAGAGAGAGCACACATTTAGCTTTGGTTTGCGTCATAGTTACTTTTCTCATTGCTGAGACCAAATACCCAACACATGTAAGTTAAGAGAGGAAAGGTTTATTTACCTCACAGTTTGTAGAGGTTTCAGTCCATAATTGGCTGGCTCCAAGGCAGGGTGGCACATGGCAGAAGGGTATTACAAAGGAGAAACAGTTCAGAGCAGGCAGACAGCAAAAGCAAGCAAGCAAGAGACAACCACAGCTCTTTCTATCCCTTATATTTTATTCAGACTACTTAGGGTGGGTAACACTCACACCCTTCATCCTAGTACCCTTGAGCCTAGCATTGTACCATGAATGAGTTACAAACTCTAGATCCAACCACTTCTGACAAAGACCCACCTATGACTGCATGAAGCCTTGGGGGTACATGTACACACAAGCCATAACACTTTGTCTTCCTGTGGTTATGGACTTCATCGACTCCTCACAGGAACAAGAAGAATAGGACACAGGTATTATTCTCCAAACCTTACTTTTTCAGGGAAGGGGGCACAGGGTCTGCCTATGTAGTTCAGGCTGTCCTTGAACCTAGTATGTAGCCCGAACTAGCTCTGAACTTGGTGATCCTCCTGCCTCAGCCTCCTGAGTACTAGGAGGACTACAGTTTTGAGCCCAGCCTGGACAATTTAATGATTTTGCAAGACCCTGTCACAAAATTTTAAAAGATGATGAAAAGGGGTTGGAGATACAGTAGTAAAGCACTTGTCCACCATGTGCAAGGTCCTTGGATTGATTCTCAGCACTGTGAAAAATTTTTTTAAAAAATTGATCTCATAATAGTTGATTTTTTAAAGACATGGTCTGGCTATGTAGGCCAGGCTCAAGGTGATCCTCCTACCTCAGGCCCCCAAGTGCTGGGATTATAGGCATGAGCCATCCTGCTAGCTCATCACAGTTGAGAATAGAGCAATGGTTGCCAGCAGGCTGGGTGGCAGGTGGGGAAAGGATGACCAGTGGGTTCTAAGTGAGAATCAGGAGCAAAAGTTCTGGTGTGGCATTGCAGGGTAGGATGTGATATGTATTTCAAAAAGCTAGAAGAGATGGGCATGATGGCACAAACCTGTAATCCCAGCACTTGGGAGGCTGAGGCAAGAGGATTTCTGCAAGTTCAGGGCCAGCCTGGGATACAGAGTGAGTTCAAGGCCAGCCTGAACTATATAGTGAGACCCTGTCTCAAAAAAAAAAAAAAAGAGAAAAGAACAAACAAGCAAAAAGTCAAGCACCATCACATGTGTTTGTGCATGGCAGATGCTTTTGGTAAACACTGCTCTCCTCATTTTATAGAAGAAAGTGAAGACCTGCTGTCTCTTCTGTGACAGGAGCATGATTGTGAAGCAGGGCTATTCAGGGGTCTCTAGCTCTTGGTGAAGTTATTTTGAGCATATTCCGTGTCTCCATGGAAGAGGAGGAGGCTGAAGAGGAGAAAAGGAGATGGGAAGTGGAGAGACCCCCACATCTGGCAGGCTACAGCCGGGGCCAGCACCAAGTTTTGTCAAAGGCTATAGCAGCCAGTGAAGGAAGAAAGCTGGGGGTGCCAGGTGCAGCCCTACAGTGACCTCCTTACCAGAATCTTCTGCAGGGGCGCTGACACCTTGTGCAAGGGGCTGGGTCTTGGAGGGTGCAAGGAGGGGGTCTGGGAAGCAGTGTAGAAACAGAGCCCGCCTCCGGTATGGCCTCCTTCTCCCCAGCTCAGGACCAATTTCTGCAGCTCTCAGAGGATGGCCTCTGGGATGCTGTCTCCCAGGGGATGCTGGAGGTGACACATTTCAGAGCCTAGCCTGAGCTCAGCCAGCTGACACCTGCGGCTCTTGGAGAAACCGTCTGTCAGAGTGGAGCAGATGCAATCAGTCCCTACCCTGACCCCAATACTTCAAAGGGGAGCTCAACCTTGGGTGGGCCTGGTGGGGAAGCCTGTGGTCCTTAGTGTTCTTTGCAGAGAGGTCACAGCACAGAACTTTCTGCGCCTGTTGACACTTCTATCCTGCCCTATGCAGCTGAGACCAGGTCAGGGGTGGGGGGATGCACCCCAAATGTGGCCACAGGCTTGGATATAGAGTGTGACCCCCTGCCTGACCACTTGGCTTACCAAGGCCTGGACCTCTGGTAGCCCTGAGACTTCTGGGGGAGGTCACTTCCGGAGAAGGCCATCGAGACCATGGGAGAGAGCTGAGTGACATGCTCAGGACGTCTCTTGTTCCCTTGGCCTGTCTGTCTTTCAGGCATGGTGCCTGCTATGACCACCAGACTGTACGATGGCCTCACCTGCTGCACCTTCCTATAGCAGCTCCTCCTGCATTGTGCCACAGGGTGTCTGTGTGGACAAGAGAATAAAACAGCAGCAATGGATGGTCCCTTTCAACAGTAGGTGGTGGCAATAGCATCCAAAAAATGAAATACCTAGGAATCAATCTAACAAAGGATATAAAAGACCTCTACACTGACAACTACAGTACTCTGAAAAGGGAGATCGAAGAAGACATCAGAAAATGGAAAGATATCCCTTGCTCTTGTGTAGGAAGAACAAATATAGTGAAAATGGCCATACTTCCAAAACTGTTATAGATTTAATGCAATTTTGATAAAAATTTCAACAGCATATCTCACAGAATTAGAGAAAACAACCCTAAAATTCATTTAGAACCAGAAAAGACCTAGAATAGCAAAGACAATTCTGGGCAACAAAGGCAAGGCAGGGGGCATCACAATCCCTAACTTCAAATTATACTATTAAGCTACTGTGATATTGACAAGGTATTGGCAAAAAAACAGACCTGAAGATCAATGGAACAGATTAGAAGATGCAGAAACAACTCCAGACATACTCAGCCACCTTATCTTTGACAAAGGTGTAAAACACATTCACTGGAAGAAAAATAGCCTGTTTAATAAATGGTGCTGGGAAAACTGGCTCTTCACACGCTGAAGATTAAAGTTGGACCCATATCTTTCACGATGCACTGAACTAAATTTGAATTGGACCAAAGATCTAAATATTAAAACAGAAACATTAAATCTGGAAGATAGGTCAAACTCTTGAAGAAGTTGGTGTAGGCAAAGACTTTATGAATAAAACTCCAATCACACAGGAACTATCACAAAGAATCAACAACTGGGATCTCACCTTTTTTTAAAAAATTTTTTTCTTTTTTTACCGGGAATTGAACTCAGAACATTGCGCTTGTCAGGCAGGCACTTATGCCACTGAGCTATATCCCCAGCCTGGATCTCATCTTATTAGAAGCTTTTACACAGCAAGAAAAGCCACCCACAGAGTGAAGAGACAACCCACAATGTGGGAAAAATGTTTGCCAGCTGTTCTGCAGACAAAGGATTACTATGGAGAACATACAAAGAACTCAAAAAAATCAGACCCCCTAAATTTAAAGACTTAATCCAAAAATGGGCATCTGAGATGAATACACACTTCTAAGATGAACAAATACAAGCAGCAAATAAATATATGAAAAAAATATTCAACACTACTGGTCATTTGAGAGATGCAAATTAAAGCAACACTGAGATTCCATCTTACCCTGGAAAGAATGGCTATTATCAAGAAATCAAACAATAACAAATGTGGGCAGGAATGTGGGGGAAAAAGGAACCCTCTTCCAGTGTTGGTGGGAGTGTAGACTGGCACAACCACTGTGGAAATCAGTGTGGAGACTCCAAAAAAAATTAGAATTGGTGGTCCCATTTGACTCAGTTATTCCCCTCCTAGGTATCTTCCCAGAAGAATTAAAACCATCATACCACAGCAATGTGTGTGCATGCATGTATATAGCAGCACAATTTGTAATAGCTAGATCCTGGAAACAACCCAAATGCCCATCCACCAAGGAGTGAATAAAAAGATGTGGTCTTTGTATACAATGGAGTACTATTCAGCCATAAAGAAGGATAAACTGGAGACTTTTATAGGTAAATGGATGTATACTCATAAGTGAAATAGACCAAATGCACATGTGTAAACATTGTATTATCTCTCTGGTGTAGTAAACTGAAAGAGTAAATAAGATCCAAAAGGTACAATAGATATTGTAAAATGAGAAAATACTTCAAAAGAAAAGAGAAACTGGGATAGGGGAATGGAGAAAAGAAGGAAGGAAAAAGTTTAAAAAAAAAAAAATATATATATATATATATATAAGGTAGTTAAGATAGTTGTACTACTAGTTTCTCTTAGTTCATTGAAAGAAAGGTTTCTGCTAATATTGTTTGGACAATTAAATAGTGATATCTTGTACTCTGAGTAATTTAAAGATAACAATACTCAGTGTATTAACCATTGTTACCTTCCTAGTATCTTATTTTGAAATTTTGTGGGTTTTTTTTTTCCTCTTAAAAAGAAATTAGGTGATGAAGCCAGGTGCGGTGGCTCATGCCTGTCATCCCAGTACTTGGGAGGCTAAGGCAGGAGGATTGCTGTGAGTTCAAGGCCAGGCTGGGCTACATAGTGAGTTGAAAGCCAATCTGAACCACATAGTGAGACCCTGTCTCAAAAAATAAAACAAAACAAAAAAGATTAGATGATGAGGACGTGGCAGCCCTTGCCTCATCAGTGTTAGCCCTCAGGGGAAGTCACCTTGAGGAGTGAAGGTCGTGGGGAGGAGCCCTGTGGCCCAGAACTGCAGCCTCTAGCTCTCAGGCACCTGAACCAGCCTTCCTGGAGCAGATCCTGCAGCCCTGGCCAAGCATTCAAAGGACCGCACGCCCCACTGCATCTGGCACAGCCCTGTGCTACCCTGTACCAGAACTGCTGGGCGGGGTCCCTCTGGATTCCTGACAGTGTGAGAGAATTATTTTGAACTAACAAGTCTGGGGACACTTTATGGCACAGTAAAGAAGCAATGCACTCCCCTTCTTTCCTATCAAGGTTTTGAGATGACTCCCCGCCCAATTACCCACTGAAGCTCTCTGAACCCCCAAAGCCCCTTCCCCTCCAGGCTCCAGGCTCTGACGTAGAGCCTTGGTTACAGGGTGCTCGCAGATGCACAGGCTCAGGGATACAGCATTTGCCTAGCATAGATGGGGTCCTGAATTCCATCCCCAGTAACTCCCCCCCAAAAACTTAAAAGATGTCAAATGAGCCAGATGAGGGTTGCACACTTACATGCAATCCCAGCTTTCTGGGAAGCTGAGGCAGGAGGGTCAAAAATTTGAGCCCAGCTTGGGCAACTTAATGATTTAGAAAGATCCTGTCTCAAAATAAAGTACAATAAAAGGGCTGGGAATGTGGCTCAGGGCAGAGACCCTGGATTCAATCCCCAGTACCACAAGAAAAGGGACTGGGGAGAGAGGGAGAGATGCACCCCAGCTCCCTGGAGTACTCAGAAAGGACTAGGGGGTCATCTTGCCAGCCCGAGGAGTGCGATTATGGGGAAGAGGTAGAGCAGGAAGTCACCCCAGGACGGAGGCCATGCTGAAGCCCTGGAAGCACAGCCCTCTCCCTGCCCTCCCTCCCTTCTCCCGTTTCCTCCCCTGGGAGCTGAAAGACAGGCGGTCCTTCAAGCTGCCTCTGCCTCCCCCTGGTCCCTCACGAAGTGGCTTGGGGAAACCCCTGCATCAGCCCTGGCAAATCTTCAGTGACTGCTCTCGCCACCCCAAAGGCCAAAGGATGTCGCTTGGTAGAAAGGAAAAACGCCACCCACAGCACTTTCCAGGAAGCCCTGCCCATGAAAACCCCAGGGTCTGCAGGAGGCAGGGCTCTGAAACAAAGCTGAGGGTGCTGCTCCTTGAAGAGGGCCACATGATGCTTTGGAGCCCTCAGGACTCCGCTTTACACCACGACACAGTTGTCGCTGTACAGCTTCCTCCCTCTGTACCACTGGTTCTCCACCTATGATGAGGCCAGAAACGGGCCGGGGATGTAGCTCAGTGGCACAAGCACCTGCCTGGTGAGCATAAGGTCCCAAGTTCAGTTCCTGGTACCAAAAAAAAAAAAAAAAGCCAGAATCACCATACCTGTCCTAAGGCTGGGAACCTCAGGTGCTTTAGACTCCTCAGTATTCCAGCTTCAGAGGGCACCCTCTTTTCTGTGAGGCTCTGCACAGAACCACATCCCTCTCTCTGCTCTCTGTCCCCGAGTCTTAGGCTGAGATGAGTTGTCACCTGCTTGCTTTGTCCTTTGGTGTCATTTTACTCGTGGTATACAGGCTCAGTGGAACACTGTTATGGCTTGTATCTATATGTCCCTCCCAAAACCTCATGAAATCATAGGTGTCGAGTTCTGAAGGTGGCTGGATTAGAGTGTATGAATGCGGATTAAAGGGGTGATGCTGGGACTAAGGGTATGGATAATGGAATCCCCACCCTGGGTGTGGGTGGCATCAATCAATAGGCTTGTAGCCTGGATGGAATGTAAAGGGACAGAAGGAAGGTAAGTTTGACAGGCATGGTGGTGCACACCTGTAATCCTTGCACTTGGGAGACTAAGACAGGAGGATTGCCATGAGTTTGAGGTCAGCCTTGGCTACACAGTGAGTTCAAGGCCAGCCTGAATTATGTAGCGAGACCCTGTCTCAAAAACAAAACAAAACGAAAAAAGCAGACAGACTTGCTTGGTGCTTGCTGCCCTCTACCTGCCCTACCATGGACTGTTTCTCTTCTTCGATACCACTCTGCCTTCTCGCCCTGCCTTGGAGTCAGGTGACTATGGTCTGAAACCTCTACAAACTGTGAGCTGAAATAAACCTTTCTCTTTTAATTTGTGGGTGTTGGGTATTTTGTCTCTGCAACAAGAAAAGTAACTAAGATATCCAGTAGGGCAATCCGCCATTGTTGTGTGTTTGTTTATTTGTTTGGTTGATTGGTTTTTTTGAGACAGGGTCTTGCTATGAAGTTCAGGCTGGCCTTGAACACAGTACAGAGCCCAGGCTGGCCTTGAACTCATGGCCTAAGCTAGCTTTGAAGTCCTCTTGCCTCAGCCTCCCATGTGCAGGGGTTACAGGTGTGCACCACCATGCCCAGGTGCCATGGCTGTGTATTGGCCACCAGGGGCCTCCTCCAGGTCCCCTCCCACCTATTTTTTTCCCCTTCAGTACTGAGGATTGATCCCAGGGACCAGGAGTGCTCTCCAATCAAGGTACTCTCTAGTTCTTTTTATACTTTTATTTTGAGACAGAGTCTCATTAAGCTGCTCAGGATGGTCTTAAACTTGTCATCCTCTGGTCTTGGTCTCCTGGATAGATGGGATTACAGGTGTGTGCCACTGCAGCAAAATCCAGGGCCCACCCCTGTCACAGGCAGAGGTCTCAGTCCCTGGACCAGGCCTGAGGGTTTCCAGGGCCAAGGCCCAGTGTGCTCTGTAGAAAGGGCTATCTACGTGGCTCACGGACGGAGGGGCACTGACAGGTGAGGGCCCTTCCATATTTTCATTGTTATTGTTACTGGGAATTGAACTCAGCCCCTTTGCACTGAGCTATATCCCCAGTTCCCACCTCCCCTTTCCGCCAGACAGCCTCTCCCTAATCATAAATTGTCCAGACTGGGCTCCAACTTTCAACCCTCGGTGCTTGGGTTACAGGTGTGGGCCATGACATCTACCTTTTATTACTGGCAGAAGAGAAGGGCTATTTTTTCCTTTACAAATGGATAATCTGGTAAATACATATATGGAACATTTCACAGCTGTCAAAGCCCTCCTCTGTCATCTCGTATTGACAATGACCCATTTCTGTGGGTTATTTTCATTTACTTACTTATTTTTGAGACTGGATGTGCTATATTGCTTAGGGTGGCCCTGAATTCCTGGGCTCAAGCAATCCTCCTGCCTCGGCCTCCCAAATAGCTGGGACTATAGGTGTACGTCCCTGTGCCTGGCAATTTCCCTATTTAGTAAGTGGGGAAACTAAGGCTCAGGGAGAATGGTGTCAGTCACAGCAGCAGAACCAGGGCAAGAAGGTAGAACTCCTGACTACCAGAGCTGGAGTAGCAGCCAGCTGTCTTGCTAGCTGCTGCTCTCCCTCCCTGTGGGTTTTGTTCACAGTCCTTGACTTCGTCAGACTCAGATTGTAACCTTGCCAGGATGGGCACTGTGTCTCTAGAAGCAGGCATTGTTCAGTGCCTGTCCTGTGGGGTGCACAGAACATGTGACAGCTCCTTGGTGCACACTCACACGCTGCATACACAATGTGCACACCACAAAGGCAGTACCTTCCCACGCCGAGATCTGTGCGGGGTGGGATAAGCAGCTGCCACCGCCTGCCCGGGGACCTCTGATGGGGCATAACAAGCAGCGACCACGGGGTGGCAGTGTTTTCTCACGCCTGTGGCTAGAAAAGCGACCCGGGTAGGAAGACCGTGGGGGCGGGGCGGGGCAGGAGCCTCAGCCAGCTGCCAGAAAGTTGGTGAGTCGGGATCTCTCCGAGGACTTGACGGGCTGGGCTCCTGTGTGCCTGCGGGTGGATGCGTGTGCGCACGCGTGCAAACGTGCGAGGCCTGCTGCAAGCCCGGGGGCTGAGCACCAGTGCTGAAGGGCAGCTAGGCATGGGCTGAGCCACAGGGACAAAAAGATAAAAGGAAACCAGGGCAGCCCGCACAATGTGGAAGGGTGGAGAAGGGGGCTGCCGAGGTCCGAGGGAAGGGCTTTTCGGAGCTTGAGGAAAACGATTGCCCAGACAGCGAGCAGGAGAAAGACCGAGGGAGAGACAAAGAAGCCAGAAACAGAAAAGGGGAAGCTGAGGAAGACTGGCTGGGGAAAGTAGGTTAGGAGGCTGGAGTGGGAAAAGGGAGCCCCCAGAGGCTGGGAGAGACAGGAACCTTCAGCGCACAAGAAACAGCCAGACTGAGGCTTGCTGCTGACAGGGGGTTTATTCGGGCTGAGCTGCGAGGATCTGCTGCTGCCTCCGCTCCAGGTCAGAGCTGCCCAGGATCCAGCTGTGGCCGTGGCTCCAGCTGTGGCTGTGGCCCCAGCTCTGTCTCTGGCTCTGGCTCTGGCTCCAGCTCTGGCTCTGGCTCCACTTCCTCGATCTTGCTCTCAGCCTGAGGAGGGCGAATCCCAAGCTCTAAGGCAGAAAATCTTCTCAATCTCCACTGTGGGAAGAGAGGGAGGGAGATGGGGGAGTGGGAGGAGGCAAAGGATGAAGGCAAGAGGAACAGGAAAGATACTGAGCCTGTCTGTCTGTTTGGTCCAGGGCCTTCTCAATCCCTTCCCAGGTACAGAAGCACCCTGAAATGTGCAGGCCTATGAAGAAGGGCTCTGATGGCCAGTCCAGGGCCCTCCTTGGTCATCTTTCCTGACTGACGAAGCAGTGCCAGACCCACTCTGAGGACTGAACAAAAGGAAGTCAGGGGGTCAGAGTGTGTCTCTGGCTCACCTGTGTTTTCCAAAGGTGAAAGCCAAATGCTCCAGTCACCAAAAGAAGCAATGAAAGGGTACTCAGGACGAGAAAGAGAGGGAGCTGGCCTGCTCTGAGGGCATGTGGGGCTCTCCCAGCATGCTGAGCACCTATGGAGAAAGCAAAGAATCAGGCACAGGTCAGGGATGGGTGCCCCTCCCCCTACTTGACAGATGCAGTTGGGTCCGGAGGATTTAAGGGACTTGTGCAGCATCTTTCAGCTAAATAATGATCCAAATGGGTCAGGCCAAGGGGGCTGGGAATTTAGCTCAGAGGCACAGTGCCTGCCTGGCAAGTGCAGGGTCGTGAGTTCAATTCCCAGTACCGGAAAAAAAAAAACAAAAACAAAACAAAACGATGTAAGTAACAAATGGGTCAGGCCTAAAAGGAGGTTGGGGTCAGGTCCCTGACCGAGCGAAAAGAGCTGGGCAAGGAGAGTAGCTGGAAGTAAGGTCTGGAAGGGGCACCAAGATGACTGCTTAGGAGTTGTGGACTTGGCATTGGGGGGCTTCAGACCTGGCCTGGACTCTGGGATATACATCACTGCTCCAATAAGTCTCTTCTCCTGGTGCACCTGGCACTGCCAGGGCTGGGAAAGGAGCTTGTCCTCAGGCATCTCCAGCCAGGGTCCTGGGAAACTCCTTCTGGACTCCCTGTCCAGCGGGTTCCACACAAAGCGCTCGCATCCAGATGCTGGGGTCACCTCACACAGGAGTCTCCCCAGGGAGCCAGGTAACCCAGAAGATTTGGGAGTCACTGAAAAAATTAAACGAGAGATCTCTTGGAGTCCTGATGCCCTTGCTTGTTACCACAGGTTCAATCTCAAGTCTCTCCTCCTCCACCAAGGTTCCGACTGGGTAGGGCTGGGAGGAAATCAGGTCACAGCCAAATTAATCTTTTTGTTGGGGACCAAAGTCAGGGGCACTTTACCACTGAGCTACATTTCCAGCTATTTTTCTAATTTTGTTTTGAGACAGTCTTACTAAATTGCCTGCACTGGTCTTAAACTTCTGGTCCTCCTACTTCAGCCTCCCGAGTGCTGGGATTACAGGAACGCACCGGCATGCTAGACCCAAATGAATCTTAACATGAGGATGTTCTGGTCAGGTTGCTCACCTACTCCAAAACATTCCAAGCTCTCCAGGGCAATGTTCAAACTTAAACTGACTCTGAAGGCCACAGAGGAAATATTATTGCAGATTCTTTTACAATACTTTCTCCTGAAGTTCTCAGACCCTCAGTATCAGTTAGATGAGCTGATATACTTTGCAATTTTCCTCCTTCCATGATCTGGCTTGCATCAGTGTCCCCTGCCTTGTGGTGACCCTGGATGTATTTCATCTCCCTTTCTCAATATTTAGAGAATGGTGAACCACCCCATTGACCTAGAGACAGAGCATTCTCCAAGCTGTTCAGTGGCAGGGGGACAGGAGGAGACATGTGACAAAGGGTCTTGGCCTTGACATGGCCTGTGGGGAGAGAAAAGGTTTGGTGACACAGATTCCTGAGTTTAGTCTCAGTATGGCACTTCCTGCTATGTGATTTTGAAAACATCCCTTTTTTGTAAAGCAAGGATAACTATCTCTTCCATTGAATTAAGACACTAGACAGGAAGAATGAGTGGGCTTTGGTGACCGAATGGACTCAGGGAAAGAGGAGACCAGGATCTGAGGCACTGGGAGTCCAGCAGCATAAATAACAGGCTAAATCAGCAAGAGGATTGACATAACGAAAAGGCAGGGTCCAGGGTGAGGCTAAGGAGTGGTCTAATAGCGAGGGAAAGATATTCAGGAAGTAGGTGGAAAGTCAAGATTGCATTCAGGACATGAACTATTCGTTAGCTTTTTCATTTATTCATGCAGCTAAGGTACCTTATTAAGCACCTACTAAGTGATGCTATGTTCAGTGGTCTCGGGAACACTGCCGATGTAGCTAACCTGTCATGGCTAATAATCACCAATCAATGAACACACACTTTGAGTAATTTTTTTTTCTGTGTTTGTTTTATACTGTCTTGGAAAACCCTTGTTCAGTAAATATTTGCTGACCAAGGGACTGATTTATTAACTCCTTCCAAATCCAGGCCACTTCCTGCAACTTTAACCCAAACCCTGACCCCAAAACAGATGAGGATTTTAGAAATCTATTCACCTCTTTTGAAACATTCAAATTTTGCCACCTCCTCTTCTAACTTCTCAGACCCTCCCACCAATTCAGAGCAGGGGAGTCCCTTAGAGAAGAGTGGAACACTTATTCTGTGACTCAAGGGAGATTTTCAGTTTCAGTTCTTTATCATGGGGTGAGAAAAGAGGCCACAGCTTGTGCCCAGTGGCCTGGGATCATAGGGTAGATTTACTTAGCTTTTAACCAGCCAACCTTGCCTCCCTGTCCTTGCTCCCCTGGGACAGGAGCTGCTCCTTTCCCACCTGGTGCTGACCTGTGATGACTGCCAAAGTGACCATGGCACTGAGCTGCTGCCCTTGTAGATGGATACGGCAAGTGTAGGTCCCAGCCTGGGCCAGGCTCACAGCCTCTAGTCGAAGGGTGAAGTTGCCATTGTCTCCAGCCACGGGGATGTCTGGGCCTCCACCAGGAGGCGCCCACAGGGCCATGGGGGAAGACTGGGTTGTCACACCAGGAGGCAGGTGACATGGTAATTCTGCTCTGGAACCTGCTCCAGTGTATACCATCAAGGGGGTTGGGGGGTCTGGACCTAGAGAAGAAATAGAACCCAAAGTTAAAGCCCAGGGGGATGCAGTGGGGCCAGTGTGCTGAAGAGAAGAAGTCCAGGGGTCGAGAGTTGTGTACCTGGTAGGGAAGGGAGGTAGAAAAGTGAGGGAGATGGGGGCTGTGAAGCGTGCTAAGGAGCAGAATAAGATGCATAAACTGAGGACACTCAGAGCCCCAGAGTGGGCTGAGTGGGCCAGGCCAGCAGACCCAAGGCTGGCAGGTGAGGCCAGATGGCGCTAGAAGGGGAGCCAGTGCAGCTGGCTCCTGCAGAGGAAAGGATGGGGTCATGCACTGGCCAAGGACCAGAGGGCCCAGGAGTGACGTTCGCTGCCGAGAACCTAGTTCAGGGACCCATGAGTCAGGGGAAGAGATGCGCGCAGGAAGGGGTTGTGGTCGGGTGTAAAGGCAGATGAGGGGAGTTACCCTGAACAGTGAGGTTGTGTGTGATCCGGACTTTGAAGCCATCTCTGTAGGTGAGGATGCAGCCCCAGACCCCAGAGTCTAAGGGGCTGACTTGGGGCAGGAAGAGGAAGCTTTCCATTGAGTGGTGGTGCGAAGACTTCTGGACAGGGACATGGCCTGGACCCCGGAACCAGTGGACAGAGGCCGGGCGGTCTGGACGGCTGAAGGAGCAGTTCAAGATGACCCAGTCAGAGGTCCTGAGAGGTCCGGCAGGGCTGGCCGTCACTGGGCAGGGACAAGGAAGGCTGTATCAACCCCAGCCGCCAACCAAGCTGGAGGCCACTGGGCTTCTCCCTCCTCCCCTCCAGCTCAGTGCCAGAGGTGTTAAAGCGGACCCCTGAAGAGTTCCCACACTGCTTTGCTCTGCCCCTTGCCTCGGATTTACTTGGCTCCTCCCTTTCTGCAGACCTCGCTTGAGGACCCCCACTAAGCCCACCGCCCTGAGCACAGACCTGCAATGAAGCACCTCAGCCCTACGCCCTCCCCCAACCCCCCCACCTCCACCCCGCACTCCCGCTGAGGGTGGGGGAGGGGCTCGAGGGTGAACAGCCTCTCTAGGTCCCATTCCAGTGCTCTTGGGGGTACCTGCTCTCACTCCTTCCTGGGGCCCTCGGGCAGCATCTAGGGGTCAGCGCCGGCAGCAGCCCCTCCTGCCGCCCTGGGAATGGGAAGGCCTGGTTTCCAGCCCGAGTCCCTGTCCCTGTCCCTGTCCCGCCCACCTACTCGAGGCCTGGCCCACGCGCAGACGGAGCCGGCAGGTGAGCGCGCGGTCCCGGAGGAGGCGCACGGCGGCGTGGTACTCGCCGGCGTCGGCGCGCAGGGCCGGGCGCAGCCACAGCGAGAAGTCGCCGCGCTGGAGGCCGCGCTCGTCCAGCTGCACGCGCGGTTGCAGGGGGAGCCGCCCGCTGCGCAGGCCGCCGGGGGCCACGCTCAGCACCGTGTAGCGCTGCGGGGTGGGCGCCTCCTCCGGACGAGGGCCGAGGTTCCAGGGCCGAGCGGGGGCGGGAGCGGCTGGGCCACTGTGCAGGGGAGAGAGTGGGATTGAGAACGTCGAGGGGTGAGAAGCCAAGAAGACGCAGCGAGCCACACTTTGAGAGTGCACCAGCCAGCCCCGAAGGATCCCTGAAGCACGGGCCATCCCCACCCCCACCCTGTGCCCTCTGCCTTTGGGCTGGCACCAAGCACTGCTGATGAGGTTGCCTGCTAGGGGATGCAAGTGTGAGGAGGCAGGCTGCAGGCAGAGGGCAAGGGAGGACTGGTCACTGGTTGGGGCGGGGGGCGAGCCCCTCAGGGGAGGGTACAGGGCAGGCTTGGAAGTGGGAAGGGGGTTGTGTCCCGATGCCCTTAGTGCGGGATTGGGAGCACCTGTTTCCAGGTTTGGGATGCGTACCTGTCTGGTTGATGCTGCCAAGTGACCCCTCCTCTTCGCAGAAGGCTGGAATCTTGGAGGGGGATTGTGGGGCTGCAGGGGAGCTGGGCAGGAGCCCCCTCCTGAGCCCACACCACAGTGACCTCTTTCTCAGGCCCTGAAGCCTCCACTGCGGGAGCAAAAGAGAGGCCGAGAGAGGAGCCATGAGTCAAGAGACAGGGCTACAGACGGGCCTCGGCGCTTCCCACGGGAGAAACAGGACAGAAAAGGGCTTGGGTGCCCTTCCTTTCCCTGCCACGGGGGAGACTGAGGAGAGGCTCTGGCAGTGGAAAAACCGCCCCTGACCCCACCACAGAGCTCAGGACCAAGGGACCCTTGAGAGACCATGGAGATCTCTGCTGACCCTCCCGTGGGTCGAGAGGGCACCCTGCCCCCATCCCCCCTTACCTGGAGCCACCCACAGCAGTTGGAGAAGCGCCAAGCCCAGGAACTGAGTCCACCCCATCTCCCCTGTGGCTGAGCCAGGCTCAACCTCCAGAGGGAGCTCAGCAAGGGGAGAGGCGACCAAGAAAAGTTGTGCAGAGAGCAATGGAGAGAGGGGAGCTAGCGGAAAGGGAACCCTTCAGAGGCCTGCGGAGCGAGTGGGGAGGACCAGTGATGGAGGCTGGAGGCCAGGGGCCGGGGCACCCTGGGGACCAGGCTGGTCGATGGCAGAGCGCAGTCTGGAGGAAAGGTGGCTGTCAGGAGCTGGATGCTGCTGTGCTGCTCCAGGGCCCTGACCCGGTCCTTAAGTCTCCCTCCACCTTCCCCACTTCCCCTCCACGCTGCCCGCCCCCCGACACCCAGGGCTCATGGTTTCACTTCGCAGTGGAAAGTCTGAGGGGGCCGATTCCCAGCAGCAGCACCCTGCACCCCTGTGGTGGCAGTCTCCTTGTTTACTTCCTCAGACCTGGGTCTCCCCACAGCCCTCTCCTCGCCCCTTCCCTGCGCTGTGCACGGTCCCTCCCTTGCTACCTACTTGCACATCACCTGCTGGGTCTTTCCTGTGCTCCTCCTCTCAGAACTCCCTCACCCTGTAGACCTTGCTACCCAGCGGCCCGTGTGGCTTCTGGATCAGAGTGGGCAGGAAGCTGCCCTGCACCCAACAAGACAGACCTGGGCAAGGGGATGCCAAGGGGGAGGGGGTAGAAGTTACACAAGGAGGCTTCCTTCTGCGTTCTGCCCCAAGCACCATGTTGGACACTACATATGGTAACTTGGAAAATCTAATGCTTCCCTCCATTGTACAGATGGGGAAACTGAGGCTCAGAGAAATTAGTTTACCATGGCCAGGGAGTGTGAAGACAGAAAAATTGTGCTATGTGGTTCTAACCCTGGGTGTTATGGGTCTCTTTTTGTTGGTTAACAGTACTGGCTGTGGGTACCTCTCCTCCCTCCAAAGTTTCCTCCAATCTATAGGTTCTGTACTGAGAGGGTAAACGTGACACAAATTTGGAAAAAAAATAGTGGAGCAAGTCAAACCCAAGAAAAACAGCCAGGGTTACAAGCTAGCTCTTGCTCCCTACCCCAGCCCAGCCCAGCCCAGCCCAGCCCAGCAGCCCAGCAGGGAAAGCTGAGGAGCGGGTGACAAAGGGACAAGCCCAGGAATAAGAAGCCCCAGGGTTCGCCCTTGTCAGAAAGAACTTGCTTCCGGAATGTCAGGCAGAAGATATCTTCTTTGCCAGGCCCTTCTCCTGGGAGATCCTAGAAGGGTGAGACCCAGGCCTACCAGTCTGTCCCACTCCAGGGGCGGGACTTCCTGTTTCTAAGGCTGTTTCCATTTGCCTGGTTCAGCACAATAGATCTGGTAGCTTTCCACTGGGCTCAGCAGTGTCTAGATCTCATGTGGGTTAGCAGGGAAGTGTTACTGGGGAGGAGCATCCCCAAGAACCCAAACAGGAACACAGGTCAGCTCTCTCTCTCTCAAGAGTTGAGCTCCCAATCCACCTGGGGAAGGTTGGTATAACTCCCCAAATCTCAGGTGTGGTCAGCCTCCCTCCTCCCTCTCCACCCTTCCCTCCCACTGACTGAAACTGCCCCCCAAGGCAGGACACAGGTTAAAAACAGAAGCGCGACCATTTCTTTATTAAATTATACAAAAAGGGGAGGGGAGGGGGGCAGCTGTGGGGCTCGGCCCCAACCCCGGCCCCACCCCGGCCTGGCGCTGTCTGAGAGGAGGGGATCTGAGGGAGACCCAGGGATCAGGCAGGAGAGGGATGGATAGGATGTGAGGCTGTGGGATGCAGGGGGCAGAGGGGAGAGGCTACCCCAGGACAGGGACGGTAGGCTGAGTGGGGGAAGGGAGAAGAGAGCAAGGAAGGATGGGGGGACGGGACCAGCTGGGGAGCTCAGGAGGTGGAGGGATGGCATAGTGAGGGCAGGGCAGTGTCTGGAGAGGCAGAAATGAGAGGGCTGGGAAGAAAGAAGAGGGTGGCAGCTCTGGGGCACAGCCCAGAGCAAGGAGCCAGGTGACAGGTGGCTGTACTGGTCTGTTCCCACCCCCACCTCCAGACCCCGAGGGACCTCCCACCCCCAGCCCCGTGGTAGGGGCTCATGCCGATGCCCCATTTTCTGTCTTCTGCCGCTTCGGATCTGCTTCATCCTGTGGAGAGGGAGAGAGTTTGGGTAGCTGTAAAATAGAGAGGGGACCGCCCCTGTCCCTGCCGGCCTGCTCCAGCCCCCACCCGTGCCACCAATCGGATCTGGGTCCAAATTCATCAGGCGCCCAGCCCTGCTGCATCCCTGGCGCCCCTCAGGCCCACAGCCAGCCCAAACCTCCTCTTCGGCAGCTCTCTTCAGCGCGGGCCCTTCGTCATCCTCTTCTTCTTCTTCCTCATCTGAGGAGCCAGAAACGGGTCATTGGGGAAGGGCAGGAAGCCCCGGCAGAGAGCCCCTGTGGTCGCCCTCAGCCCTGTTCCAAGTCTTCAAACCCACCCTGGCGCTGCTCCTGTAAGCCCCAATTCTCAGCCCAGTCTCCCCTGCCGCTCCCCACCTTCTTCATCCCCGTCATCCTCTTCCTCTCCATCCTCAGCAGTTTCCTCCTCTTCCTCCTCAGCGCCGTTCTCCTCTTCCTGTGGGGATCAGGAAAGGGAGTGGCATCAGGGTGGCTGTGTGCCCTCACCCACTGGGTGACTCAAGGACTTGGGAGGGGGCTCAGGATGGGACAGTGATGATGGGAGGGGTTGAGGACATGGCAGGACCCAGACCCCAGGAAGGTGATGAAGGGTGAGACAATGGGGAGAGAAGACAGGCAGGTGTGGGCCTCTCCCCCAACCCCTCCATACCTCCACCACTTCTTTCTTCCGTTCTTTCCGGCTTGCCTTCTCCTCCACCTTCTCCTTCTTCTCCTTCAGGTCCTACAAGGAAGAAGTCACCTTTCTCTCACCACAACGCCAGGCAGCCCTTGCATCCCTCTAGCCCTTTCTCCTTCGCTGAGGGAGCTCAGAGGTTTGCAATGTGAAGGAAGTCACAGATGACAGAACAGAGGTCCCAGGTCTTGGTATTAGGGCCACAGAGGGGCTAACACCAGATCCCTTCCCTACAACCCACACAGTGTGGAAAAATGAAAAAAGGAGAGCGGATAGCCTTTCCCACCCTGTCAAATTCTTCCAACCTGTCTGGCCGAAGAGTTCAGCTCAGTAAAGCAAATCCCCTCCATCTGCAGGCGCCTCCGTGCCCCACCCCCTCCGTGTCCCTCCGCCTGCCCGCTCTGCCTTTTGTCTACCTCTGGGGCCTTTTCCTGAGTCTCTCTCTCCTGGGCAACCCTCCCAGCTTCCCCTTCAGCTTCTAAGGCCTTTGTTTCTCACGGTCTCTACGTGTCCCTAAGCCTCTTGCTCCTGCTGGCCAGACACCTCAGGAATAGGGAGAGCACTCAAGTACACTGGGCCTCACACCTCGGCCCACTTGACCCATCTCTATCCCCAAACAGTTCGTCAGTCCTTCTCCTGTGGTGTACACACTGGTGGGGTGGAAGAGAAATAGCCACTGCCAGTGGAAATGAAGGTCCAGCAGGGTAAAAGAAGCTCAGAAGGGAAAGAGTATTAGACCAGGTGGGCAGAGAGAGCAGCACACAACGTCTGTGTCTGGGGGATGGGAAGGTAGATGGGGGTACCTGTCCAGAGTCCCCCTCCTTCATCCCAAGATCCCAGCAGACACACACTCGATGCCCTGTTCTGATCAGGCAGAGGGAGCAGCGCACATGGTCAACCCCTCTGCACCCCACACCAGCCTTCTGGTCCAGACTCCAGTCCTCTCCCCACTCTGCCCCTTGGCAAGTGCTAAAGACACCGTAGGTGTCCTGCGCCATCTGATCTGGTGCTGGTGTGCCAACCGTGCACCTGACTCCATGTGGAGGAAGTTTGCTGTGTGAGCATCGCGCCACGGAGGGTGTGGCTTTCTGTAACACGACTGGGTAGGAAAGGGGCTGGGTAACAAGTGGCCTGGGGCGGACTCAATTCCCTTCTAACTTCAAGGGAAGCACAAAACACCAGACCCTCTCTACCTAGGTTTCTACTTCATCCCATCTTGCCGTCTTCCTTTCTTGGCCACAGGTAGGTTCGGCACCTCTCCCACCTGGTGGGCTTTTCCCTACACCCTGGGCTGAGAGCCCTCTAAATTGGCTTCTCTGGGTCCAGCACCAGGTCTAGCACCAGGTCTGTGTGCCCCTGGCCAAGTTTCCCATCTGGGCTGATGGAGGGAGGTGGGGAGGGAGAGTACCAGAGACCAAAGTCCAAGGGGCCGGGCCCTCTCCTCCCCTGTCCTGTTCTTCTGGTCACTGTCCTTCCATGATCCCTTTGCAGGGGGTATGTGATCTGGGCCCTAGGCCTTCTGCTCAGCAGCTCTCTGGCCTCGATGCGGGCACACACAGTGCCACAGGCTAACACGATTCACAGCCACAGAGCGCCCACGCGATCTGGAGCCACATGGCCCAGTGTTTGGCATCTTGGCACTCTCTTTGGCATCTTGGCACTCTCTTGAGCCAGCGCGAGATCACAGCAGAGCCACTCGGCACTCACAAAGCAGCAACATGGCTCCAGAACATCTCCGTCTTCACATGCACACATGTAGCTGCCACTGGCAGTCCCACACACTCGCTGGATTTCAGACATACAAAGACACCTACTCAGTGAAGTCACATGCCACTGCACGGCCCACCGGAGGGCCACACGACACATCTTGTCAGCTCTCACACGAGTCCCTGCTCCCACTGCCTCTGATTCCACTGGCTCCCCTTCCACTTCCCAGGACTCCAGAACTGTCAGTCGCTCCTCCGCAACCCCCAAGACCGATTCCCGCCCCCAAAGCCTGGCCGCGTTAATTTCCCCAGGCGACACTCCACGGACTCCCTGGGGAAATCAGAGGAGGGCTGGCTTCGAGAGGCAAGGGCAAAGGGATCAGACCCGGAGAGGGGCTGGCGAGGGAGGCCAGATCTCTCGATGCCAGGCCACGCAGCGCCTGCCCTCGGCTTTCGCGACAGCTCTTCCCGACTCCGCTTCTGATTTTTAGGAATTCAAGATGGGGCGGGGGGGTGACGGAGAGAAAAGAAAACTGAAAGCTGGGGCGTGGAGAGGGAAGGGATGGAGACGGACAGGCAGGAGGGAACGCAGGGCGCAGGCGCCCCGGGAGGGAAGGTGAGCCTCCGGGCCGCGAGGGAGGACCCTGTTTACACGGAGGATCGCAACCCGCTCAGCGAGGTCGGAGGGCGGGAGGGCGCGGAGACCTCCTCCGACGGGCGGCGGGCGGCGGCGGGGAGGG
>NW_004955413.1:4372065-4373737 GCF_000276665.1 Chinchilla lanigera | reverse complement strand
GCGGGGCGGGGGGCGGGAAGGGGTGGGGCTCCTGCGCCGAGACACCTCCAAATCCCCACCTACTGCCTGCGAGGTGGAGTCTGGCTGCTGGATGGACTGGAGAGGTGGCTGGAATCGTGCTGACCCCCAAGGGCTCTGAGGTTTTGCCAAGGGGTGGAGAGGGGTGGGGGAGCAGATGGAGAGGCAGGGCAGGTACAGAAGAAACCAAAAGCTGAAGGAAGAGGAAGAGGCTTGCGGAGCTACGTCCCATGCCTAGTGCTGGACTTCCCCCTCGCCTTCCAGCCACATTCTCGGGGTGTCCTCGGGGAGGAAGGAATGCGAGAGCGGAAAGGGCAACCCCGGCTTTCTCTCCCGACGAAGCTGGCATCTGTGACCCTTGCCGGTTCCCCCCTTCCGGATCTTCCCTGCGATCGAGGGAGCCAGAGGCCTCCAATGTCCTTCGCTCTCCTGCCCTCTCCCCGTCTTTCACCCTTCTCCCTCGCTTCACTTTTCTTTGCCTGGCCCTTCTCTTTCTCTGCATCGCTCTTCCTTCATGGGTACCAGACCTTCCTCCAGCCTCTACACCTCCAGTCTCTGGAGCACCTGTCTGTGCTTCCTCAGCCCGCTGCCTCCTTTCCCGTCGCGCCCGCATGGACCGCTCTTCTAGTCTGCCCCAGACACCTGGCTCTAGATCCCTGACTTCCCTCAAGTCCTCTCCCTGTCCTCATTTTCCACATTTCCCTCGCCTTGGTTTTCTTTCTGCTGCCTTGTTACTAGCCTTTCTTCACACGCTGGCCTCCTTTGCAGATGTCATGCAGGTCCAGGCCTAGAGCTCCCAGCCTCAGTGTCATCTCAGCATCTTGGGGTTACAGAAGACGATGGGGCTGGACAGTGTATTAAAGGTTAGGAAGGCTGGGATTTGGAGAATCTGTGTGTACTCCCACGTTTGTAATATTACTCTTCGACTTTTAAAATCATTCGCATTTTCTTAATAAAGACCTACGTTGTTGACCCATCCTCTGTCATTTGGTGTTTAAGTGCTTAAGGATCTTTTGGTCCCTCGGTACAGACACACGTCCAGTTTCCCCTCTGATTCTTCCATCAATTTCTCAGTCTTGGTTTCCTCAGAAATCTTGGGGCCCCACCCAGGTTTTTCCTTGCGGGATTCTGTCCATTTTTTCCCTGAGGTCTTTCCATTTCCCTCTCTCATTCTGTTTCTGACTCCCTGATGGCTGTCTTCAGCGATCTCTCACCATCTCCATCTCGGTGCTCCTCTCCTGCTCCATTTATCTTCCTCTCCCCCCACCTCTGCTACCCCCCTCGCAGGTCGCAGTCCCCCTCCAGGTCGGTCTCTTTCCTCTCCCTCCAGCTCTTTTCCTCTTCCCTCTCTGCCACCTCCGAGCCCCGCCTGCTGTCTCGGACACCCTGCTGGGCTCTTACCCTGTTGCCCCGGTAACCGCCCCCCACACCGGTCACCTCCACTCCCCTCCCCATCCCATCACTGCCACCAACAACCTCCATCCACCTTCCTCCTGTTTTTCCTGAGAGCCAATAGAAACCCTGTTGCCAGGTGGAATGCTCATTTGAATCAGCCAATCGAGAGCGTAACTGCTTGCCCTGCCTTATATGGGGATGCGAGGAGGGCCACTCCCCCCACTCCTGCCCCACAGGGGACCATCCCCTCCACTGTCTC
>NW_004955413.1:4350092-4371965 GCF_000276665.1 Chinchilla lanigera | reverse complement strand
GCCCAAGAGGGGACTGGGACCCTCCTTCCTAAGGGGCCTGGCCTCCCATTTCTCTAACTGGGACCGCCGGGGTTAGCTCGGGGTGTGGGCCGGACTGTGGGCTGGGCCTCAGGGCTGGGGGTGGGAATGAGGTGTGATTAGGGTAGGGGAGGCGGAGGGAGCCGGGAATTTTGCCCAGGGAGGGGCGTCTGGGAGCAGAGGCAGCTGCAGTGGAAAATTCCAGGGAGATGGAGAGGCAGAGAATGGGAGTCGTGCCCCAAGGCTCCAGGGAGCGTCTAGGGAATCGAAGAGCGTGGACTCTAGGGTCTGCAGCGACTCTGAGGGCGACATCTAAGAAGCTGGAGGCCTGGATCTAGGTCCTTTTCTACGCAGGGAAAGATCCCTTAACCTTCCCCCACCGGCCTGGACCACAGACCGGTCCGCTGAACTCGTGGCTTCAAGAAAAAGAACACGGAGCCGTGCATGGTGGCTCATGCCTGCAATCCCAGCACTTGGGAGGCTGAGGCAGGAGGATCATTGCAAGTTCGAGACCAGCCTGGGCTACGAAGTGAGCTGAAGGCCAGCCTCAAATGGATAGTGAGACCCTCTCTCAAAAAGACCAAAAGAAGAAAAAGAAAAAGAAGAAGAAGAAGAAGAAGAAGAAGAAGAAGACGGCAGAAGTGAGACTTGGGATGAATTGGAGTGGGTGCTGAAAACCTAGCCCACAGCCCTTGGGATTATTTCTGGGGATGGTGGTGTCAGATGCACGCTGGTCATTCCCACAGAAATGCTCCCAGCCTCACCTGTCGCACAGTTCTAGTACTCCACGACCCAGTTGAGTTTTTCTCCCTCTGGTTGAAAGGGGAAATCTGTGTGTCTGACACATTTTCTGAAAGTGGGAAAAGAAGGATAGGTGTGAACAGAAATGTACCTTGCTACTCAGTATGGCAGAGTTCAGTTCTAATTACTTCCATCTGATTTTTTTCAGTGTGTATTTATCCCATAGGGTAAGTGCTAAGAGGCCTAGGTGTCATCTACAAACCTGACAGTTGGGCTACCACAGCTTCTCCTTTTGCTATTTTATCCCCATTCCAATCTCAACAATTTCATTTTCTACTCCCCATTTTTTCTATGCCTTTTTAAAAAATCTTTTCAAAACTCAAGTCAATGCAGAATTGAGAGGAGACGGACTCTTAGAAACTGCCTAACTTTTGATCATGTTTGCTCCCCCCCCCCCCAGTGTTAAATAAACTAGCTGGGTGTGGTGGCAGAAGCAGGAGGATCACAAGTTGGAAGCCCACCTGGGCAATTTAGGGAGAACCTGTCTCAAAATAAAAAGGGCTGGGGATGTAGCTCAACGTGAAGACCCTGGTTCCAGTGCTCACTACCATCAAAAATAAAATACATAAAATAGAAGCCATCTTTACAGTTCTAAGGGATCTCCATCGTGAATGCTGCTAAGCCAGTCCAGTCGCCTTCTGCCTCCTCAAACACCTACTCACATCTAAATGGATGGCAACTCGGGCTGGGATTACAGGCCTGCGCCACCCGTCCAGCCGAGACGCCACTTTTGGCTCAATCTCAGAGCCTTCTCAGAGCCTTCTTCTCAGAGCCTGCCACTTCTTTCTTCCTTCCTTCCTTCCCTCCTTCCTTCCTTCTTTCTTTTTTCCCTGTCTTATTTTTTAAAATCTTCTCTCTTTACATGGGCTAGGAAAGCACACAACAGCCGGGGACATGTTGCCCAGTTCGCCTCTGCCTGACTTGGGATCATCTTGTCTCATTAACAACTGATGCTTTGATGGTTTGACCCCACAACCAGAATTTCTGTGGTTTCCCTACTTCTCCCTGAACTTTGTCCCCAGCAAAAAGAAGTGGTTTCATCACTGCACCTCTCCTTCAGAGCCATCGCGAGGCTTTTCTTAGTATTCTCTTTCATAACTGGAGTACTTTGCTGTTGCCCACCCCTCCTCTGCCCGCCAACATTTATTGCTTTCCAGTTCTGTCCAACAAAACGTTCTGTGAAGATGGAAATGTTCATTATCTGTACTTTCCCAGAGTAGCTATAGACATTGAACCCGTGAAAATGGGGCTGGTGCAACTAAGAAAGTGAGGAAGTGAATCTTGGTTTTTTTTTTTTTTTTTTTCCCATACTGGGGATTGAACCCAGGGCCTTTGCACTGAGCTCAATCCTCAGATCCTCAACTCTTTTATTTTTTTTTTTTTTTTTTTTTTTCCCATACTGGGGATTGAACCCAGGGCCTTTGCACTGAGCTCAATCCTCAGATCCTCAACTCTTTTATTTTTTAATTTTGAGACAGTCTTGTTAAGGCATTAACTTGCTCAGACTAGGTTTAAATATGTGACCCTCCTGCCTCAGCCTCACAGAATGCTGGGATTACAGATGTATACACTATCATGTCCAGCAAAAGGTAATTTTATTTATTATTCAGTGCAGTGGGTTGAACCCAGGGCCTTGTGCCTGCTTAGGAAGTGCTGTACACTGAATCACACTCCTACCCAGCAGTCCAGCCCTTCCTTCCCTCATTCCTCCCCACCTCCTTCCCTTTTCTTTTTTCTTTTTGTGCTTTTTGGTTTGTTTTCTGTGTTGAGAGAAAGTCTCACTTTGTCTTTTCTTTTTCTTTTGTCTATTTGAGACAGGGTTTTGCTATGCAGTCCAGGGTGGCCTTGAGCTCACTTTGTAGCCCAGGCTGACCTCAAACTCAAAGTGATCCTCCTGCCTCAGCCTCCCAACATGCTGGGAGTATGTGCCTGCACCACCACACACAGCTTTGTGTGTCTGTGTGTCTGTGTGTAGTTCTGGGAATCAAACCCAGGGCCTTGGTCATGCTAGGTAAATGCTGTACTATTGATTTACATCCTCCCCAACCTAACTGTAATTAAACAGTATTGTGTGGGTAGTGGACAGTACCACTTTATACCTCAGCTCAGCCTGTTTTAATGTTTGGTGTCTTGGGGATTGAACCCAGGGGCTTGGCCATGTTAAGCACATGCTGTAGCACTGAGCTGTACTCCCATCTTGTGAAGTGGCTCCTCTCCCACCTCCAATCCCAGCAACCTGCAATTAGAGTTAGGTGACAACTCTGACTGCTGAATTTACAATCAGCTGGCCACTTTACCATAGATGCGTTTTTCCAGGGTTTTCATATTTTCACAGATGAAATTTAGGCAATTTAGGTAGAACCTGTCAAAAAATTTAAGAAAGTACTGAGTGTGGGGATGCCCTCCTGCAGTCCCAACCCTGCGGAGGCTGAGGCTGGAGGATTGCTTTGAGTTCAAAGCCAGGCTGGGCTATGACTAGGGCTATAGTTCAGTGCAAAGGCACTGGATTTAATCCCTAGTACTGCAAAGAAAGAAGAAATCAAAAGAATCAAGACTAACAGCTAAAGTTTGGCTAAAAGTACTTAGCGCTCAGAGGTGTTGAGAGCAGAGCTGAGTGATCCCTTCCAGGGGAATTCAGCTTTGGCAGGCTCCTCTTCAGCATGGTCTTCTCCCTGGAGTGCCAGTACTGACCCTGGTTCTCTGTTCATTACCCCCTGGGTGCTCCAAGGGAAACCCCTTATCTCCAACCTCAGAGGGCAGCCTTCCTCCACTCACTCATTCGTGGGAAGGAGCCAGCCTAGACTTCCCTTGTCTTTCCTGCATCCCCTTCCTGGATCCTCCACCTTCCTTGGGTGCCACTTCTCCAAGTCCCATTCTGGGTCTCCTTGAAGGGTCTTGTTGTATAGCCCAGGCTGACCTTAAACTTGCAGCGATCCTCCTGCCTCAGCCTTTTGAGCAGGAGGATCAAGGAGGATCACAGGCATGTGGCACCAAGTGTGGCTCTTCACTGACTTTAAGCTTGATTTCCAATCACAATTTAAGAACCGTTGTTTCTTCAGCATCTGTTTCACACCTAGCATACTGCAGCCCAAGGATGTTTTCTGATGAGCTTGCCCAGCATGCTCAAGGCCCTGGGTTTGATCCCCAGCACTGAGGGAAAAAAATAGAAAAAAGCTTTCCTGAAATGCATAAACTGCTTTTCTACCTAAAATGCAGGCACACTGTTGTACTTTCGCAGCGTTGCTCCGCCCGCACTCTGCTCAAACACCCAGCCACCCTGGGTCTGCTCCAGATGTGTGACCTCACATGGAAAGAGGCCCCTCTCCAGCCCTGCTCTTCTCATGCAAGGACTTCCTGCCTTTGGCTTCGGGAGAGTCAAGACTGTGGCTCCCTTCTCTTCCTTCCCACCATCTCACCCTCCTCAGCCTCGCCCCACAGAGCTTGGCCTCCCACCTCCAACATCCTCTGGCAGGGGAACTCCAGTCCTGGGAGGGCTTGCTCTCCATTCACTGGGCAAGAGGAAGGAGGGGAGGGCCGGAGGGAGACAGGTGGGCAAGAAGAGGTAAGAGAAGGAAAAGGGAAAGAAAAAAAAAAAAGGCGTGGTGGTGCATGCCTATAAACCCAGCATTCCCGGAGGCTGAGGCAAGAGGATCGTTGCAAGTTCGAGACCAGCCTGGGCTACAAAGTGAGCTCAAGGCCAGCCTGAACTGCACAGTGAGACCTTGTCTCAAAAAGACAAAAAAAAAAAAAAAGAGAAGGAAAAAGAAGTAGAGAGGAGGGGATGAAAGGCGACTCCCACTCTGGTCACTTGTGGAATGGAATCTCTAACTCCAGCCAGTCTGCTGTAGCTCCAAGGGTGCTGAGAAGGGCCTTGTGCATCTCCTCCACTCCTAGTTGTTCAAGTTCAGATTGGCCTTCACCTCACCAGCCCAGGTTGGCCTCCAGAGAGGTGCTCCTCCGGCCTCCATTTCCTGAGTGCAGGGATTACAGGTGTGCACCACCATGCCTGGCTGTAAAAAGTTAAATTGTAATTTGTAAATACGACCAGGAGAGATAATTCACAATTTTAAATCACAAAAAGCTAAGAATGAAGGGCTGGGGATTTAGCTCAGCAGCATAGCACCTGCCTGGCAAGCGTGAGGTCTTGAGTTCAATTCCCGGCACCAGAAAAAAAAAAAACAAAAAACAAATCTAAGAATGAGGCTGGGTGAGGTGGTGCACACAGTTCTAATCCCTGCTACTTTCGAGGCTGGGGCAGGAGGATCACAAGTTCCAGGCCAGACTGGGTAACTTAGTGAGAACTTGTCTCATTCATTCATTCCTAAATAAATAGAGCTGGGTTGTAACTTAGTGGTGGAGTACTTTCCCAGCATACATGATGCTCTCAATCATAGTTGTGAACCTGAGGCACAAATGCCACATGCAGAACCTTCTCTGTCAGGACAAGAGCCCGATCACCCCAGTAGCTGTGCATCAGATAAATTGTTTTTTCTAAACTAAAACCTCAGTATTCAAGTCTAACTGCAGTGTTGGGACTTTGAGATAAATAAGGGGATTTGGGTCTGCAGTTTGGGCACTTGCCTCTAAAAGATTCACCATCACTGACCTAGGTTTAATCCCCAGGACCTCAAAAGAGAAAAAAGTAAGAACGACTGATATGAGCTTCTTAAACTTTGAAAGGAACGAGGGCTCCAGACACCTGAAGGCAGTAGGTATAGGCTACCAGGTAATCAAAACAGAAATATGGAGGCTAGAGGATTGTATGTCTCAAATTGGCAGGGACACTGTCTTATATCATTCTATTTAAGTTTATACAATGTACAATGATGCAAGGTCTCATTAACTTTTTTTGAGACAGGGTCTCACTATATAGTTGAGGCTGACCTTGAACTCACTATGGAGCCCAGGTAGGCCTTTAACTTGCAGTGATCCTCCTGCCTCAGACTCCCAAGTGCTGGGATTACAGGCGTGTGGCCCCATGTCTGGCTCATTAACATTTTTTGATTGGTTAGACAATAAAGAACTTGCTTTGAAGTCTGCCAAGGCAGCCATGCCTGTAATCCCAGCACTCTGGAGGCTGAGGCAGGAAGACAGTTGCAAGTTCAAGGCCAGCCTGAACTACATAGCAAGACCCTGTCTCAAGAACAAAACAAAAGAACAAAAACAAGGGCCAGAGATATATCTTAGCAGCACAGCACCTGCCTAGCAAGCAGAAGGTCCTGAGTTCAATTCCTGGTAACAAAAGAAGAAACGAAAAGAACAGGGGGCTGGGGATTTAGCTAAGTGGTGCAGCGCCTGCCTGGCAAGTGTGAGGTTGTTTGATTCCCGGTAACCCCCCACCAAAAAAACCCAAACCCAAAAACAAAAACCAAACTTGCTTTGGAAAGAAAAGAGGAAAAGGAGAAAGGATTTCCCTAGTTAGGCCTGGGTTGCAGAATGCTCACTGGGACAACTTGTTTGGATGTCAATTTGCTCCTCTTTGGGACAAGCGGGAAGGGCAGTGGCGCAGTAGAATATACAGAAACTTAAAAGATTTTACTAAGTCTCTTCCCCAGAAATATCAATGAAAGACAAATTTTCTTGTATTCTTTCGGTTTTCTTTGACGTTGCCAGTCAACTAACTTATCTCAGTATCTGTCTTGATTCCCCGAGTCTCCACCAGTATTTCCTCTTCAATAAAGATCAAGTCCAAAGAAACCTGAGAAGCCCTAGTCCAGTCCCTTCTCCCGAGTCACCAGGGACCCTCTCCTCCTCCCCTGAGAGCCCTCGGGAACAACTCTTTCTCTTAGGGTCACAAAGCACCAAAGCGGCTGGCTGAGAGCCAGAGTAAAGAACTCCGGGGAGCTGGAGTTTGGATGGGTCAGGTTCAAAGTCTACCCTATACAGTTCAAATCCCCTGACCAAGGGGGAGGGCCCTTCTCTCTAGTAGAGCCAGATTTAATGCCAGACATTTCGTGTGCCAAAGTATCAGCCCCTGGGCTTAGACTCAGGCCTCCCGGACCCAGTTTTAGCTCCGCCCACGAGTGAGCCTTGTTCTTTGAGCTTTCCACCGCTTGCTTCTCCCAAACTTGAGACCCTGGACCTATCTACCTCACTAAAGGAACGAAAGCTCAGCGAAGGACTGAAGGCTTCTGAGGACCGTGTTACACAAAAGAAAGGGGGACATGAGCACTAAACTGAAAGACTCCAGGGGCCAGCGCTCCGTGGCAGATACGTGCTTAGGATACACAATGCCTTGCATTCCACACCCAGCATCAAAAGAAAAAGAAAACCCAAAACCTAACAGATTTGAGAACTAGAGCCTTTGCCCAATCCACCTTCAGAGACGGGTCACTAGGTGCCCTAGAGCTGGGCCAGCACCGGTTCCCAGGAGGCTGAAGGGCCAGCATGGCCGAGGAGCGCCACCTGGTGGCTGGCTTCCGAACCTGGCTGCTCCGTCCCAGTCGGACTTTTCCAACCAGGAACTACACTTGGGCTGCAGCGCGGTCCCCTCCTCCAGTGCGTCAGTCCGAGGACCCGCCCTCCGGGGAGCGCTCCTCCTCCACAGGGACGGACCCCAGCGCCTGCCCCGCAGAAACGCTGCCCTTCCACCCTTTGGGGTCACGCACTGCTCCCCCTGGTAGACAGTCAGCCTAAAGGTCCCCGGGACCCGCCGCCTCTCCCGCACGCTGGCGTCCCTCCCGCTTCCCGAGGGGGTACGCCCACCCGGCCCCTCTCGGCGCCCAGCCAGGTCCGAGAGGACGATTCCAACTTTCCTCCTCCCACCTCGCCGGGAGGCTCTACGGATCCCCGGAAGCCCAGACCCCATTTATTAATGAGGTTTCACCGCGCGCCCCACCACCCCGCCCTGCGCGTCCCACCGCCCCGCCCCGCCCCGCCCCGCGCCAGAGGCCCCGCCCTCGGGGCGGCTCGACGTGACGTCACTTCCGTCCGGGCCGGCAGAGGTTGGAGCTCCGCGGGCCGAGGGTGGGGGTACGGAGGTGGCAGCTGAGCCAGGAGGCGACCTGGAGCTCGAGCTCCGACCATCTCCGCGCCCCGGGCAGCTACTCTGATCCTGCAGCGCACGGAGACGCGGGACCGGCCGGATGGGCCGCTGAGCCCGAGGCGGGGAGCGGTGAGGCGGCGGCGGGCCGTGGGTACAGGGCTGGACGCCCGGGTGCGGAGGGAGCTCGGGCCTGGCTCGCCCGCCCGGCCGCCCGCGGTCCAGGGGCAGCTGGCCGGGCCCGTGATGGGCCGGCGCCCCGGGTTCTCCTCGGAAACTGCGGCGTCGGGGAAGAGCCAGGCTGCTGTCCAGGCCTGGGCTTGGGGGAGGATGGCTCCTGGTGGGGGGGGCCAGACACCGAGAAGCTGGGAGATTTTCCTGGCCCTGATTGAGATGGGCTTGGAGTGCTCTTCGCTCCCCAGGGCTTGTGTAGGACCCCTGGAGAAGGCGCTCCTTGGAGTTCGGGGCTTGGTTGCAGTATTTGGAAGGGGCGCTCTGAAAGTCGTTGCACAGAGTGAGCGGGTGTGCAGAAGCCTGACCGCCCCCGAGTAACTGAGCCGCCACATCTTTCCAGTGTGGAGCCCCCTGGAGCTGAGATCAGGATGTTCCGCTTCATGAGGGACGTGGAGCCTGAGGATCCCATGTTCCTGATGTGAGAATTCCCTCCCCCACACATCCCACTCCACTCCAGTTCAGACACGTGTGGGTTCCCGTGGCTGGGACTGGCCGGGTTCTCCACGCAGTTCCACTCACCCTGTCTGCTCACTCCGCAGGGACCCCTTTGCCATTCACCGTCAGCACATGAGCCGCATGTTGTCTGGTGGCTTTGGATATAGCCCATTCCTCAGCATCACAGATGGCAACATGCCCGGGACCAGGCCTGCCAGCCGCAGGATGCAGGTATCAGTGGGGAAGTGTCTCTGAGAACCAGAGAAAGATTATCAGGTGGTTAGCAAAACACGGTGCTTTTTCTTGCACTGCAAGCAACTTAGCAAGGGAAACATTTCTGCAGGAGTAGAGACAAGGGGTAGGAAAAGAGCTTTGTGCCCCCATTGAGAGCACGGCAAAAAAAAAAAAAAAAAAAATGGAGGCCATGGGTCTGGCTTGAAACTGTAGGGAAGCAGGAAGTGGGCTCCAATTAATCTCTCCTTTCTGGTTCTGTGTATTCCTGTAGGCTGGAGCTGTTTCTCCTTTCGGGATGCTAGGAATGGTGAGTCCTTGTATGTCCCTTTACTTTAGACACATTGAAACCTCAGCTGTTTCCAGATGTGTACCTTTGTGTAGCTTCGTGGGAGCCGCGGCATGTTCTCTTTCCGTGGTATTGGCAGAGCTGGAAGTCAGTCAGGCTGGGACTCCTGCATCCCTTCCAGCCAGACGATGTAATAGTGTAGCAAAGTTGTTTTCTGCAGGAGGGAGGTGCAGGGGAAGGGCCAGAAGATGAGGTTAGTAGCCATTAACTCTGGCTCACTCCCTAAAGATCTTAGGAGATAGGGTAGTTAGAAAAGGGAAAGGTGGATGAGAACAACCACAGAGGAGGCGGCCAGCAGCAGTGCCCAGAGAGAGGCAGGAGTTAATGAGCAGTTGCTATGATGGGCAGGAAGAGGAGGGGGCCCTGTAGCCATGTGGCTTGCCAGCACTTAAGTAACGTCAGCTCTGAGCACTGATTTTGCTTTCCTGTCTTTCCTCCAGTCGGGTGGCTTCATGGACATGTTTGGGATGATGAACGACATGATTGGGAACATGGTGAGACTTGGCCCATCTTCTCCCCAGGCCCTTCCTCCTCCTCGGTGTTGGCTGGCAGCACCTGTCCCCTGAGGCAGGAGGGGCACAGGGAATGTGGCAGTCAAGGGGTCAAGCTGGGTGAAGGAAATGGATGGGAGCCTGGATCCTGTGTCCACCCTCAGGCCGGAGTGTGAAGAGGCAGCCATATTCATAGGAAATCTGAAAGTCTTTGTGTCTCAAGTTCTGGGTTAGTATTGGACTCAGAGGATTAGGGGAGTTGCAGTGTTTCCCTCATTCTCACATTTGGTGGGGAAGACACAGGTAAGACCAGGCAGCTGAACTAGGTGCAGTGGTGCGTGCCTGTAACCGCTACTACTTTGGAGGTCGGGGCAGAAGATTGTGGGTTCAAGTTCAACCTGGGCATCTTAGATCCTGTCTCAAAAATAAGAAATTAAAGAGACTGCAGATGAAGCTCAGTGATAGTGGTACTGGGCTTAATCACCAGTACCATCCAAAAAAAAACCTTCAGGGGACTGCTCCCCACTCGGCCCCACCTCCCCTGTCCTCCTCAGGAACACATGACAGCTGGGGGGAACTGCCAGACCTTCTCATCTTCTACTGTCATCTCCTACTCCAACACGGGCGATGGCGCCCCCAAGGTCTACCAGGAGACCTCAGAGATGCGCTCAGCGCCAGGCGGGGTGAGTGGGCAGAAGCGAGCTGCACTCTCTGGAATGGGCTGTGGGTGCCGGGGTGATGTAGCCAGAGCTTTAGAAGGGGGCAGCGAGTGTGCTGGGTTCTATCCTGTCGCAGATCCGGGAGACACGGAGGACTGTCCGGGACTCGGACAGTGGACTCGAGCAGATGTCCATTGGCCACCACATCCGGGACAGGGCTCACATCCTCCAGCGCTCCCGAAACCACCGCACGGGGGACCAGGAGGAGCGGCAGGACTACATCAACTTGGATGAGAGTGAGGCTTCTGCCCCTGCCAGCAGCCCTGGTCCTGTGACCTGGATCCCAGCTGCCACCACCTGCCCCACACATAGTTCTGGGGCACAGTTATAGGCAAATCTCAGACCAAAGCCTCTGTCTGCTTAAGGTCTGAGGCAGGTGCTGCTGACATCACATTTTGACCAAGTCCTACCCTTCCTCGTATGGATTCATTGTTTTTCTTCCCTTTATGTTATCTTTTTATTTATTTGTTTATTTTTGTACCGGGAATCGAACTCAGGACCTTGCGCTTGCCAGGCAGGCACTTACACCACTGAACTATATCCCTTGCCCTGTTATCTTTTTAAAACCAGCAAATATTTGTTAAACACCCACAGTTGGTGTCACTGCAGTTTTCTAAGTCCAGTGGTCGCGCCCTCGCCCTGCTAGCACTAGGGACCTTGGTGAAGCCCAGAGAGCTGAGTGCAGCCACTGCCGCCCTTACCCGTCGTCCCCTCTCAGCCTGGCTTTGGGTCGCAGAAGGCACGGCTCCATGCGATCGCCAGGCTGCACAGAGGCACTGCAGCTGCCCTGTCCTCCCCAGGTGAGGCTGCCGCATTTGATGATGAGTGGCGGAGGGAGACTTCCCGGTTCCGGCAGCAACGCCCTCTGGAATTCCGGCGGCATGAGGCCTCTTCAGGTGGGGGGCGGAGGGCCGAGGGTCCTCCCCGCCTGGCCATCCAGGGACCTGAGGACTCCCCCTCCCGACAGTCCCGCCGCTACGACTGGTGAAGGCCCTGGGCCTCAGGCTCTCTTGTAAGTATCTAAGGGGAGGAAGGGTGAGGTGACAACCCCAGGCGGGGGCTGGGGAGTGGACCTGTGACCTCCGCTGCCGCTGGCAGTCAGGAATCTGGTTCCCAGCTGATCCTGCCTGTGACCGGGCACCTTCAGCTGGCAGGGAAACCGGAAGGCCCTCTCCTAGAGAGTAGAAGGTGAAGTCCTCCCCTGACATTTACATGTTCTCTTCCCTTTGACACGTGCTCGTCTGTCTTCCTCCTCTAGGTACAGGCTGAGAGGCTGAGAAATCATCCCTGAAATAACTTTCCTCTCCAGCTCCCACCCCAATTTAATATTAAATTAACAGGCAAGCCGGCCCCCCTCTCCCTGGGGGTCTCAGGGAGAACCTTTCACTGCCCCGACCCACACGCCCAGTCTTCAAGCCCCTCCCTGCCGTGCCTCTACCCGTCCTGTGTCCACTAACTTGAGTTTTCACTTTGCGACCCCATCTCTAAACCTCCTCATTGCCCCATTGAGCCCTGCCATGCACTGAAGGGTCCTCGGGGCGCAGGGGTGTCCCCCTTCCCTCAGCTGCCCTGTTCTTAGCCACCTCTTCCCCAGCCCTCACCTCGGGAACCATAACCCTGTCCGGGTGGGAGGAGCGGACCGGCCCCACCCTTCCATCCCTGCTCCCACACATCGCGGAACTCTCCCCTGTGCCCTCCTCTGCCTCTATTTTTTGATTTGTGCAACTTGTATCTACGTGTTTATGGAATAAAGGAGAATGGAAAAAAGACCGTGTAGATCTCTGGCTGGATTTTTTTCCTCTCCCTGTTGGATCCTATCAGGTCCCTGTCACTTTCCTGCCGGCCCTGCTGTGCATGGCCCAGGCCTGTGGTGGGGCAGTCAGCGGAGCTGGGCCAGGCTGGTGCGGAACATGGAGGCAGCTGTCCTGCCCCCGCCCACAGCCCACACCACTATACCTTCACTGTTCAGGGCATTGGGGCACAGCTTGCCAGGTGCCTGGGGAATGGGATGCCCCTACCCACTTGGCAGAGGTGCTCCAGGGATTTGGAGGGAAAGGACACCTGCATAGAGCAGTAAAGAGTCCAAGAAATCTGCCCGGGCCTTGGGCAGGAGGGCCTGGAGTCAGCAGCGTTCCTGAAACTCTCCACGCCAGTTGCTGAGAATTTGAGCTGAGGGAAAGAGACCAGCGAACGCTAACCTGGAACCTGAGCAGCCCTGCAGGGATGGGAGCTCACATTTCTCAAGATGCTCACTGTTGCTTTCCAGCCAAATGGGTCACCCTCTCCCTCTCGGGAGCTCGTTTTATGATGGCAAATGCTTATGAGACTGGAGATGGTTTCCTCTGTGTGTGAGGGGGGTGTGGTGCTGGGGGCTCACCCATGCCGGGTGTGCACCCCACCAATGAGCTTTACCCCCAGCCGGCTTTCTTCTTTCTTTTTTTTTTTTTTTGGTTTTTCTCCGGTACCGGGAACCGAACTCACGACCTTGCGCTTGCCAGGCAGGCGCTTTTGCCGCTGAGCTAAATCCCCAGCCCCTGGCTTTCTTCTTTCTGAAAGCTTCCTGCTGGTAAGGCCCAAGAGACACCTAGAAGGCTCTGGGGCTTCAGGGAAGGGAGAATTTTCCCCATGTCTCTGGTGGACAAACAGATTCAAGAGGGTGGGGAGCTGGGTATGGTGGCATACACCTGTAATCTCAGCACTCAGGAGGCTGAAGCAGGACAATCAAGAGTTGTTTTTTTTGTTTTTTGAGACAAGGTCTCGTTGTGTAGTGCAGGCTGACCTTGAACTATGTAGCCCAGGTTGGCCTCAAACTTATGGCAGTCTCCCTGCCTCAGCCTCCTAACTGGTGGGGTTGCAGGTTTGTGCCACCATACCCGGTCTGAGTCATGTGACTGCTCTGTCCAGGTGAGCATGCACTACCTCTAGGAACAGGAGTGGCTCGAACAGCTGCTGGAGAGGCACCACCAGTGGTTGTGAAAAGAGCGCTGAGTGGCAGAAGGAACCTGTGGCTCAGTCCTCAGCCCCGCTATGCCCCTAGCTGAGCCCTGTGGTCCAAAGCAGCTCATTCGCTTTTCTGGGGTTGAGTTGTGCAGGTCCCTGCTAGCTACAAATCAGGCTACAGTCATGCCAATTTCAGGGCAGCATCCACGCCTGTAAAGTGGGGGCTGGCTGGGGCCAGGGCCCTGAGCCGTGATTTTCAGGCACGGTGCTAGGAGGGATCAGACTCAGGGCCTTGCACATGCTAGGCCTGTGTCTGACCACTCAGCGGTGTCCCCAGCCCCATGGAACCTAACGCCCTTGCTCCCTGGCTCTAGGCATGGGGCACCCTTCAGCCTGGGGCCTTTGACAGGAGCTTCTGCTCCCAGGGATGTGTTGTGGGAGGTCAGGCATGGCAAACAGTGGATAAGGTGCTGAGGAACCAGACACCTCCTGAGTGCGGCCACTGAGGGGGTGCAGGGAGAGGAGGTTGGAAAGGGATGCTCCCTCAGGAGGAGTGCTGCCGTCTTCCCATGGTCAGCTCTGCATCTGGGTCCAGCCTCCAGCTCAGTTAATGTCCAGAGGACCTGAGCAGACTAACTCAAGCTCTTTCCCCACCCCTGAAAATTATAGGTCAAAAGACACAGGAACTTGGTATGGGGCCAAGCAGGGTAATAAAGAGGAGGGAAGCGAGGGATGAGCAAGCCCTGGCTCCGCCATCTGGGAGCCCCAACTCTGGGAAAGATCCCTTCGTCCCTCTCAGCCTCAGTTCCCTGCTTCGCACAATGGGCCTTTTCTAGACGTAGATGGCAGTGGGGACATGGATTCCTACTTCACGACTGTGAGAACTGGAGTCAGTGCAGAGAAAGAGCCTGACACAGTGTGTGGGATGTAAGTGACTACTCTCTGGTCCTCAGATTTCTCCCAATTCGCCCACCCCTGCCTTGCCCTGGGGGTCTTTGGGGTGCCTGCTTCCTCACTCTGCCCTCAGATGACTTGGAAATCGTCCTCCCAGCCCCAGTCCTCTGCTGTGCCAGCTGTGGCTTTTCCCCTCAGATGGACAATGTCCCTGTCCTCCTTGCAGCTGGGAGTTTTTTCTCTCCTGTTGTAACTAACTGTCCCAGGCCTTAGAGGTACCCTTTGCTCCCTCTTTCTCTACCAAATCTCCAAGTCACACACACCGTCCTCAGCCAGAGAACCAGAGGCTGATCTGCCCCAGAAACCCTCAGGTCTGGCCTCCCAGCCCACACATTCCAAGCCACTTAATGCCACCTACCTTCCTGCCTTGGCTCCCAGCCCCAGAAGTGTCACCCAGGACTGGAAGGAGCCACAGCAGTGGTGGAGTTCTTCACTCAGGCTCTTCCCTGTTGGACTGGGGTACGGGAAAGGAGCCTTTACTGGTTGCTCTTTTGCATCACTGAGGCCTTCAGCCGAGAGGTGAGGGACAGGTGTGGCTCCCGGGGAGGGGGAGATGTACATGAGGACAGTTGGGGTTCAGGCTGGGAAGAGGCCAAGAGTTCTCCCAGGGAGGCTGGGGCTGGGTAGAGCCTGGAGGCACAGGGCTAGGGCCCTGGGAGGCAGATGGCCGAAGGGCTGCTGCGGAAGGGGCTCAGGCCTGTGCAGTGCTGACGGCAGAGCCTTCTGCCTGTTTCAGTTCTTCCACAGTCTGGTCAGGGAGAGGAGCTGCAGGAGGACCCACCAGTCCAAGCCCCAGACTGGCGCTGAGAGGCGAGTGGGCCCACGCTGAGTCCTTTCACACTTGTGAATGTGAAGAGGTGCTGCTCCTGGTTGCCCAGCACCCTCCCCATCTGCTTTTCACCAGCCACCTGGAAAGTGCACAGGTCCTGCACCAAGCTCTTCCAGGATGTCGCCGACCTCCAGCCAGAAGGGGTCTTGAGGGGTATGTCTGAGGGGTCTGCACCGACCCAGGTGGGTGAACAGGAGACAAGGAGGCCCAAGAAAGGGCTGTAGTGCTGACAGAGTCTCTAGAAGATGGAGAAGTTGTGCATGATGGTGTATAGCTGTAATCCCAGCATTTAGGAGGCTGAGGTAGGAGGATCTCTGCAAATTCAAGGCCAGCTTGAAATACACAGTCAGACTCTATATCCATAAAACAAGAATAAAAATAGGGTAGAAATAATTTGGGAAAGTTCAGGGTGACACTCAGGTGGGAAATGGCTTGGGTGAAAGTAAGCAAAGATGTGTTCTTAAAAAACACTGGAGGAACTAGGTGCAGTGGTACACGCCTGTAATTACAGCATTTGGGAGGCTGAGGCAAGAGGATTGCAAATTCAAGCCCAGCCTGGAACATTTACCAACTTAGTGATACCCTACATCAAAATAAAAATAAAAGGGCTGGGGAGGTAGCTCAGGGCAAAGGCCTTGGGTTCAATCCTCAGCACAGTAAATACATATATACATGCTTTTTAAAAATCCTATCATTGGGATGAGGAGAACTATTGATTTACCAATTCACAGAGAATGTGGTCGAGAAGGGCAAGTTGATCCCAGTACAGACAGATCTTAATTTAAGTCATCCTGGTGTATGATACAAATGACAGTGTCCAAGTTGTAAGAGATATTAGGGATCATCTGCTTTCACCCCACAAAAGCCAAACCACCAGGTTGAAGAGGATTCCAGTGCAGCTTAGCAGCGATCATAGACTCCTGCTTTTACTGCTGCAGAACAAGTGAATGGTGACAACTACCTGCCGTGCAGCAAGCCCGGGATCCAAGTCTACACTGGCACAAATGCTACTAACACGCTGGATAACAATTTGCCCTGGGGGTCCTGTAAGTAGCAAGTTCCTTAGTAGCATTTATTTATTTATTTATTTATTTGCAAAGGAACTGGCTATGCAATTTAGGCTGGCCTTATACTCACTGTGTAACCCAAGCTAGTCTCAAATTCATGTCAACCCTCCTGCCTCAGCCTCCTGAGTGCTGGGATTACAGGTATATGCTATCAGGCCCGGCTCAACAAACTTTTTTTTTTTCTGCTGGTACCAGGAGTCAAATTCATAACCAGGCAGGCGCTGTGCCACTGAGCTAAATCCCCAGCCCCTTCAACAAACTTTTATATTAAAATTTACCCAAGTAATAGCTCAGTGTTTAAAATGATGATTGCTTATATGCCAGCAACTCAGTATGTCTGGTGTTTGTTTTGAGAGTCAATCTTGCCATGTTGTCCAGGTGGTTTCAAACTCCTAGAGTCAAGCAATCCTTCTGCCTCGGCTTCCCAAATAGTTGGGACTATTACCGACAGCTAAGTTAGGTAAAAATATTATAGGCAGTCAGACAGGGCTGGGCTCTGGAGGGAGTCAGTGCAGAAGATGAGAATGCATCAAAACTGTGGCTTAGAGGTGCATCTGAAGATTGAAATCACAATGGCCAGATTTACATACTTCCCTGTGGGATGAAGGGAAGCTTGAGATTATTGGTACCACCTTTTCAGATTTCATGCATACATAAACCCTTATCTCGTTAGGGGTGGGGTGGGCCATCCTCTCCCAACCACTAAGACTTAAGACTATAGGTGTCCAAGGTCTATGATGTCATCTATATGCCCTTGCTACTACTGGATCAATATTAGCCAAGCAGCTATACTTGTAATCTTATTGGTTGATTATAGTTTATTTATTTATTTATTTATTTATTTATTTATTTATTTATTGGTACTAGGGATCACATTCAGGACCTTGCGCTTGCCAGGCAGGCACTGTGCCACTGAGGTATATCCCTGGCCCTATTATAGTTTTTGACCTACGTTGTACCCACATGGTGATTTTGCTCTATAAAACTTTCTTAGAGAAGTGGCCTCACTGGCAACCCATTTGGGAGCCCTCCTCTCAGGAGCTAGTACTATTTATTCCTCAATAAATTTTCCTACTCTTAACCTCCGTTGTTCCTTAGAATTCACTCAACTTTGAGGAACAAGAACTTGGTGTCTCGGACATCGAGCAGGTTGGGAGTTACGTATTCTCCCCTCTATCAGGACTATAGGTGTGCACCACCATTCCGGGGTGGTGTGCCTGTGTTGTTTTGTTGTTGTTGCTTTGGTTTGGTTTTGGAGTTGTTTTTTTCCCCCTCAGTACTGGGCGCCTAACCCTGTGGTAGCAGGAGCTTTCTCACAGAGCTACATCTCCAGCTGGCGTCAAACTTACAATCTTCCTGTGTCAGCCTCCCGTGGAGCTAGGATTATAGGTATGTGCACCCGGCTAATACGCCTGGGTATTGCTTTGGTTTGCTTTGGTTTAGTGTGTGTGTGTGTGTGTGTGTGTGTGTGTGTGTGTGTGTGTGTGTGTGTGTGTAACAGATTTGCGCAGTTAGCACGGGCAGCACTAAGAGGCTGGGAAGCCACTCCCCTTGAACTCCGAGTTTGCGCAATGCCCCAGAATCAGTCCTCCCGCTGCTTCAGGTAACTGAGTCAAAGTGCGCCCTGGACACGCAAGCCTGGCGAGGGCCCCCGCGCAGGATGACTCAGCACCCCGTCTGTCCCTCGTGTCCAGCTTACCCAGAGACCCAAGGAGAGGCGGGGGCTGGGGTGCACCCCTCTAGAAACCTGAGAGCCTGGTTTGTGCGGGGTGGTTTTGGCTTTCCCTGCCCTTCCAACACCATTGTTCTGTTCAGGACACATTTTTATTTCTGCCGGCAAGGATCCGACCTGAGCACGTTTTCCTGTTCTCTACAATAAACCTAGCTGTTTTTCTTTCCCCTTAGGACGTAGACAGGAGCCTGGAATCCTTCTGCTGGATCCCTCCGGAAGCATCACAATCAGAACCAGAACAGTCCCAGCACCGGAAGTCCTCCCTTGCTGCCCCCTCCCCCAGTCCTTACCCCTGGCTCCTACCCATTAGTTCTCCATTTTGCATTTTCTCTAAGGTCACACATAATGAAATCATCCAATATGAAACATTTTGAAAGTGACTATTTCACCTGGGAAAATACCTTTGAGACTCATATTGCTGTATGTACTAATATCTCATTGTTTTTATCGCTCAGTAGTATTCCACTGTGTATTTATGGTTTGTTTATCTAATCACCCACCAAGGAGCATTAGGGCCTGGGCAGGCATAGTTGTGCTGCCTGCGGTCCTAGCCCTTTGGGAGGCTGAGGCAGGAGGATTGCAAGTTTGAGCCCATTCTGGGCAACGAAGCAAGCGGCTATCTCGCTGGGTATTGTGGCCTGTACATGTGATCCCAGCACTCAGAAGGCTGAGGCAGGAAGATTGATGCAAGGGAGGCCAACCTGAGTTACACAGTGAGACCCTATGTCAACCAAAACCAACCAAACAAACAGACCTGGAGATGTTACTTAGTGAAAAGACTCTGGGTTCAATCCTCAGTACTATACATAAATAATAGAAACATTTGGGTCATTTTAGGTCTTGGCAATTAGAGGCTGCTCTGAACATTCACATACAGGTATTTGTATGGATGTGAGTGTGCATTTTTTCCCTTTGAGGCAGGGGCTCTATAGTCCAGGCTGGCCTTGAATTCACAATCCTCCTGCCTCAGCCTCCCTACCAGACCCAGCTATGTTTAAATTTCTTTAGAAATGAAATAAAACAGGATTTCTGGGTCATATGATATGTTTGACTTTATAAGAAAATGCTAGCCAGGTGTGGTGGTGCACGCCTGTAATTCTAGCACTCTGGAGGCTGAGACAGGAGAATTGTTGCAAGTTCAAGACCAGCCTGGGCTACAAAGTGAGAATGCATAGTGAGACCTTGTCTCACAAAGGCAAAGAAAAAAAAAAGTAGAGTGGCAAACACGTGTAAGCCCAGCACTCTGAGCCGGGAAGTTGAAGGCCTGCCTGGGCAATTTAGGGACTTATAAGACCCTGTCTCAAAATTTAAAAAAATAAAATTAAAAAAGGGCTGGAGATGTAGCTTACTTAATGGGAAGGCCCTGGGTTCAACCCCCAGGAGAAAGAAGAAGTGGGGGATGGGAGGAGGAGAAGGGAGGGGAGAGAACCTGATCTCACAGTTCTGCGGTAGAGGATGGCAGGTCAAGTGCTGGGCTTCCCATTTGTGTGGTCTGCAGTGGGGGACACTGTTCCTTAGCACAGAGGAACTGGAACCCATTCTCAAAGCACAGTCTACAGCATGAATCCATCAGGCCCTACCTCCCAGGATGTTGCATTTGGATGTCTAGGGGGTTTTTGCCTTTTTTCCTTTTTTTTGTCTTTTTGAGACAGGGTCTCACTATGCAGTTCAGGCTGGCCTTGAGCTCACTTTGTAGCCCATGTTGGTCTCAAACTCGAAACAATCCTCCTGCCTCAGCCTCCTGAGTGCTGGAATTACAGGTATGTGCCACCACTTCCAACCTCTTTTTTTGTTTGTTTGTTTTTTAAGACAAGGTCTCACTATGCAACCCTTCTGCCTTAGCCTCCCAAGTGGTGGGATTACAGGCGTGTGCCATCACACCCAATTTGGTTTGCATTTGGAAATATTCCTAAAATAAGGAACTGGCCCATTTCATCTCAGTTGTTGAATTTGCATGTTGAGCTGTTCATATAATATTCCCTGATTAACCTTTGAAGTCTATAATAATAGCCCCTGTTCTTTTTTTTTGTACTGGAACTCAACCTCAGGGCCTCACACTTGCCAGGCAGGTGCTGCACTGCTGAGCTACATCCCTGGTCCAATAGCCCCTGTTCTATTCCTGCTACTGACAGCTTGTGTTTCCTCTCCTCCCTTCCTCTTTGTCTTGTTAGTATAGTTGGAGGTTTATCAGTTTTATTGATCATTTAAAATAACCAACTTTAGGGGCTGGGGATTTAGCTCAGCGGCACAGCGCCTGCCTGACAAGTGCAAGGTCATGAGTTTGATTCCCAGTACCGGAAAAAAACCCAAATAAATAAATAAATAAAATAATCAACTTTGGGCTGGAGATATAAACACAAGGCCCCAGGTTTAATCCCCAGCACAGAAGAAAAACCAACTTTGGGGTTCATTGATTCTTTAAAATTGTTTTTCTGATGCCAGGCATGGTGGCACAGGTTTGTAATCCCAGCACTTGGGAGGCTGAGGCAGGGGGACCGTTCCGAGTTGGAGACCAGCCTGGGCTACAAAGTGAGCTCAAGGCCAGCCTGAACTGCATGGTAAGACCCTGTCTCAAAAAAAAAGTTAGCCAGGCGTGGTGGTGCAGGTTTGTAATCCCAGCACTCAGAAGGGTGAGGCAGGAGGATCGATGTGAGTTCAAGACCAGCCTGGGCTACAAAGTGAGCTCAAGGCCAGCCTGAACTGCATAGCAAGACCCTGTCTCAGAAGGACAAAAAAAAAGTTTTTCAGGCAAGACATGATGGTGCAGGTCTGTAATCCCAGCTCCTGGGAGGATCCTTGTAAGTTCGAGGCCAGTCTGGGACACCCATTGAGCTCAAGATCAGCCTAAACTACATAGTGAGACCCTGTCTCAAAAAAAACCCTAAATGAATAATTTTCTCGGTTCATTAATTTCAGCTTTTCTTCTTTCTTTGGGCTTCTTTTTCCCATTAACTTCTCAAGGTGGAAGCATAGATTAATCTGAAACCTTCTTTTCTAATGTAAAGATTTGAGACTGAATTTTTCTCTCAACCCTGCTTTAGCTGCATCCTACATGCTTCAGTGTCCTGTATTTTCATTTTTGTTATGTTCACACTACTGTTTTCTAATTCCTCTTGAGACAACCTCTTTGATGCATGGCTATTTGTAAGTGTGTAATTTAGATTTCAATGTTTAGGGATTTCCTTGTTTTTTAATGATTTCTGTTAGTAATTTTTAGTTCAATTCTGTTATGTTTATAAAACTTACATACTCTGTATGATTTCAGTTCTTTTACTTTTTTGTTGTTGACTTGTTTTATGACTCAAGACAGTTGATCTTGCTAAATGTTCTATGTAGTTGGAAAAAAGGTGTGCTTTGCTGCATGGGAGTGTTTTATAAATACCAATTAGAGCTTGTGTGTGACAGTTTTATATACTTGCTAATGTTTTATTTGCTGATTACTGGAAGATAAGTTCTGATGTTTTCTTTTTTTTTTTTTTAAGTTCTGATGTTTTCAACTGTAGTTGTGGGTCTCATTTTCTGTCAAGATCCAGATTTTTTTTTTTTTTTTTTTTTGCCTTTTTGAGACAGGGTTTCACTATGCAGTTCAGGCTGGCCTCAGGCTCACAGCGACCCTCCTGCCTCAGCATCCCAAGTGCCAGGATTACCTGCGTGTGCCACCACACCTAGCCATGTTCCAGTAGTTTTTTGCTTCATTTGTCTTGAAACTCTGTAGTTAAATACATGGACATTTGGAATCATCTTCTTGGAAAACTGAAACAGCATTAGGAAATGTGTTCCACCCCTTGCCCCCCATAACTTCCCTTTTTATCCCTGGTAATTTTGTCTTTGCTCTAAAGTTTATTTTTGCTGGGCATGGTGACACATGCCTGTAATCCTAGCACTGAGGAGGTGTGACAGGAGGATCACTGCCAGCCTGGGGTACATAGTGAGTTTAAGCCCAGCCTAAACTACAGGCTTGAACTATATAGACAGACTGTCTCAAAAAATAATAAAATTTACTTTAATGATAATTAAATCATTGATAATACTGCAGGCATTTTAGCTTACTTTCAATCAGTGTCTGCAAGGTATAATCTTTTTTTTTTTTT
>NW_004955413.1:4331827-4349082 GCF_000276665.1 Chinchilla lanigera | reverse complement strand
CCAGGCTGGTCTCAAACTTGCAACAATCCTCCTGCCTCAGCCTCCTGAGAGTGCTGGAATTACAGGTGTGGGCCACCACGCCCGGCCTAATATTCGTTTATCTGAGTAGCTCCCTCCCACCCCCCCACCTCGCACTCAAGTGCCCTCCAGATGCATCCCTTTTCTTGGCTAGGGTACAAGTTCACCCTTCCCTATGGCTGGATAATGCTCCATTGTGTAGATTATATGCCAATTTCTCTACCCATTCATCTACTGATGGACACCAATGATGGGCATTTTGCTACTGTGACTTGTATCATGAACGTGGATACAGGTACCTGCAGTACGATGATTTCAGTGCTTTAGACACTACCCTTGATCTTAGCCAAAGATCAGGAACCTCCACACTGATTTCCACAGTGGCTGTAGTACTTTACATTCTTACCAGCGGTAAAGAAGGTGATCCCTATGCCTTGATGATAGCCATTCTGAGTGGGGTAAGATGGAATCTCGATGTATTTAAAATTTTTTTTCTAATGTTGTTCCCCCTCCCCTTTTTTTTTTGAGACAGGTTCTTACTATGTAGCCCAGAACGGACCTGAACTCCCACCAATCCTCTTGTCTCAGCCTCCTGAGTGCTGGGATCACAGGTGTGGGTCACCATGATTGGCTAGGATGTAGTTGTTTTTTCTGTTGTTGTTTTGAGACAGGGTCTTGCTATGTAGTGCACACTGGCCTGAACTCACTTATGTAGCCCTCAAACTGGCCTCAAACTCACAGTGATTCTCCTGCCTCAGTCTCCAGGTTACAGGCATATACGCCCACACCTGGCCCTTCTTTTTTTTTTTTAATTGGTGAGGGAACCCAGGGCCTTGGCACGATAGGTTAAGTACTCTATGGCTGGATATTGAATGCTCTTTTGTCGTTGTTGGCTGCACTGGGGATCAAGCCCCAGGACCTTTGCAATGAGCTACATCCCCCCAGTCCTTTTAATTTTTTATTTTGAAATAGGGTCTCAATAGGTCATTAAATTGTCTGGACTATGTTCCAATTTGGGATCCTCCTGGGTCAACTTCCCAGAGTGCTGGGATTACAGGCCTATTGTAGATAGCACAATTGGGGCTGAGGTACCAGTCCACTCCATTAAATAGACTGGGCAATGCCCCAGGGCTAACTCCCAACTTTGTCTTAAGGCCCATACCAGAGGTAGAGATAAGACACAAGCTTGCCAGATTCTCCTGCCTGACCTACAGTAACCTTCCTTCCCCAGAGCTCATTGAAAGCTCTCATGCATATGGACTGCATCTCATATATCTAATTATAGCAGAGTGAATCATGGGAAAGGACCTGCAAGGGAGACTGGGGAGACCCAGTGGGAAGGTCCCATGCTGTCAAGCACTTGTGCAATTTCCCTTTCTTGCTGGGTGTGGTGATGCATGCTTGTAATCCCAGCCCTTGGGGCTGAGTCAGGAGGATTGCTGCAAATTTGATCCCAGTCTGTTTACTCTTTTTTTTTTTTTTTCTGGTACTGGGAACTGATCTCAGGACCTCAGGTTTGCAAGGCAGTCACTGGGCTGCTGAGCTATATCCCTGGCCCCTTTGAGCTAAGTCTGGGCTATAGTGAGCACAGGGGCAGCATGAACTACACAGCAAGATCCTGTCTCCAAAAAACAAAAACAAAAAGAAATTCCCTTTCTTTCCTGTCTAAGCCCATCTCCACACTTTGAGTGTATCTTCACTTTATTGAAACTTTGCTTTTTACTCACCTTTGTGCATAAGAACTGGAAACCTGGTTCTGGACTCCACCACCCACATAACACTTCTATAACACACGGAGAATAATGTTTGACTTCAGTGAGCAAATAATACATACCAGCTTTCATTGTTATTGTTGTTTTGTTTTTTTAGACAGGGTCTTGCTCTGTAGTCCAGACTGGCCTTGAACTCATTATGTAGCCCAGGCTGGCCTCGAACTTGTAGTGATCCTCTTGCCTCAGCCTCCCAAATACTGGGATTACAGGGATGTGTCACCATGCCTGGTTTCAGCTTTCACTATCAGCAATTACCGTAGAAAAATTATAAGCAAAGAGACAAAAAGCACCCTCAAATCATCTAAAACTCCAATACTGAGAAAATACCCCAATAACTGCATGGTTTATATTTATTCTAGATTTTTTCAGTCAATACACAGGTACCGGTTGAATAAAAAATGAGCAGCAAGCATAGCATTGTATGCCCTTACCGGCAAGAATACTGGGGCAGGGCAGGACATCACAGGGTGAAGCCTTTCTACCTCCTTTCTTCCTGAGATATGCACCAGCCCCCTTTACCAAGCTAACTCCTAGCTGGGCAGCTGGCTCCAGTTCATAGGTCACTTCCACAGAGGGTTTCTCTGACCCAGGGCTAGAGGTAGATCCCCCTGCCGAACACTTTCAACTCGCTCAATATCCCCACTGCCGCTCTTCTCCTGGGGATGGAACCCAGGGCCTCTCTACTATAGTTCTAGCCCTTTTTGAGACAGAGTCTTGCTAAGTTGCCCAGGTTGGCCTTGAACTTGGAATTCTCTGATCTCAACCTCCTGAGGTGCTGATATTACAGGTGTGCACCTCCATGCCCAGCTCAACCAGTACTCTTACACATTTTTTGTCTTTTGAGACAGGGTCTCATTATATAGTTTAGGGTGGCCTCAAACTTAAGGTGATCCTCCAGCCTCAGCCTCCATTACAGGTGTGCGCCACTGTTATGGCTTGTATCTAGATGTCCCCCAACCCTCATGTGCTTCCACAGGTGCGGTTTTTGGTGAGGGGACTGGATCATGGGTGTATAATACTGGATTATCATTAATGGGTTTATAGTTGGGTGTGATGTCGGGAGTTTAAGCATGATGGGCGGAGGTGGTCACTATGGGCATGCCCTGGAGATACATATAATATATAGTATTTTATATATAATATATATATATTCCTCCTGCGTTGTGCACTGCTTGCTTCCCACTGCCACACTGCCCTGCCTTGGAAGAAGCCAGCCACTGACTGAACCTCTACAAGCTATGAAGCAAAATAAACTTCTCCTAAAACAAACACACAAACTTCTCTTCCTTTAACTTGTGGGTGTCAGATATTTTGTCCCAGCAACAAGAAAGTAAGAGAGCCACCATGCCTAGCTAGAAACTGAGATGTTTAAAGCCATTTGAGGTGCTGGGGATTGAATCCAGGGCCTTTGTACTGAGCTGCATCCCCAGCTGTTTTATTTTGAGACAGGGTCTTGCTAAGTTCCCCAGCCTGGGCTTGAAATTGGGATCTTTCTGCTTCAGCCTCCCAGAGAGCTGTGGCTATAGGTATGCACTGCCCCATCCAGCTAAGGGTAATTTTTGTTAGACAGCAACAGATCACTGATATACTGCTTAGATGCCTCTCAAAACTCTGCTTTACCCATTCATGCTGGAAGATTCACCTAGGCTCAGAATTTCTAATCTCTACTAATACTTTATAAAACTGACTAGCTGTTCTGACCTTCGTTGCCTAAGATGTGCACCTGTTTGTCATTTTTAGCTTTATACTTTAGCTTAATCTTTTAATCCAGTGGCCCCCAACCTTTATGGCACCAGAGGCCGGTTTCATGGAAGAGAATTTTTCTGGTTTCACAATTAGACCCTTATAAAGAGCAGCACCCTAGATCCCGTGCGTGCGCAGTTGACGGCGGTAGTCCTGCTCTGAGAATCTATTGCACAGCTGAAGTGGTAGTGGCTGGAGATGGAGTCAGCTGTGAATACAGCCAGAATCAGGCTGGGGAGCAGCCCCACGCTCATCTCCCATTGTGTGGCCCCAGTGCTAGCCAGGGTGTGGGGACCCCTGTTAACTGAATTAATTTTGGTGTATGAACTCCGAGCTCTCATGAAAGCTGCTTCTCTTTTCGTTCAAATCATCTAGGAATTTCTATACAGTAGGGATTAGCAGGTGTACGTGTGCAAGTGGTGAGAAGACTTTTAGGGTGATTCTCCTGAGCACCGCGTAGTGGTACACGGACTCAAGTTGGAGCCCAGCCTAAGCAACTTGGCAGGACCTGGTCTCAAAATAAAAAGAGCTGAGGGTCTAGAAAGTAGCACAGGGCAGGGGAGAGCAGAGGGCAGAACAGGAAGAGAGGGGGAAGAGAGAGAAGAAAAAATAGAAAAGAAAAAAGTCAAGTCAGCCAGTCAGTCTTGGTAGTCTGGGCTTCATTATACATAGACCCCCTAATCTTCAAATTTCAGCGTCAAAAGCTCAGTGCTGCTGGGTGTGGTGGTGCACAGTTGTAATCCCAGCACAGGGAAATCCTCCTGCCTCAGCCTCCTAAGTGCTGGGGTTATAGGCATGTGATACCCCAGCCAACATGGAGTGATTCTTACCCTGACCATGGGATTAGAGAGAGCTGGAAAATTCTGGGGCCATCAGCCAGGAGCAGCTTCTGTTTGTTTTGGTGTCGTGTCCCCCCCCCCGCCCGCCCGCCCCAGTACTGGGGATCGAACTCACGACCTTGCACTTGCCGGGCAGGCGCTGTGCTGCTGAGCTAAATCCCCAGCCCTAGGAACAGCTTCTGGAAAAAGAGATTCTAGCTCCAAAGGAAAAACTGGGGCATGGACAGGGTCGGGGACAGGCCCAGAGCACAGCAGCAACCCCTTCGACACCTGGCGGTGGTGGGGGAGTCTATCAGAGGAAACAGGCTGAACAAGCTTGTCCAGGCCAGAGCTGAGCTGCCAAGGGCGTCAACTGCTGCAGTGGGGCTCACTACGACCACTGTCTCCCCTGGCCCTGAACACAGTAAGCCAGTCCCACCCAGGTTTTTTTCTTGTTGTTTTTTTTCTCTTGTACCAGGAATTGAACTCATGACCTCACGCTGGCCAGGCAGGCACTGTGCCGCTGAGCTAAATCCCCAGCCCCCACCCACCCAGTTTTAACAGCCCCTCACACCCTCAGACTCCAGGCTCACACCACACAACACTCCTGGCCAGGAGACCAATACTCCTGCACACTTCTTGGGGAGCTCTCACTGGGACTAAGGGCAAGAGTCCAGCAACTCTGCACATGTGTGGTGCTGAGGACGAACCCACGGCCTTGGACATGCCAGGCAAGTGCTCTACCACCAGCCTTAGCCCCAGCCCTCTGTGTGGATTTAATGTGAAAACTTGAGTTCATTATTCACTTCTCCCCTTCTGCCTCCCTGATGTGAGGGAAAGAGGCTGAACAGAGACAGCCCCAGCTGTAGACATGCCCAGCGCCAATCACACATCATGCCTGGGAAATGTCCTTTCCTTCTGACCATGTGCTGGGACAGGGAGTGATCTACCCACAGCCACAGACCTGGGATTCTAGGCCTTGGACTCTGCCAGCAGTATCTGCTTCTCTTCACCTGTCAGCACTTTGCTTTAAAGTGGTCTGGGATGAGTCATCTTTCCATCCACATACAGAAAAGAATACTCAGTGCATGTATGGGTGTAGATAGACTTCTCTAGATTTATTTGTGTCGTGTTATATATAGATATATGTATATACCTTTTTCTTTTTTTAAATACAATCTATATTCCCTTCCCCTTTCCACCAAATGCACAAAAAGGTATAAACCCTTCCAGGGTTAACAACGAGCTCCCGAAGATGGTCAGAGCCAAGAACCATCTGTCAACACCCTAAGAAACAGCTCTCCTTCTTAGACTCTGGGGTCCTAAGGCAGCAGTGTTCCCATGACCCAAGGGGAGGAAACAGGAAACAACTGTAGTGTGATGGGATTCTGGGGTCAAAGTGCCCAGTGACCCCACAAAGGCAGACTGGCTCCCAGGATCCTCAGGGTGGGAATAAAGGTGCTGCCCAAGAGGCGTGGGTAGGGAGCAGGAGCAGGAGCACGAATTGGGGGTCAGGCATGCAGAGATGGGGGCAGGAGGACACCTGCAGGTTATGCTAGAGACACAGGAACCCCCATCTGGACTGCATACCTACCAAGTGACAGAAGTCAGGGAGTGGGACAGGGGTTGAGCTCTTAAAGAAATAGAAGGAAGCATGGCAGGGAGATGGGGCAATGGGACACAGAAGAAAGTAACATGAAACAAAAAGTACCAAGAAAAATGACCTGTACTAGGTGGCTCCCTAGCAAGGCTATGACCTATGCTTTTGGCGGGAGGAGGAGGTGGAAGGTCATCAACTAGTATCAGCTGGCCAGGGGCACAGGAAGGCTCTGAGGATTCCTAATGAGGCAGGCAGCTGGGACTCCACATTTCCAGGGAAGAAATGACAGTCCCTTCTTCAGTTCGACTTGGACCAAATCTTGGCGCTCCCTCGGAGCCTGGCAAGGGGGGAAAGAGGGGGAAAAAGAGAAGATGCAGGGGTTCCCCTGGCCCCTGGAGGCTCCCCCAACTTGCAAAGGACTAAAGGGCGTGGATCAGCAAGGTCGCTGCAGTAAAAACAGGGTACCCCGAGCTCACCCTTTGCCCTTTGAGGCTTTCTTGCTGGGCTGGCGCTGGTTGGTGCCAGGAGCAGGTTCCCTCAGCTCGGTCAGGTGTTGCTCAGGGTCCTGAGAAGTGGCTGCAGCTGCCGCTGCGGTTGTCACTTTAATAGTTTTTTTAAGGTTGGCAACCTGCCAGGAGAAAGGGACCAGGGGATGCTGGGAAGGCTCAGCAGCCCCTGGCCCTTGTCTGTCCGCTACAGCCACATCCAAACCCTCTGCACAGGATGTGTGCCGGGACGGGGCTCACCTCGCTCTCGATCTGCTGCTTCAGGCCCAGCTGCTGCTCCTTGTGCTGGTTGGCACGGCTCACTTGCTCCTCGATGCCTGACAGCACAACTTCACAGCCCACGCACCTGCCACGTCAGTGCAACAGGCTGGGGTCAGACCCAAACAACCAGACTTGCACAGAACCCTAGCACTCGGCGAGCCCTTGTCCGAGGTGAACCTCACGGCTGTGTGTGTGTGCGCGCGCGCGGGCCTGCAAACTAGCTACAACCATCCCCCAGTGGCAAGATGGACCCAAAGGGGAAAACAGGGGGAGGAAGTGCCTGAGGTGACAGTCCAAGAGAGGAGCAGGAAGTGGAAACAAAATAGGGCAGGAGACACTGGGGGGACAAGTGGTGAATTATGATTAAGGAGACAGTGAGGACTGCGGATGTGGCACAAGGCCCAATGCTCAACCCCTGTGCTGGCGGGGCGGGGAAAGACATAATAAAGTCAGACAGGCACACAAAGAAAAAAAGAACAGGAAGAGCCATGCAGCTTATGGACAACGGTGTTACAAACCAAGGGATAAGTCCAACCCACGGCAGATGACCAACTTTCCAGTTAAGATTCCCTAAAGAAAGCTGGGTGTGGTGCTCCACGCCTACAATCCCAGAGCTCAGCAGCCTGAGGCAGGAGGATCGCCATGAGTTCCAGGCCAGCACGGGATAATAATGAATTCAAGGCCAGCCTAAGCCGGGGGTGGTGGCGCACACCTGTAATCCCAGCACTGGGGAGGCTGAGGCTAATCCTAGCCTGGGCTACAAAGTGAGCTCAAGGTCAGCCTGAACTACACAGCGAGACCCTGTCTCAAAAAGACAAAAATAAAATAAAATTTAAAAAGGCTAGCCTAAACTACATGGTAATACTCTGTCTCAAAAAACACCAAAAGGAAAGAAATTCCTCAAACAGCACTCACCCAGCACTCACCCCCTATCTTTCCCCAATTACTGCTCCCAGGGCACTGCCCACACCCAGGACCCTCCTACGAAGGAGCTCACTTCTGCCTTCCCCCAGGCTCTACCTCTGGACCCTGCCCTCTCCCACCCAGAAGCACCAGGCTCTTTAGGGGCAAGCAGGCCCACGACCCAGGCCTCACCACTCCTGCAGGGTGCGAGCAATGGCACTGAGGTCCTGGCGCTGGATGTCTCGGCCGATGCTGTAGTCAACCTCCAGCCGCTGATTGCGCTGGTCCAGGGAGCCTCGGAGCACATCTGCGTACACAGCCTCAATGACGAGGTCTTCCAGCTGCCGCACATTGTGCAGGGCCAGGGCTTCCAGCAGCACTGCATAAGGGATGCACTGGGGGGCAGGGAGTCAGGCTGGGGTTTGTGGGGTTCCTTGGCAGGGAAAAGCTTCCCTGAATCACGCTCTCTCCTGGCTCCCTTGCCCAGGCCCATGGGCCACCTCTTCTGGTTTTGAACCCATTCCTTCCAGAGGCTGGTCTAAGGCAAAATAAGTAAAAGTACCCCAGCCCAGAAACAGCACCATGAGAAGGACGGTCCTAATAAAATACAAGGCTCATTCTAACCCACCTCCCTTGTCCAAGGTCAGCACCACATGGCGGGGAAGGTTTAGAGGTGCGGCACTCAGTGTGCCATCTACTCCCCACCTCCTTCCAGCCCGGTGCTCTTGTTGACGCAGCACCACAGACAATGGCCTGATTTCAGTAAAATCATAAAAATGACTCAACAGCCCAGTAACAATTGGGCGAGGGTGGACTGGGGGCTGGGGAAGACAAGTCAACAAAACACAGGAATACAGAGGTGCCTCTGGCTTCTACAGCTCTAATTCGAACAAAGAGAAGCCAGCACCTCATCAGGAGAATGCCTTGCTCCCAGCCGGAGGTTCTGCTGGCAAGGAACTAGCTACATTGCAGGGAGGCAGGCAGTTGTTCAATGGCTCATGAGCAGCATCCCAGTTGCTATTTTTATCAAAAACACAAAGATGTTTACTTAGATCTTAAGTTGAAACATAAAATGGGAAACTAAGAATATCTGGCCTCAATAGCTGCAATAATGAAGCTGAGATAGACCTTGGTGGAGGGGTGGTATAGAGAAGCAGCCGCTGGCTAAGAGCTGCCTGGTACAAACTGCCAGGGACACACTAAAGGATGTGCTCGGCCTCTTGGGCTTTGGAAGGGGTCAACTGTTACTCACCTTAACTTTGGCAGCAAGGGTGACGACTGAGAGGTGTCGCAGCTTGTTCTTCTGAGCCTCTGTGAGTGGGGGAAGATTCCTGGCTTCAGCTAAGGAGAAAGGACAAAGTGTAAGGAACACTACTTTCAGCTTTGCAGAAAGCCCTAGCTTCCTTCGGCTGCATTTTCTTTTACGTATCACAGAAGATTGTAACCCTATACACTGAGGTTATCTGGGGCATCAAAGGAACTTTTTTTGTGTGGTACTGGGAAATGAACCAAGGGCCTTCATACTGGGCTACATCCTCAGCCTCAGCCCTTGTTTTAAATTTTGAGACAGGCTAAGTTGGCCAGGTGGGGCTTGAACTTGGGATCCTTCTGTCTCAGCTTCCCACAGTGCTGGGATCAAGGGGTGTACCACACAGAGGGCTCCCAGGAATGCCAAATCCCTCCAGAAATTGCCCTTCTCCCATCTCTTCTGCTCCAAAGCTCGAGCCCCTCTGGTTACCTAAGTAGTCAGCGTATGTTCCATAAGCAAAGACTGTCAGCAGCCGGAACGTGGAAGCAAAGTCACTCTCAGCCAGCTGCAAGGTATGAGGGAAGAGGACTGACCGGAAGGGCCACCCCTGCCACCCTCCCAGCCACCCTGTCAGCTCCCATCCTTCCCAGTCAGTATCACCTCTCCTGGGTCGCCAAGACACATGCTCTGCCTCTCTCTTACTCTCCCTACAGGAAGGCTCATTTCTACCCCCCAGCCTTTGCTAAAGTTGGCTCCCACTCCACAAACCCCTCTTCCTGCATCCACCATCCAGTCTCTACCAGTTCACTCAGGGTTGAGAGCACTGTGTTCAGAATCTCCCAGACATGCACCGCGTTGGCTCTCAGAGTGCACTACTTCTCAGTCTGAATCTGTGTATTTCGCACTTCAAAGACCGCCGCCTCAGCCTCAGCCTCATCACAACTGGGTTGAGGGCCTCTGCTCCTGGCCTACCTCATCAAGTGGTGGACTGCTTCACCCAGGGCAGCTCACCAGGGTCTCCTCTCCTCCTGCTATGGGTCACTCATTCTGGTGTTTAATTTCTACAGAAAGCTCTTACTTGAGAATGTCTTTCCCTTCAACAAGATTATAGACAGTCTCTGGCATCCCACTAGGACCTAGCAAAGCTACATATGTAGTCAGCTCTCTCCATAGACACTTGTTAAAATAAATGACTTACAGATGTATACCCATTCCTATTACTTCTCTGACTGGAATGTAAACTACAGAAGAATGTGTCCCATGTCTTGCACTTTTCTGTTATCCCCAGACCACTGGTACAGTACTAAACAAGCACCATTAGGAAGGGCTTCTCTAATCAGCTGTAGCGGCATACAGCTGTAACTGTAGCTACTTGGGAGGCTGAGGCAGGAGATCAGGAGTTTAAGCTAGAGGAAGTGCTTCTTTTTCTTCACTTTGGTTGACATTTCTTTAGTGCCACTACATATGAAAGCAGGGATAAGATCGCTACAGTCTTGTCCATACCAGAGTGATGCAAAAGGCTAAATCCATCAACTCAACCACAGGCTTTCAAAACCATGGCTTACAGTTTACCCATATACCACTTCATGGTATATAAGGACAAGGGGCTGGTGCCACAAGTCTTAATGACCCACCTGCTTTGTACTTTCCATTGTCACATCTGTGTGAACTGCCCTCTGCTATGTTTCTAGTAGCGTGCCATGTGTCTTTGGGAAAAAGATAACTTCTCCCTACTTTAAATTAATGGTTATATGCTGCCCAAGAGAAAAGAATAGCGATGCTAATTTAACATGTTCATTCCTTCCCTTTGTACCAAACTTTACGCTTTCCCATACTCTTACCTGATTCCCACAATAAGAGTGAGGGAAGTAACTTTTTTTTCTTTTTGCGGTGCTGTGGTTCGAACCCAGGACCTCATTCATGGCAAATAATTTCTATCACTGAGTTACACACCCAGCCCTCATCTCTTTTTTTCTCTTTAATTTTTTCACCTCCATTTTTAAGAGAAAACTAAGACCCTAAAATAAATGTGTCCTCATCAAGGTGACACGATTATTAGGAGGTTTCACACTGGTGGAGACAGGATAGAACTCTGGACTCCTATTCTGGATGTCATGGGATTTACTTAGTGAAAAGTACTACGTTTCACTTGCTTGTGTACAATTGCAAATTACCACTTAATCACTACAACAGCCTTTGTTCAACTGAATGGCTACCTCCTGGCAAACTGAGTTCTCTCCACCCACTCTCAAACAGAAACTTTCGCCCTGCACTTCCCTGTGGGCTCCCGGGGCCAGCAACCCACCTCTCTAACATTGGGCATATCCAGCAGTTCCCCAAACACGTAGACACCAGGGGCCTCCAGCACCTGGTGAATGAGTGTGGCCAGCGCCGCCCCCTTGGCCGACTTGGCCAGGAGCAGAAACTGCTCCTGGTTCTGCCCTGTCACCTTCACCTCCGCACTCATGGCTGCACTGAGCCGGGGGGACCTGGACTCAGGTTGACTGGAGCTGCAAGAAAGAGGATGTGAAGCTAGAAGTCCCTGAACACTGGCAGGCCGGGAAGGCAAGGGCGAGGGGCTGGGCCATGGCTGCGCGTCTGCAGGGAGCTCAGAGAGAAGTGGTTTACAACCCGGATCTAGGAATCCGAAAGTCAGCCACTTCCGCGGCTGCCACGCCCACCCCCGGCCCTCACCCTTGGGCCTAATCCCAAGCCCCACCACGTGCACCCCATAGAACTCCACGGCGCGGATGCAGCGAGCGAAGGGGTGTCATAACGTGTCCATCCCAACCACGACGCACCCTCAGCGGCCACCCGTGTCCCGCACGTGCCCCCAACCACGTGACCTCACCCCCAGGCTCTCCGCACGTGGCTCCGCCCCCTCCCTTAAAGAGGCCGTCCAGAGATCGTCGGCTCCCGCCGATTGCCCCGCAGTACCCTGAGCCAGACTCTGCGGGCCGCTACCTGGAAGCTTCGTCTTCCAGGGTACCGGGCGGGGCAGCCGCTCCGTCACCTCCGGCAGCTGTTCCGAGCCTTTCCTGCCACCTCCCTACAGGGTCGCTCTAGGCAATAATCTCGCTGGCCGGCTTCCGGCCGCACTTCCGCTCTTACAAAGCAGTTCCGGGCGGGACGTACGCCGCTTCCGCCTTCGTACCTCTGAGACTCGGGGGCGGGCATAGGCTTTCTACTTTCTGGATTGGTTGCCCGGGAAAGAATGACAGGGACTTTATTTTCCCTTGCTTTGTTACAATAAAACTTTATTTGTAGAAGAGCGTCGGAGACTGTGTGCAGCGGCCCCCAACTCTCTCGGCGTTGAGCGTGTCGGTGTCGGCTTCCCCCTGCCCAAGATATGGGGATGAGGACGGCGCCGGCTTCCTGGGACCATAGGAAAGCTGTAGTGGAAGGAGAAAGAAAGCAGGAAAAAAATGAAAAGAGGATGAGAGGAAGGAAACAATGATCAGTAATAGAGATTTAGCGGGGCAGAATTCAGCCCTCACCTTTCTGAGGAGTTTCGAGGAGAAAAGTTTGAATAAAAGAAGGGGCCAGGGATATAGCTCAGCGGCGCAAGTGCCTGCCTTGTAAGGTTCTGAGTTCGATTCCAGGTACCAAAAAACAAAAAAGAAGAGTAAAAGAATATCTAGCAGATATTGAGTGCTTACTATAGATAGGACACTATTTTATCCCGTTGAATCCTCAAAATCGTCCTGCATATCCAGCGTGACTCCGGGACACCCTGGGACAGCGCAGTAGCCGCTTGTACTGGTTGAGTTCATGCTTCCTGTGATGTCTCTACTCCTGGGGAAGAAGAGACCCTAAGTGGAAACGGAGGCTTATAAAAATCCTGAGATTTACCTGGAACCTAGGCCTTTTCGAAGTAAAAATCATCTTTCCACTTCATTGTGACATTTTATGCTTATTTTGTCTGTTTTGTCATGCTACACCCCATTGAGCTAATTAATGTATCTTATAGTGTTTTGCATTTCCTTTCAAGATTCATTTGCAGGTCAAATCTTGGAAGCACTGAGCTAAGAGCTTTCCTTAATTCATTCGATGCTGTCAACAATCTAGTAATTATCTCCATTTTCTACAGCAAATCAAACCCCAGGGAAGTTAAGTAACTTGTAACCAATGTGGCGTTGAGAAATTGAAAAAAGAGAAAAGATGAAGGGAAAAACATAGGATTAGTACACTGTGAGGGCTGAAGGGCTTTAAGGAGAGTTTATGGCCCAAGACCCTTGGCTTGCGATGGAAGATAAGCAGAAACAATGGTAAGGAGAAAAATGGAGAAGTGAACGCGCAAGAGATGGAACCAAATTGAGAAGAATCAACATCATAATAAAATACTCAAAGTTCTTTCTCTTTTTTTTTGTTTTTTGGGTTTTTTTTTTTTTTTTGGTCTTTTTGAGACAGGGTCTCACTATGCAGTTCACAGTGGTCTTGAACTCACTTTGTAGCCCAGGCTGGCCTTGAACTCACAATGATCCTCCTGCGTCAGCCTCCTGAGTGCTGGGATTACAGGCGTGTGCCATCACGTCCAGCAATACTCAAAGTTTAAAGGAACCAAAAGATCAATGAGTCCAAGCTTATCATTTTTATTGTACCACTAAAAGTATATTTTGTTTGTTTTTTGAAACAAGGTCTCACTATGTAGCTCAGGCTGGCCTTGAACTCACTATGTAGTCCAGACTGGCCTCAAACTCACAGCAGTCCTCCTGCCTTAGCCTCCCAAGTGCTGGGATTACAGGCGTGTGCCACCATGCCTAGCCAAACTCATCATTTTTATTTATTTAGTCTTTTTGAGACAGGGTCTCGCTATGCAGTTCAGGCTGGCCTTGAGCTCACTTTGTAGCCCAGGCTGGATCTTGTAGCAGTGATCCTCCTACCTCAGCCTCCCAAGTGCTGGGATTACAGGCATGTGCCACCACGCCCGGCTCTCATCATTTTTAAAGAGAGAGGGAAAGAGAAAACTATAAGAGGAAAGGATGAGAAAAGAATAAATAATACTTATTTGTTATATTATGTGTGGGGTGTTTTATTTACAATACACTTTTTGTTCCATCTTTACAACAATCCTTTAAGGCACTTATTGATGTCTCAGCTAAACTGTGGACAATGAAGAGCCCAGAAGTTAAATAATTTCTTGAAAAAGGTCACCAGAGCCCCAAGTGCATGGTTATTAGATCCCAACACTGTGTGTGTTAAGGAAGAAAGAAAAAGAAGGGAAAGAGGAAAAGAAGAGAGAAACTATCTGAGACCTATTCCTGATTTGCCCTTAAACTAGCTGTGACTGCAAAGCAGATTCCACCACCTGGTATTTCCTCTCCCATATCTGGCAGGTGAGACGTTAGACATAAGCCCAAGTTTGGCTCTGATGATGTGTGGTTTTATGAGAGAGAGAAAGACAGGAGAATGTGAGAGAGCAAAAAGTACAAAAAGATAACTTGGTGAAGTTAAAGGGATAGACTAAAGAAATGAGATTAGGAAGAGCAGGGAGATGTGAGAAAGGAACAGAAATGGGAAAAGGAGAGAGAAAAATGTGATGAAAAATAATGATCTCCAAGAGGAGGGTTGAAGCTAAGTCTACTTACACAAAGCCTAAGGTGTAAAATCATTCATCTATTTGTTACTAAGTGTTAGTAAGTGTCAGACGCATGGTAAAATATTCATTATTGATGTAAGAGGTACTATATTGAGCACCTCTCACTGCCGGGGATTGTTCTAGCTACCGGGAATACAAACAAAATTCCCGTCCTCTCAGTATTTGTATTTTCTTTTTTCTTTTTCTTTTTTTTTTTTCAGACATGGTCTCGCTATGCAGTTCAGGCTGGCCCTGAGCGCACTTTGTAGCCCAGGCTGGTCTCAAACTTTTAACGATCCTCCTGCCTCACCCTCCCGAGTGCTGGGATTACAGGCGTGCACCACCACACTCGGCTAAGTATTTTCAGGACCTAAGTAGGCAAATACAGAAATAGGAAGGTAAACATGAAGAGAAATGGAGACAGGAATGCAGGAGACAGCTGCTACTTTATGTGCAGTACGAAGGAAGGCTCCCAGTGGTAATGTGCCCATGGGGCAGAGATCTGATCTAACCCAAGGAATAAGTCACGGTTTCTATTTGGAAAGTGTTGTAGGCAAAGCCAACAATTGCGTGCAAAGCTCACAGGTGGAAACATTTCAAGAGGCCTGTGCAGCCAGAGCAGAGGGAGCAGAGCGGAAAAAAGCATGGTCAGACTGCATAAGAACATGGTAAGGACTTTGCTCTCACTTTGAGATTGCAGCTGATAGAGCACTTCGGCAGAAGAGATCTGATTTGACCCATGCATTTAAAAGTTTGTTGAAGGGTTTGGGGATTTAGCTCAGTGGCACAGTGCCTGCCTGGCAAGTGCAAGGTCGTGAGTTCAATCCCTGGTACTGGAAAAAACCGAAACCAAACCAAAACAAATAAAATAGGAGGGTGGCTGGGCCTGGTCTCAAACTCCTGCAATCTCAGCACTCAGGAGGCTGAGGCATGAAAATTGCTGTGAGTCCAAGGCCAGCCTGAACTACACAGTGAAACCATGTCTTGAAAAAAAAAATATAATGATAGTTGCCTGGACAAAAGATCAGCCCCCCTCTGCAGTGAGGCTGGAGAGAGATGGTGATGATCTGAACCAAGGCAAGAGCCACGGAAATGAAGAAAAGTAATTGGGTTTTTTGTTAATGTTAACAAAGGGCCACCCTAACCTGCTAATTTGCCCAGGCTGGGCTTTAACTTGAGATCCTCCTGGTGCATGATTACAAATTTAATTTTTTTTTGGTTTGTCTTTTTGAGACAGGGTCTTGCTATGCAGTTCAGGCTGGCCTTAAACTCACTTTGTAGCCCAGAATGGCCTCAAACTTCTACCTCAAGGATCCTCCTACCTCCTCCCAAGTGCTGGGATTACAGGCATGGGCCACCATGCCCAGCTATAAATTTAATTTAAAAGAAGAATGCTGGGCATGGTGGCACACGCCTGTAATCCCAGAACTTGGGAGGCTGAGGCAGGAGGATCATGGGGAGTTCAAGACCACCCTGGGCTACAAAGTGAGCTCAAGGCCAGCCTAAACTGCATAGCGAGACCCTGTCTCAAAAAGACCAAAAAAATAAAATAAAATAAAATAAAATAAAAGAAGAATGGCCCAGGTGTGGTGGCACGTGCCTGTAATCCCAGCACTCAGGAGGTAGCCTGGGCTACATAAGCGAATTCAAGGCCAGTTTGAACTACACCGTGAGCTGCTAAAATAAATAAAAGAAAATAAAAAAAAAGAAGAATGAGCAGAATTTGCAAGTTCATTAGATGTGAGGTGTGAAAAAATCAAGAATAACATCATAATGACAAGTTGTACCAAATCTTCAAAGTGGAGACCATTTCGATTTTATATAAACTTTTCCAGAATATAGGAGAAGACAAAACACTCTTTAACCTATGTGACCAGAAATACTTTGATAACACCAATGAATATGGGCAATACTATAAAGGAAAATTATAGGCCAATCTCAATAACAGACACAAAAATCTTCAATAGAACATTAGCAAACTGAACCCAGAAGCATGCAAAAAAGGGAATATATCAAACTAATCTGAGTTTATCCCAGGAACTTAAGAGGAGCTTAATGTTTGAAAATATATTCGTTTTGGCTGGGGATTTAGCTCAGCGGCAAAGCGCCTGCCTGGCAAGCTGGCAAGCACAACGTAGTGAGTTCAATTCCTGGTACCGGAAAAAAAAAAAAAAAAAAAAGAAAATATATTCATTTCATTCTTCATACTGAGGTTAAAATAATAAATTATGCCATCATCTCAATATATACTGAAAAAGCATGTGATGAAATCAACATCCATTCATGATTTTTATTTTATTATTATTTTAAAGAGTAAAAGAGGGATAACACAGTAATGGGGGGCTTACCGAATTACAGACAAAGTTGTAGGAAATTATCAATGGTTGTTGTTTTACATATTGTTATCTACAAGATAGTTTCTCTGGAAAACAAACAGACAAATAATAGTGAGTTACAGACAAAAGTAGTAGGAGATTATAAATAGTTATTGTACTATACTTTGGTATCTTCAAAGTGGCTTCTAAAGAAAATAAACAGAGCTATACATGAGTGACCAATTAAATACTCATCGACTGTTCTCAATGGTTGTAGGAAACACATAATAATAAACATACATCCAGTTACAAAATAGCATAGGAACAATACAAACATTACAGAGTTATGGACAGATTAGTAGGAAAATATCAATGGCTGCTGTAATACATGGTGGTATCTTCAAAGTGGTTTGAAACACCAGGAACACAGAGATATGCAAGAAAGATCTAACAAGTAATTACAGCCTAAGGGTTGTGAAAAATAGCGTATTA
>NW_004955413.1:4329208-4331057 GCF_000276665.1 Chinchilla lanigera | reverse complement strand
TGACCCCGGTCAACTAGACCTCTGAGTCTTTGGTCTTAGTCTGTATTCTCATGTTCTCTGAGTCCTTGTTCACCAGCTGCTCCTCCGCTGACTCTGGCCCTTTCTGGTTCTCAACAGCATGGGCAAGAGCGACCCATTGTGTGGCATGTATTCCCAGGGGTTTCTCCATGTAGGGATGATTCACGTACGTTTGCGGGCGGGCCTCCGCAGCTGGCGGGTGGTGGACCAATTGTGACATTGCTTCTCTGTGTCATGATAGTTCTCGACCACCCGGCCTGGGGGCCAGCGCGCTCCAGGGTGCGCCACCACACAGCTTCCCGGGTGCCAGCGGCATGCCTTCCAGGCGCCTGAGCAGCTAGGAGCCAGCCCAAAGGCCAGCGTCCCACGCAGTGCAGTTTCCCAGGCTCCGGGGGCCTGCCTCCTGGTGCCCTAGGGGCAGGCCCAAAGGCCGGCGCACCCAGCCACGTGGCTTCCTGGGCCCATTTGTGATTTTTTTAAAAAGTCTTTTAAAGCACTTATCTGCCAGGGATATAGCTCAATGACGCAGCTTCTGCCTTGCAAGCTCAAGGTTCTGAGCTCGATCCCCAGTACCAGAATAAAATTAATATAAAAAATTAAAACACTTACCTAGTGTAAACAAGGTCTTGAGTTCATTCTCCAGTGCGGAAACAAAGAGACCAGGCCTGGTAGCCTAGGCCTATAATCCCAGCACTCTGGAAGCTGAGATAGGAGGATCACTAGGAGTTTAAGGGCAGCCTGGGCTACATGAGATCAAGCCTGAGTTACATAACAAGACCCTGTCTCAAGAAAAAAAGGCCTGGCAGCTTGACATGGTGGTGTGTGCCTGTGATCCCAGCACTTGGGAGGATGAAGCAAAAGGCTTGTTTCAAATCTGAGGCCAGCCTGAAATACACAGTAAGACCTTGTGTCAAAAACAAAACAGCCTATAATCCCAGTACTTGTGAGGCTGAGGCAGGAGGATTGCAAGTTTGAGGTCAGCATGAGCAATCTGGCAATTTAATGAGACCCTGCCTCAAAAAAATAAAATAAAATAATAAAATAAAATAGGCTGAGGATATAGTTCAATGTGAAGGACCTGGTTTCAATCCCCAATATCAATAAATAAATGAACAAATTGAGAGATAGATCATGTTTATAGATTAGAAAATTCAATATTATGAGGAAGTCAGTTCTCCCTAAAGTGATTTATAGACTCAGTACAATATTAATCAAAATCCCTACAAGGTTTATTGATGAAAGTATGAAACTGACAAACTGATTCCAAAATGTACAGGGAAATGCAAAAGGCCAGTAATATCCTCTCAAAAAGGAACAAGGTGGAAAGACTTGCTTTACCACATACCTAGGTGTAATTACAAAGCCAAAGATTAGAACAGTAGATGGAGCTGGAGATGTGTGGTAACTCAGAGGTAAAGCATGTGCTTCACACCCACGAAGCCCTGAGTTCACCCCCAAAACAAACAAACAAACTGCGTAAAGACAGTATAGTATTGGCACAGAGACAGAGAAACTGACCACTGGGACCTAACTCAGAGCTGAGGAACAGATCCACCCATATACAGACACTTGACTTATGACAGAGTTTGAACTTTGAGCAGGAGAGAAATGACACATGTTTCTGTAAGAAAAAGATAAAACTGAATCCCTACTTCAAGCCATATAAAAAATCTATTCCCACTATACTAAATGTAAAAGGTAAATCAAAAGGCTCTAGAAGATAATAAAAGAGAGTATATTCAGGAACTCGGGGTGGGGAAATATTTCACAGGATTCAAATACATAGCCAGGTGCAGCAGTACATGCCTATGAACCCAGCACTCTGGGAAGT
>NW_004955413.1:4325785-4328028 GCF_000276665.1 Chinchilla lanigera | reverse complement strand
GTTCCTGGTACCGGAGAAAAACCAAAAAAAAAATAAAAATAAAAATAAACAACAAAAAACCCATATAAAATAAACTATATCAAAGAATGTATACCCTTGGGGAAATTTAAAAGTAAGGAAGCAATTGACATGTAGATCAGAGAACTGCCTTCCTTTGATGAGGAGGGAGGAGTGAGTGACTGGGCAGGGACACACAGGTATACAGGAGTACCGGCAAGGCGCTTTCCTTAGGGTTATATAGCCTGGATGGTGGTTATTCCATTTATAAGTATGCCTTCTATAGGTATTAGTTACGCTGTATGTTTGTCTTTTTAGTAGGGTCTTGCTACGTAGTTCACAATGGCACTGAACTCATTATGTAATGCAGACTGCCCTTGAACTCAGGGGTGTTCTCCTGCCTCAGCCTCCTGGGTGCTGAGATAACAGGTGTTTGCCACCATGCCCAGCCATACTCTTTTTTTTTTTTTTTTGGATAGTGGGAATCAAACTCAGGACCTTGTACTTGCCAGGCAGGTGCAGTGCTGCTGAGCTACATCCCTGGCCCACATACTCTACATTTTGTTGCACTTGTCTTCATGTGCGTTATGTTTTACCATAAAATGAGCAATATAAAGCATTAAATTCAATACACATGTATGACAAGGAATAGAAGAGTCCTCTTTAACTTGTAAAAATTACTTTAAGAAGACTACAGTAAACACCATTCTAAGAATTTATTTATTTCTTTGTTTATGTGGTACTGGGGGTTGAACCCAGGGCTTCAGATGCAAGGACTGTTCTTACTAGGAAGACACTGGAAGTGTTCCCTTTCAAAGGAGGAACAAACAGACAAGATGGCTTGTCACTGCTTCTATTCAACACTGCACTAAAGGTCCTGGCCAGCACAAGAAAAAGAAATTAAAGGCATGCCATTGGAAAGGAAAAAGCAAATGACTATCTCTTGCAGATGACATGATTGCTTTTATAAAAATGTAAAAAGTCTATAGAAAATTACTAGACAGCAGACAGAGCTTATTGAAGTTGCAGGTTCTAAAGTCAATACTGCAAATCAATAGCATTTCTATATATCAGCAAAAGGCACTCTGAAAATGCAATTTTTTAAAATACCATTAACTGTAATAGAAAATCAAAATAGTACCTAGGTTACATAAAACACAAGATGTGCACTATCTGCATGCTGAAAACTGTATCTTACTCAAAGACACTGAAGAAGACCTAAATAAATGGAACGACACCCCCAATCCGTGACAGGAAGTTTCATCATCAGAAAGATGGTGTTGAACACCGAGCCAGCCTTGGTGGAGCATGCTTGTGCCCCTAGAAATATGGAAGGTGGATGCAGAATAATGGCAAGTTTAAACCCAGCCTGCTGGCAAGTGCAAGGTCCTGAGTTCAATTCCCAGTACCAAAAAAAAAGCCTGGCCTGGACAATTTAGTGACTTAGTGAGACTGTTTCAAATTTAAAAAAGAAAAGAAAAGAAAAGGTATCAGTGGGTAGGGCAGTGGACTCTTGTAATACCTGCACCTGGGGGGCTGAGGCAGGAGTTGCCCAAGTTTGAGCTCAGCCTGGCCTGGGCAATTTAGTGATTTAGTGAGATCTTGTGTCAAAAAAAGAAAATAGAAAAGAAGAGGAAAGGAGAAGGGAAGGGGAGGGGAGAAAGTGCAGACATTTGCAACATACATAACTTGCAAAAATTAGTCTCCAGAATATATAAGAAATACAAATCAATAAGAAAAATACAAATAACCCAAATGAGCAGACATTTCCCTGAAGAGGAAACTTTAAACACTAAAAATCATGTAAAGCAGGGTATGGTGGCACACAGCACTCAGGAGGCTGAGGCACGAGGATCACCATGAGTTTGGGGCCAGCCTGGGCTACAAAGTGAGCTCAAGGCCAGCCTGAACTGTGTAGAGAGACCCTGTCTCAAAAAAATGACAAAAAAAAGCAGTGGTTGCTAAATTACATACTGTTGTCTTCAATGCAGTTGCTCAGTCCATTAGAACAAGAACGTAAGATTGATCAAACAATCAAAGACAGTAACAAGTAAAAAACAATAAAAATAACTTTAAAAAATCATTGGAAATGATGCAGAGCTTCATCATACAAAATGGTAAGAGCTCAAAAATGGTTCTTACACTGCATATTGTTTTCAGATCATTTACCAAATTCAAGCATGTAAAATTGGTCAAGAAAAAAAGAAAATTTTAAGCATTGACTGTTCCTCTCAATAAACTACAGA
>NW_004955413.1:4324209-4325685 GCF_000276665.1 Chinchilla lanigera | reverse complement strand
ATTTATTTATTTTTGTCTTTTTGAGACAGGGTCTCACTATGCAGTTCAGGCTGGCCTTGAGCTCACTTTGTAGCCCAGGCTGGTCTCAAACTCCCAACAATCCTCCTGCCTCAGCCTCCTGAGTGCTGGGATTACAGGTGTGTGTTACCACACTCAGTTCACAAATGACTAATAAAATGAGAATGAGATACTATTGTATACCTACTGGATTTGCAAAATTAAGAATTTTAAACATAAATTTTAGAACATAGACCAATGAGGACTCACAATTTGGCTTTCTTTCTAAAAGATTATTGGTTGTTTTTGTTTTTGTTTTTGTTTTTTTTGAGACAGGGTCTGGCTATGCAGTTCAGGCTGACCTTGAGCTCACTTTGTGGCCCAGGCTGGCCTCAAACTTAAAATGATCCTCCTGCCTCAGCCTCCTGAGGGCTGGGATTACAGGCGTGAGCCACCACACCTGGCCATAAAAGATTATTCTTTTCTTCAAGTACTGGGAATGGAGCCCAGGACACATTGTGGACATGGGGGGTCTCACACTGAGCCACACTTACAGCCCTTTTTATCTTTTGAGACAGGGTTTTGTTAAATTGCTGAGGCTGGCTTCAAACTTGTGATCTTCCTGCTTCACCCTCCTGAGCAGCTAGAATTACAGGCCTGTGCCACTTCACCCATCTCATGGAAGACAATGATGATGATGACGATGACGATGAGGATGACGATGATTGGCAGTACTAGGGACTGAATGGAGGGCCTTTACACTAAGCGACATCCCCAGCCCTTTTTTTCACCTTTTCTGTTTTTTTTTCTTTTTTTTATTCAATTTTTTTTTTTTTTTTTTCCTTTTTTTCACCTTTTCTGTTTTTTTTTCTTTTTTTTATTCAATTTTTTTATTTTAAAAATTAAAATTGACAAAACAACAATGAAGACAAAATCAAAACAACACAAAAACAACAAAAAACGATACATGACCTCAAGACAAAATGATAGGAATTAACAATGGTTGCTTGCAGGTTAACAATGGTTGATTACAGGCGTGGTGGCCCACGTCTGTAATCCTAGCACTCAGGAGGCTGAGGCAGGAGGATCTTTGCAAGTTTGAGGCCAGCCTGGGCTACAAAGTGAGCTCAAGGCCAGCCTGAACTGTGTAGAGAGACCCTGTCTCAAAAAAATGACAAAAAAAAGCAATGGTTGCTAAATTACATACTGTTGTCTTCAATGAAGTTGCTCAGTCCATTAGAACAAGAACGTAAGATTGATCAAACAATCAAAGACAGTAACAAGTAAAAAACAATAAAAATACCTTTAAAAAATCATTGGAAATGATGCAGAGCTTCATCATACAAAATGGTAAGAGCTCAAAAATGGTTCTTACACTGCATACTGTTTTCAGATCATTTACCAAATTCAAGCATGTAAAATTGGTCAAGAAAAAAAGAAAATTTTAAGCATTGACTGTTCCTCTCAATAAACTACAGA
>NW_004955413.1:4316198-4323754 GCF_000276665.1 Chinchilla lanigera | reverse complement strand
GCCGCCATACCCGGCTCTTTTCTTTTCTTTTCTCTTCTCTTCTCTTCTTTCTTTCCACAGGACCCCACTACATAGCCCAGGCTGGCACTGAACTCAAGCAATCTTCCTGCCTCAACCTCCTGAGCACTGGAATTACAAAATTATTCTTATATTGTACTTTGTAATCTAACAGTCCCACTCCTAGGCATTTGTTCTACAGAAATTCTTATAGAGGGGCTGGGGATTTAGCTCAGCGGCACAGCGCCTGCCTGGCAAGCGCAAGGTCATGAGTTCAATTCCTGGTACCAGAAAAAAAAAAAAAAAGAAATTTTTATAGATACAGAGTAGACAAATACATTAATGGTCGTAAAAATGTTTATAATAGTAACAAAAAAAGGAAAGTTCATAAATCCATCAACAGAAGAGTAGGCACAGCACGATATACCTCATGTAGTCACACAGTGGCGCGTGTGGTCCTGGTGAATGTCTGTGAACTCTACCCTCACGCAACGTCACGGTAAGTCTTGGACATCATTCTGAGTGATGGCACACGTGCCAGAAGACAGTGTATCACTTAACAGCAGTTTACAGAGTTTGAAAATAAGACTGAACAACATACTGTTTAGGTTTATTTCTACCTGCGAGAAAACTATATTACAAAAAAAAAAACAGAATAAAAGGAAAGAGTTGGGGGATAGTGATTATAGGGAGGAGCCATGAGGATGGAAGGAAGGGAATCACACAGATGCGAATCATTGATAACTATCAAGTCTTTGGGTTCCTAGGTATTAATTTTATTTTCCCATTTTGTGTCTTGTATATATGTGAGCATATAGTGTGTTGAATTATTATACATATCTAATTTCAAGTATTATACACAATATATTTATAATTATATACAATTATAATTTATAACTATACACAATGTACATATTGGGTAGATATATTAGATGTATAAATCTTTTCTTTTTGGTACCGGGAATTGAACTCAGGACCTTGCGCTTGCCAGGCAGGTGCTTATGTCACTGAGCTATATCCCCGGCCCTCGATGTATAAATCAATAGATCAATAGATAGTGTAGTTAGAGCAGTCAAAAATCATAGAGCCAAAAAAAATAATAGAGCCAGATAACAAAGTGTGGTCACCAGATTACAGGGAGTAGAACTGGGAAGTTATTGTTTAATAAGTACAGAATCTTATAAAATGAAGAGAGTTATTTATGGTAAACCAGGCATGGTGGAATATACCTGTAATCCCAGAACTTAGGAGGCTGAGGCAGGAGAAACCATGAGTTCAAGGTCGGCTTGGGTTATGTAGTAGTTCAATTACACAGCTAGATCCTGTCTCAAAAACACAATTATGGAGAGTGGGGCATGGTGGCTCATGCCTGTAATCCCAGCACTCAGGAGGCTGAGGCAGGAGTATCAGTTTGAGTTCAAGGCCAGCCTGGGCTACATAAATGAGTTCAAGGTCAGCCTGAACTGCATAGTGAGACCCCGTCTCAAAAAGACAAAAAAAAAAAAATCCAAAAAACAAAAAACAATTATGGAGATGGATGGTGGTGATGGTCGCACAACACGATGAATGTATTTAACATCTCTAAGCTGCACACTTAAACTTGGTTTAACTGGGCTGGGCATGGTCGCGCACATCTGTAATCCCAACACTCAGGAGGCTGAGGCAGGAGGATCGTTGTGAGTTCGAGACCAGCCTGGGCTACAAAGTGAGTGCAAGGCCAGCCTGAACTGCATAGTGAGACCTTGTCTCAAAAAGACAAAAAACAAAAAAACAAACAAACAGACAAATAAAACTTGGTTTAGCTGGGCTGGGGATATGGACACCTGTAATCCCAGCTACTTACTGAGAGGTTGAGGCAGAAGGCTAGGAGGATCCCAAATTGAAAGTCAGTTTGGGAAATTTAGCAAGACCTTATCTCAAAAAATAGAAAAGGCTGGGTTTGGGTGTGAGGATGCTGCCTATAATCCCAGCACTCTGAGGGACTGAGGCAGGATTGCAAATTTGAGGCCAGCCTGGACAAGTCAGTGAGACCTTGTGTTAGCAACTAAATGAAATATTAAAATAGATGGGGAACACAGCTAGTGCAGAGGTCCTGGGTCCCATCCCCAGAACTGGGAGATGACCTGGACTTGGGGTATAGCTCAGCGGTAGAGTACCCCTGGGTTCAATCCCCAGTATAATCAAAAACGTATTTTTTTGGTTAGGATGGTAAAATCTACGTTATGTGTATTTTATCATAATAAAATTTATATGTATATATACACTTAAAAGTAGAACAAAAGAAAATACTAAAGGCACCCATGATGGTAGATGGCTATAATTCAAGTACTTGGAAGGCTGAGGCAGGAGGATCAGAGCTGGAGGCCACCTGGGGCCACACTGCCAGGTCAAGGTTGGTTTCAACCGTATAAGGAGAACCTGTTTCATAAAAGAAAACAAAACAAAACTCGGCAGCTACAGATAGTTGGGAAGGATGACAGGGTGGCTCCAGGGTTCTGGTCCTGGGTAAACTAGAAGCATGGAGATGCTACTTACAGAGAGGAAATGCTGGAGTGGGGAGATTTGTACTTGGATGGAGAAGGTCTTGAGGAAGCCAAGAGACAGAGACGTAGGTAAAATTTGGAGCCACCAGACAAAATATTTAGCACCCAAGCCAGGTGTGGTGGCATATGCCTGTAATCCCAGCATTTGGGAGGCTGAGGCAGGAGAATTGCCATGAGTTTGAGACCAGCCTAGGCTACATAGTGAGCTCAGAGCCAGCCTGAATTACATAGTGAGACCCTGTCTCAAACAAAACAAAACAAAACAAAACAAAGACAAAACAAAACAAGAAAAAAATATATTTAGCATGCAGACACAGAATGAAATCCAGATGGGGACTGACCACAGGGAGTGCAGAGAACAATCACTGCCCAGGAGGTAAGGAGGAGCTGGCACAGTGGAACCACCAGGACCTCAAAGCACATTAAACACCAGGCGAAGAAAGTGTTCTAGGAGGGCACAGGATCAACTGAGTGAAAGGATGCTGCTCACCAAGTGAAATCTCCCCGACAGCTGACCTCTGAAGTGAGAAACATGCAAAAGTCATTTGGGAAGAGAGATTTCAGGAGGAGAGCTTGGGCTGAAGCCCATCAGGAGAAGGTGTAAGAGACTGGGACTGTAGCCACGTCTCAGGATACCATGAGGATGAGGCTGCTCGCCATTCATCAATGGCAGGATCACAAGGGTAGCAGGGTGTGGTGGCACATGGCTATAATACCACCACTGGGAGAGGCTAAGGCAGGAAGTTTGCCAGTCTCAGCCCAGCCTGGGCAGCTTGACGACCTAGCAAGACCCTCCCTGATTTAAAATAAAACAGAGTTGAAGATATAGCTCAGTGTAACCTGGGTTTAATCTCCAGTATCCTCCCACCAGAAAAAAATTATAGTGCAGGACTGGCGATGCAGCTCAGAGATACAACACTTGCCTAGCAAGGCCCTGAGTTTGATCTCCAGAGAGAGAGGGAGGCTGAGACAGAAAGAGGAGAAGTGGAGATGGAGAAGAGGAGGAGGAGGAAGAGGAAGAATTTGTGCTATGCTCTGCTTGTATATACTTAAAGAAACTGAAAGAACACATAGAACTGAGTCACGCTGGGGTCAGGGACGGGAACCGGAAGGATGGTGGGTGGGGTGAGAAGGAAAACTTTGATCCCACACTGTTCTATATAGATTTAGAGTGTTGACTTTACCATATGAATGCATTACCAATTCTAAACAGTAGGCTGAAAATTGCAATCATCCAGATTTGAGTGGTAAGACAGAGAAGGCAGGGGAGAAAAAGTGGGGACCATACCAGAGGCCTTCTTCGAGAAAGCCTGGCTGCAATGAGCAGCAGAGAAGGGCCCGCTGGAGGGAATGTGCAGCTAAGCAGATCTCCCGAAGCCAGGAGACAGTATGGGTGTGCCTGCTGCTGCTGCTGCCAGATACCAAGCAGAGCTGCTGCAGGAGAGGTAGGGACAGTCGATGGCATGATGACTCGGAATGACAGGGTCTGGGATCCCCACAGGGGGAACAGAGGTGCTGGGAAGAGGTGGTGGAAATGGAAGTACTTCCTCTGCTTCCTTCAATTTTCTCAGTAAAGGAGCAAGTAAGATCACCAGTTCAAAAAAAAGTAGTTTAGGGCTGGGGATTTAGCTCAGCGGCACAGTGCCTGCCTGGTAAGCGCAAGGTCGTGAATTCGATTCCCAGTACCGGAAAAACAAAACAAAACAAAAAAATAGGTAGTTTAGAAGGACACTGAACATTTGAGGCCAGAAAACAGACAGAAAGAAATCTACCCTGAAAAATACTGAGAACCTAGCTGGCCCCAGAGAGGGTAACAAAACTTCCAGAGTCAGACACAGCCAGAAACAGGGCCACGAGGACAGCTGGGCAGCCTGTCACTCTACTCCACTGTCTCCTTTACTGCATGACAGGGCTGAAAAGCCGCTGTAACTTTGTTCTTGCTCTCCGCCATATCCCCAGCTCCGGCCCAGTACCCAGCAGGTAGTAAATGGTCAAAAAAAAAATGTTTACCAGGAGAAAGAATCAATCAGAATACTAGAAATGATTGGTCATGACCCGAAGTCCTCCCTATAAAAGGCATACAGACAGTAAGTGTTCGCTTGATAAACGGCCCACACCAGGCGTGTTCTAGGGATGGACACCGTCTGTGGCTGCGTGGCCCTGTCCACTGGCAAGGTGTACTGTCTCTCCTGTGCCACTAGCAGACACGGAAGGACAGCTCACTCGCTCACTGCTGTGTGCCCACTAATGAAGGCTGTCGGGCAAGGAGGGAGGGCAGCTGCTGCAGATGCTGAAGGGAGCAGCAGGCTTCCTTCCGGGAGAGGCGGGAATGCCAGGCTAATAACAGTCACAACTGCATGGGAACTGGAAGGAGTGGTGGAGGGAGGGTTGGAGGGAGGGGGAGCACCTCAGGGGTGTAGATGTGAGCTGTGGGCGCAGGGCAGAGGTCAGGATGGGTGGGCAGACAGAGGAAAGGCAGGAGAGGACAGAGAACAGGACGAAGTGCTCAGAGGAGGCAGGGGTCCTGGAAGAAGTTTAGTAAGCAACGGACAGCAAGCATCTCCCATGAGCCAAGGCACTGCAGTAGGGTTAGGATTCAGGGTAAGCAAGACAAATGACAGCTTTGCTCTCCTGTGTAAGTGGGGCAGACAACCAACAGCAGGCAGATCATTCCAGAAAGTGAAGAGTCCAAAAGACAACAAAACTTGATGAAAGAGGCTGGTGGGGCGGGCATAGCAGTGCATGCCTAGCCTATAATCATAGCACTTGGGAAGCTGAGTCGGGAGGATTGCTGCAAGTGTAAGGCCAGCCTGGCCTCATAGTGAGTTCAAGCCCAGCCTGAACTACCTGGGCAGATGCCATCTCAAAAAAAGAAAATAAGAAAAAAGAGGGTGGGGGCACTTTAGATTCTAAGTAGAGGTTTGAATGATCAGAAGGTAGGTAGGATGGGAGGGAAGGGTGGCAAAGCATTCCAAGGAGAGGGAATCAAATTGCAGGAGTGCTAAAAGAAAGGTTTCTGATGTTCTAGAACAGCAATAAGCCTGATTTGGCAGGAGCACTGTGTACTAAGAGGAGTATAAATTGGTGGGCTTCTTGTTAGGTAAATGGTGACGAGCTGGTAAAGAACACAGCCAGCCTGAGCTTGGGGGTTACAGATGAGACCTCCTGGAGCAACTCTAAAGGACAGTTGAGTCCAGTACTGCTGGGTCATGTATGGGTAGGATGAGGGGGGTTGGGGGATGGGCTTGGGTCAGATCATGCAAGGGGAGTGGGAGATTGGGAGAGCAAGGATGGCTGAGGATGGCTATAGCAATGGGCCCTGTGACCTAGCGGGTGAGGCGCATGTGACTCGTCCTAGCAGAGTAGGCCTTTCTCCCTGGGCTCAGGTGGTGGCTGCAGGATGTTGGAACCTGCTGGCTGTAATTGTTTTCAGAGCTCAGGTGGCTGGGGGAGGGGAGGCAGACAGGGATCAGAGCTATCACTTCTCCTTACACAGACTTCAGATTTATTCCTAGTATGATACAAAGGCACTTGAAGCCAGCCTCATGGGAGCACGTCTATAAGGCCAGCTATTTAGGAAGCTGAAGTAGGAGAATCAGGGGCTGAGGATATAGCTCAGTGGCATAAGCGCCTGCTTGGCAAGCGTAAGGTCATGAGTTCGATCCCTCGTACTGCAAAAGAAAAAAAAAAAGTAGGAGAATCATTGGGACAAGTTTGAGGCCAGCCTGGGCAACACAGTAAGACCCTGTCTCAAGATAAAAAGTAAAAAGAGCTGCAGGTATAGAGCACCTGTGGGTTTGATACACACACACAGCAAAAAGGGAAAAAGAGAATATCGTTAGACATGCTAAACATGTTAGAATTTTAACATGGTACTGATACTGTGAAGACTAGTTTGTAAGGGCAAGGACCAAAGTGAGGAACCAGCTAGGCAGGCTTGGATCCAGCTGTAGCAAGGGATTAAGGGAAGGGGATGGAGTCTGGATGGATGTCCAGTGCAGACCCCACAGGAGTTGCTGGTTAATTCAACATGTAAAGGGAGCCAGTGAAAGGAACCATTCTCCATTTTTAGCCTGAACAAGGAGGAGCTGTCATGTCCCAGGAAGGGGACGCAGGGAGAGCAATGGGTTGGGGTGGCAGAGTTCAAGACATCCATGTTAGTCACGCTGGCTTTGCATGGCCATTAGACATCCAAGTGGAGATGTCAAACAGCCTGCTGGATAAATGAGTCTGGCGCTCTGGATATAAATTTAGGACTCACTGACATTTACAGAGTATTTAAGCCCTGGGACTGGATGAGATCACTGGACAGAGAATGTGGAAAGAGAAGGCCAAGAACTAAGTCCTCGGAGGTACCAACATTTAGAGGTCAGAGCTGAGTAAGACAAGAAGATAGCTTGCAAGGTTGGAGAGAAAGTAGGAGTGTGGTGCCCCGTGGTGCAAAGATGAAAAGCAGGGTAATGTGAGAGAGGATGGGGCGGCAGTAGGAGTAGGGGAGTCTACTTTTGAGAGAGATTGACAAAGGCTTCCTTTTCTCAAGGGAGACAAGGGAGACTGGAGCGAAAGGGTGAAAAGCCAGGGAAAACCATTACAGAAAGGCGACAGAAAATACAAAGGCCCTGAGGCAGGTTCTGCTATTCTGCTAGGAAGTAGATCAGGTCTACTGTGCCTCAAGAATAGAAACCTTTAGGACAGGAAACCAGGGAGGTACCTAGGGATGACGACTCATAGTGCCCTGTAAGTACAGTAAGAAGCTGTAATATTGTGAGTACTGACAAGCCCCCTGCAGCTGCCAGTCTTTGGGGGCTGATCTATTCATTTTAAAGATCACCTGGTCGGAAGTGGTGGCACACACCTGTAATTCCAGCACTCAAGAGGCTGAAGCAGGAGGATCACTGTGAGTTCAGGACCAGCCTGGGCTACAAAGTGAGCTCAAGGCCAGCCTGAACTGCACAGGGAGACCCTGTCTCAAAAAGGAAAGAGACAGAGAGACAGAAAGAGAGACAGAAAGAGAGA
>NW_004955413.1:4227890-4315024 GCF_000276665.1 Chinchilla lanigera | reverse complement strand
ACCCTCCCCATGCGGCAGGCGCGTCCCCGCCGCCCGCATCCCGGCGCTCCGCTCAGCCCGGCCGCGGGTCCCCTCACCCTCCCCGCAGCCCCTGGCCTCCCGCCTTCGCGTCGTCCCCCTCCCGCTGCTCTCCAGCCCCGTCCGGGATGGGCAGGACTGGGAGCCGCGCCCGGGGTCCAGCTTCCCACCCCACCCCCGGCCGTCTCCTGCGCACAACAGGTCGGTGGAGAGCGGGCGGGTGGGGGCGGCGCGCCAGCCTAGGGACTGCGGGCTTCCTGGAGGGGGTGACTGGAGGGCTGCGGGCGATGGGTGGGGATGGGCCAGGCGAGGGCAGGGGCTCCTGGCATCGGCTGGCCACCGAGGTCCTTGGGAGCCCTTCCGCGCTCCACTGCTTCCCGCTCGCATCCCTGCCTCCCGCCTCCAGCCACCCCAGCCGTGCCGTCAGTTGCCATCCCCATCTCCTTTTTCCGCGCCCCCAGAGCTGCCTTCGGATCCCTTTAATCTGAAGACACAATTCCCAACTCCTCCATTTTCATCCTCTAGTCTTGTCCTCCTCGCGTTTTGTCTTAAGCATCGTGCTCTGTCCTCTCGCTTCATCTCTCCTATCTGCTCCGTCCTCTCGTCCCTTTCCGTTCCATCTCTGCACTTCCAACGCCCCTACCCCTGGCCCCTTATCCCTCTCCCCTAATGCCCTTTGCCCCTGCACCCTGTCCCCCGCCCTTACCTTTCCACCTTCAGCATCCTCCGTCTCGGTCACTCTCCTCCCACGGCGGCTTGCTGCCCCTCACTCTGCACTCTGGGCTGGCTGCCCCTTGCCTTTTCTTTCTCTCCTCACTCTGGTTTTTGGGGACAGGGTCTCCACTGTGTAGTTCAGGCTGAATTCACTGTGTAGTCCAGGCTGGCCTCGAATTCGTGGCAATCCTCCTGCCTCATCCTCCTAGAGTGCTGCTGGGATTACAGGCATGCACACCACGCCTGGCTTTCTCCTCACTCCTGACCATTCCCTTCCTCAGACTTGTGCTGTTCTCTGGGTGTGCTGGGTGCAGATTTAGACAGTGTGTGGACTCCTGTTCCCCTTGGGGAGCCTGCCCCCTGGATCCACCACCCTCAGCTCTCAGCACACACCCCTCCGCTTTCGAACCAGCCAGCCACATCTCCCTGGAGAGGGACACTTCAGGGGGCGGCATCTTCCCAGCCACCTCCTGTTGGAGGGCACCTATGCATTTAGATGATTAAACATTAAAAGCAAAAATTACATCTGTAGTTATTCTCCCGCCCACCTCTTTCTCTCCTCCCATCCCTGCATCTCTTCCTCCCTTTCTGCTGAAGCTGCGGGCTCCTGGGGCCACCCTAAGAGTAATGCCTGGGACCGCAGGCGCGGGCGGGTGGGAGGCCCGAGGCCCCCTGCGCAGACCGCTCAGACTGCTTCCCCCTCCCCCACCTCGAGCTCCCTCCCTAGCGGTAGGTGCTCAAGGAATCACAAGGTTCTTGGCTCTAAATTAAGATCCAAGAAAAGCCTAGAGCTGTGGGCAGAGGAAGTGAGAAGGAAGAAGCTAGAGAAGCAGGAGTAGACGCTGGGGTAGGGAGGTAACGGAGACCCAGGAAGTTGTGGATTGGCTGGGATGTTCAGGGAACCACGCTGGGTGCTTTTTCCCTAAAAGCTGCTCCGAAGCATGGATCCTAGGTGACCCCAACACGGCTGGCAGTGCCATGCGGCCAGGGAGGGGAGGTGGCCCTAGAGATGTCGTCAGGGAAGGAGCCAGGAGGAGGTTGGTGGGTGACGACCCCTTTCTCCCGCAGTAAAGTCTGAAAATCTGGGTCACAGCTGAGGAAGACCTCACACCTGGAGTCCAGGATGTGGTAAGTTTGGCCCAGCAGGGGGAGCTTGGAGACCACTTTCCCGGGGGCTTGGTCCTTGTCCACCTAGTCGCTCCATCCGGCCGGGAAGTGGCACCAGGGCTTTCTCAGGGCCCCTGCCCTCCCCGCAGAGGCTGCGGCAGGCTGGGTCTCACCTGCTCTCTCGCCTTCCTTGCAGGCCCGCTCTGCTGCGGTCCCACCTCCTCCCTCTTTGGCCTCTGCTGCTGCTGCCCCTCCCACCGCCTGCTCAGGGCTCTTCCTCCCCTCGGACCCCTCCGGCCCCAGCCCGCCCACCTTGTGCCCGGGGCGGCCCCTCGGCCCCACGCCACGTGTGTGTGTGGGAGCGGGCACCTCCACCAAGCCGATCCCCTCGCGTCCCAAGATCACGGAGGCAAATCCTGCCCGGCACTGCGCCCCCTGCCACTCCATCGGGCTTTGAGGAGGGGCCCCCCTCATCCCAGTATCCCTGGGCTATTGTGTGGGGTCCCACTGTGTCTCGAGAGGATGGAGGGGACCCCAACTCTGTCAATCCTGGATTTCTGCCCCTGGACTATGGTTTTGCAGCCCCCCATGGGCTAGCTACCCCACACCCCAACTCAGACTCCATGCGGGATGATGGAAATGGGCTCATCCTTGGAGAGACACCTGCCACCCTGAGGCCATTCCTGTTTGGAGGCCGCGGAGAAGGTGAGGCTGAGGCCCTGGGAAGACTGAGGGGCAGAAGTAGGGGCCTTATTGGGAGCTTCCTCAGCAAAGTGCCAGGCTCTGTGCCAACCAGGATGCAGAGATGAAGATGCCGTCTGAGCCCTGGAGTTCAGGTCCACCAGAGGAGACAGATGTGTACACAGGCAGGAGTGAGTCAACACAGTCAAGCTCTAACAGAGGCGCACAGGGCCTGTTTTTAGGGGAAGAGAGAAGTGAGAGATGACTTTTGCCTGGGGAATCAGGACAGCTGAGGAACTGACATTTGAGCTAGGTCTTGAAAACAGAGTATTCCAGGCAGAGGAGCACTATGAGGAAGGGACTGCCAGGGTCTTGGCTCTGGGAGTGCCTGTGGGTGGGGCTGAGCCCTGGGCAGAGACTAGGACAGCCCCACCTGAACCCCCCAGCTTCTATGCACAAAGCTAGGTTCTTTTTTTATCTCTGACCTAAGCCTCGTCCTCATCACTTGTATATATGGGAGAAGCTGAACATGGTGATGCGTGCCTGGGAGGCTGAGGCAGGAAGATCCCAAATGCAAGCCAGCCTAGGCAATTTAAGAGATCTATGGAGACCCTGTCTCAAAATTTTAGAAGACGGCTGGAGATGCAGCTCAGTGTTAAGGCCCTGGGTTCAATCCCTGGTACCACAAAAACAACAATCTTTGAGAGGAGTGGAAGAAAAGAGCTGAACACTGGAGTGGGAGCTGTTTGTAAGGATGGAGGCCCTGGAGCAGCAGAATGCGTTGGGCAGTGTGGGTGCACCGGCCAGTACTCCAGTACTCCTAATCCCACCCCACCTCCCTGCAACTTCTCCCCACCCCAATCAGGTGTGGACCCCCAGCTCTACGTCACAATCACCATCTCTGTCATCATTGTTCTCGTAGCCACTGGCATCATCTTCAAGTTCTGGTAAGCTGCGGGAGGGGCGTGCTGTGCTGGGCCTGAGTGTTTGCACACTGAAGCAGGGAGGGACCAAGGATAGCAGTTTCGCAGGTGTTGGGGTAGGAAAGAGTGGGTGAAGGCAAGGCCTTCGGGAAAGAGTGATTCAAGTAGAAAACCAACTTGGATTCCTTCTCCCAGGGAAATCCAAGGATAATGGGAGGGACAGAATTATTTTTGTATGCCAGGAGCTTTGCTAGACATCCCTCTGAGACAGAGGAAATAACCCAGGCTGCAGAGCCTCTTTTTAGGCAAGCAGGCAAAAAACCAAATCTGGAGCATTCTTTGTTTAATTTTGGGACACTCAGTCCTTCACACTTTGTGGACAGGATCATTAGACCCAGGTGTCCAGGTCATTAGCTGACTCTGAAATAGAATGAGATCTACCAGGGGCCTGGGAGGAGAACAGTGGCTCTTCTGCACTTGTGTGAGGGAGGAAGCAATTTTAGGGAACTCTGTGTTGGTGGTGTGGGCACTAATTCTGGGGGTCCTGATCAGGCTGGGTGCACGGTTTAGACCCCCAAGCCCTGTAAACGGTGGTTTTATGGTGGTCTGCTGGTTTACTGCAGACATAGTACAGGGAATTGCTAGAGGCCAGGGTCTCTTGGTAGGGTACTGGCAGTGGCTGGGGAGGCTGGGTGACCAGTGCTCTGGGCCCAGGATGGGGCCACTTGTGTGTGCAAGAGGATGTCTTTCCTTCCACACACCAGCTGGGACCGCAGCCAGAAACGGCGCAGGCCCTCTGGGCAGCAAGGGCCCCTGAGGCAGGAGGAGAGCCAGCAGCCACTGACTGACCTGTCCCCTGCTGGAGTCACTGTTCTAGGGGCCTTCGGGGATTCACCTACCCCCACCCCTGACCATGAGGAGCCCCGAGGGGGAGCCCGGACTGGGATGCCCCAGTCCAAGGGGGCTCCAGCCTTCCAGTTGAACCGGTGAGGGCAGGGGCAATGGGATGGGGGGGGCTCCCAGGTCTCGAGAGCTGGGGTGGGGTGCTCCCTGGGGGTGGGTGGCATGGCCCCCCACAGCCCTTGGCTGCCCTCCTTGCCTGCACCCGGGCCCTTCAAGATGGCCAGGCCAGCTCCTCTGCAGCGGCCCTTCTTCTCCCGGTGTCTCAGGCTCTGTCCTGTCCTCGTGCTGCCCTTGAATTCCAGCTCTGCCCTCATATCCTCCAGTCCCTTCTCTGCTGCGGATTCCCCTCCGTGTGGCTACCCCTTGGGTCCTGACTGTGCCCTTTCCCTCTTCCTCTCAGGATTCCCCTGGTGAATCTGTGATGCCCCCCCATGTTGGGGTGCTGCCAAGCAGGAGGCCAAGGGGCCGGCATAGGCGCCATCCCACTGAGGGTGGGGCAGCTGAGGGGAGCTGGGGCCTTGGGGCTCCGGCTCCTGCCCTTGCACACCACCCGGAACACTCACTGGCCACATGGGCAAGCCCCTCTGCTCACCCTCCTTAGTGGGGGGTTCACGTACTTGTGACTGCGGGTCCCCCAACCCTTGCACACTCACATGAAAGCCTTGCACATTCACCTCCACCCTCCCAGGCCATGGCACATGCTCATGCTCTCGCAGCCACTCTTCTGCACCGCTTCCCCTGCACACCTCCTGCTCACTGACGCCCACACCCGTCTCCCATTCTCCCTCTGTCTTCCACACAAGTCATGCTCAGCCTGGTCACCCTGTGGCAGGGTTCCCATCCATGTGCCCCTCGCCGTGCATTTCCAGCAGGAAGTCGTGGCGCAGCCCACTTGCTCTGCCTCATGGACAATCACTGGTCTAGTTTCTGTGGCCCCTGCATGCGCCCTTGAGGTGGCTGGGAGGGGAGCTGGGGGCTGTGCGTGGTGCCCTCATCTGTCATGCCCCATCCTGTCCTATGTCATGACTTCACTGTCCCCACATCCCATCCCACTCCAAGCGTGCTGGCATCACCCTAGGGCTCCCCCACTGGGATGGGGTAATGAGGGCCACTGCTAAGTTCTATTGTCTGAGGCGGGTGTTGGGAGTCGCCTGCTGCACTACATAAGAAAGGGACTCCCGTTCATCCTTCGCTCCCTCCAAGCCCCTCTTGTCTTGTCTATCCTGGCTGTCTGTGTCTGTGTCACTGTCTGGACGTGAGAGCCCCTGAGTGGGTCCTCCAGTCCCCAGCCTCCCTGGGCCTCCCTCCCTCCGCCAGGCTGCAGGGACTGGAGCAACTGGTTCAAGGCCACCGGGACCCCCGCCTCCGAGGGCAGCCCTCCTCCCCGGGCTCCCTCCTGCTCCCCTTCCTGCCCTCCTCCTCACCAGTGTCTCTACTTTCCTTCCTCCCCTTTTACCTGGCTCCTATGCTGTGATATATATTTTTGTATTATCTCTTTCTTCTTCTTGTGGTGATAATCTTGAATTCTTGTGGGATGTAAGTTTCAAAATTTTCAAATAAAGCCTTTGCAAGATACTTGAGTCCCTAGTTCTGCCTTGTGAGCCCTGTGGAGAGAAAGGGTGGGCAGGCAGGAGCGGAAGGGTGGGGTGAGCAGCTCCAGCAGACCCTCTGTGCCCTGCCCTGCCCTGGAGCTGGGGACCAGTCTGGGTTTTAACTGGGGACAGAGGGAAGAGGGGAGAAGGAAAGAGGACACAAAGGATGCAGCCCTGGTGAGCAGCCATGTAAGACGGAAACTGGAATCAGAAGTGGGCTGGCTTGGTCCTCACACGTGAAGGTCTAGAGAGACCAAAAGAGGGCCGGGGATGTAGCTCAGCGGCATAGGCGCTTGCCTGGCAAGCCTGAGGTCATGAGTACGATTCCCAGTACCAAAAAAAAAAAAGAGACCAAGAGAAAGGAGGTGGATGAAAGGGGTAACTACATAGGAAGACAGGCCGGGTAGCCAGCCAGAAAAGGGTGAAGGGTAAGGGAAGAGAAAAATGGAGCAAAGGAAAACAGACAAGAATGAGCCAGGGGAAGATGCCTGCCCTTCTTGGTTTATTTTCAGCTTTGCTTCCTAACCTGCTCCCCCCACCCCAGCCCCGCAGCTGCCCCTCAGGCCATGTGGCATTAGAAGCCCTGTGGTGATTAGCGCATTAGTGCAGCTCACTTAGCCCCCTCTGCCCCCTCTGAGGCAGAGGGTCTCCCAGGGTTTCGGGGTGGAACTGGGTGTCTCGGGGAGGGAAGGCAGGCTGCCCAGCTGGGATCAGTCACCTCTGAGGCCCCATTCTAGGCTTGGCTCTTAGAACAGCTCTAGGAAAGCCCACACATCAGCTTTTCAGCTGTTGCTAGACTCTGTTGCTATGGTAACCAGCCAGGTCCCACTCCCCCCGTCACCGGTACCCCACCTGCTCCCTGGAAACAGGGTTGCCCCAGGGAGAAGAGTGTGGTATGCAGGAGGGCAGTGTGGCAGCTGAGACTGTACCTCCCTCCATGTATCTGTCTGTGATCCTAGAATGGGGACTGGGTCTGTGTGGGTGTGTGCTTTAGGTAGCAGGGTCTCAATGTGTGCTGCAGCTCGTGCCTGCAGAATGGTGGTGCATGCGGGGAGAAAGCACTCTGCTTTTCGTGACTGGACCAGTGTGTGAGGCATCAGACTTCCTCAGAGGACAGACTGCTACAGAGGAAAAAAACAAGTAGGGTCAAGGGATGATGAGCCAACTAGAAGCAGAGGGGCCAGGCAATCCAGCCTTCTGAGGAGGGCTGCATCAATTTCTGGCCCAGAGAGATCCCAGCAGGCAGCTGGAGAGAGAAGGAGAACAGGTGCTGATGGGCTGTGTTAGGGACGGGAGGGTGGGAAAGGAAGCCTCTTAACCTTTCCTGCTTCCCCACAGAGATCTAGTCAGTCCCTCTTGTGGAGCGCTGGTGGGAGGAAGGCAGCACAGGACAGAATGGGGAGCAGCTCAAGTGCTGGGGAGCTCACTTGAGCTCATCTTCATCAAGGTCTCTTCAGAGGGACAGTGTGACCCTGCGGCTCATCCATATGTACAAGGCACACATGAAGGCCCCTAATGAAGAGGGAATTAATTACTGCCTGATTAGCCGCTGTTTCTCTAAATTTAAATAAATTAAAATACAACAAGACACTGGAAATCCTTCCCTCTCCCCAAGTGTCCCTAATTCCTGTGGAAAGTCAGATGGTTGGAAACACAGAGGAGAAAGAAGAGTCCAGGATTTCTGGGTCCTAGAGCAGTGATGGTGAATCTTATAGAGCTTTCAGTGACAAAAACACCCCCTGTGGCATGGGTGTCAATCAAAGGTTCGGTAGCCACCACTGTCCTAGAGGAATTATCATAGAGCCACACTGTTATACTAATGATAAATTAGAGGCCCTGGGGAACAGAACCTTTTTTTTTTTCGCTTTTAAAAAATTTTATTGGTACACATGTTATTTTTTAGCTTAAAAAAATTTTTTTTTTTGGTTGAGACGGGGTCTTGCTATATAGACTGGAGTTGACTTGTTTATGTAGCCTAGGCTGGCCTCAAATCCTGCTTCAGCCTCATTTGAGTACTGGGATTACAGGCGTGCATGACCATGCCTGGCTATTCTACATTTTGACAGAACCTAATTTTTCTTTCTCCTGGAGTTGAAATAAACCATGGGGCCTTGTCCTCAGCTACAAGTAAGAGCACAGTCCCCAGCCAGGAGCCAAACAGTGGTAGCAAGAGATGCTCAAAATGGAATGGTTTTGGAGGCCGTGCTTCACGGTACCACGGCAGCAGCTTTAGCCCCATGCTTTCTCTGCCTCCTGGGCAGTGCATCAAGTGACTCAGCCAGGCTTCCAAAGTATCTTTCGGAAGGCTTGCCACTGTGGTGCACATCAAACCAGGGAATGGGGAAGCCCCCGGGGAGGAGGGATCGCCCCGGCAAAGCTGGGGGTGTGGAAGTGATTCAAGCTGGAAAGTGTGCCAGCTGGAGAGCCCTAGGCTAAAATTAACCGTCCTCCTCCCCCTGTGCCCCACATGTATTGCTCTCAATTGTAGCTTTGCCCAAAGAGTTCAAAGCACTTACAACTTGCTTTTTTCTTCTTTTTTGGGTGGTACTAGAGATTAAGTCCAGGCCTTTGTACTGAGCTACAATCTCAGCCTTCCTTTATGTATTTATTTTTTGTCTTTTTGAGACAGGATGTCACTGTGCAGTCAGTTCAGGCTGGACTTGAACTCACTTTGTAGCCCAGGCTGGCCTTGAACTCACAATTCTTCTGCCTCAGCCTCCTGAGTGCCGGGATCACAGGCATGCGCCACCACGCCCAGCTTCCCTTTACTTTTTGAGACAAGATTGCCTAAAGCCTGGGTTTGAATTTTCATTCCTTCTGCCTCAGTCTTCCTCACATTACAGGCATGTACCATAAACTTGCTCTTAATGCAAGGGCAGAAACAGAGGCACTAAAGGCTCAGGAAGTGGACAGTTAGTGAACATAGAAGAACCAGAGTTCAGTGATGACTGTTTTGCTTCCACATTTCCAAGTGCCGGGATTACAGGTGTGTGCCACCATCCTCGTTTCCACTTTTCCATCTTCTTGCCCAGAGTTAAGGTTTCTGTTTCTCAAATCAGTCATCAATAACCAGATAGGAGGTCATGTCTGAACTTTTTTTTGAGATAGTTTCTCATTATGTAGTTCAAACTGACCTTAAACTCAGGTGATCTTCCTGCCTCAGTCTAGGTGTGCCACATCTGAACCTTTAAGTTCTTTATCCTGCCAATTGTTGCTAGTTAGTTACACACAGAGTACTGAGCCCCATATTGTGAGTGGAGAAACAGACATTTTATTTTTTTGAGACAGGGTCTTGCTTGCTCTGTAGCCCAGGCTGGCCTTGAACTTGCAGCTGTCCTTCTGCCTCAGCCTCCTATATGCTAGGATTATAGGCATCCACCATTATGCCCAGCTGACACTTTAAAAGGATACGAACTAGTCAGGTTTGACGGCCCAAGCCTGTAAGTGCAGATTCGGGAGGCTGAAGCAGGAGGATCACCTGAGTGACAGTTCATAGTTTAAGGCCGGCCTGAACTACAAAGCAAGACTCTGTCTCAAAACCAAGTTTGAGGCCAGCCTGTGTCACTTACAGAAACCCTATGCCAAAAAAAAAAAAAAAAAAGCTTAAGAGTGAAAGCCCTAAGTCCAACTCATAGTATCACCCCCAAAAAAGGCATTATCATTACAGTATATCCTTGACTTACCAACAAGTTCTGTTCCGGGAGAACACTGCATAAAAAACCCAAACACACACAAAAATACAATAAATAAACTTTTTACTTTTACAGTTACCTTAAAATGGCAGTACAGTACAACTGTAAATAAACTACTTTTGCAGTTACCTTAAAATGGTGGTTCACTATAGTGGCATAAAGGGGATCACACAGAGTGAATGGACAAGAAGAGTTACCGGCTGGAGGAGGGAGGGTAGGTGAGAGATGGTCGAGCTGAAGGATCACCAGCAATAGGACATGGAGGGTAAGATGGAATTTGGTCCCACCTGATGTTGGTGACACAGGTTTTTTGATAGATTCAATTCTGTCTGCCCCCTTGAAAAAATGATCCAATTGATAGTTGAGTAGTGGCTCGCTCATCATTATCAAGTGTTGCTGGAAATTCTTGGGCAGCTATGGTCTCTGCACTTGAAGCCTCACCACTTACTTTTCCGTTCTGAAGGTTGGCTCTAGCCTTGAATCTATTAGACCACCCATGGCTGGCAGGAAAAGATGCACCCTGTTCACTTTGGTTTTTGTTCAAGTCTTCAAACAGGCTTTTCGCTTTTTCTTGAATAATCATTAAGCTGAGTGGGACTTGATGCTGACATTGACCCTGCATCCACACACTGAGAAGTTTCTCAGCATTTGCCTGGCAAACACGAGGTTGTGAATTTGATTCCTGGTACTGGAAAACAAACAAACAAACAAACAAACAAACAAAAAAAAAACTGGAGAAGTTTCTCCATGCATGTTCTGTCACTGTACCTTGATGTTTGGATATTACTGGTTTTGTTGGCACAGTGGGCTTCACATGTTCCACGATCTTGTCCTTATTCTTTAGAATTGTGCCAATGGTTGAACGATTCACGTTTTAAGAACAAGTGATGAGCTGGGCGTGATGGCGCACACCTGTAATCCCAGCACTCGGGAGGCTGAGGCAGGAGGATTGTTGTGAGTTGGAGACGAGCTTGCGCTTCAAAGTGAGCACAAGACCAGCCTCAGCTGCATAGTGAGACCCTGTCTCATAAAGACCAAAAAAAAAAAAGTGACATCTACCATCTTTTCGCCTGGTTCAGTCTCTCAATTATTTCTACTTTTGTTTGCATGGTTATTGCTTTGTGCTTCCTTGCAGTCTCCTCCACAGCACCACTGCTTTTCCTCTTCCAGACATCCTGGGCTCTGACTGAGCACTGTACTGCTGTACACTATCAAGCGATACATAAGCACACAGCAGCACAACTGCGACAATGTCTGGCAGACACCTGAGCTACTTCCACGATTTGTTCCATCTGCAAATGTTTACATGCAGGGTCCAGTTCATGTGCAACTCAAATGTTCAAATTGGGGACTCATGGTATTTGTTAAGGTAATCTTGCTTTCTCAGTCAAGAGCTATTCCTGTTAATGGGAAGCACCTCAGTTCTGCTTCATCCAAAAGAGCCCAGAAGGATTCTGGCCACATCAGGTACAGGCTTGCGGCAGAATTCATTCACTGAAACAGTATTTATTCAGCACTTACTATGCACTCAGCAATGCAATGTGAAGAGTTTCTTCTTTGAGAGTTTGTCTGGAGGTTCCAGAAGGGCAGCCCAGCTACTTGTACACCGCTGAGGGAGGAACAGTCCTCTCCTATTGGCGATGGTCATCCTCTTTAAGCCAGAAACTTTGGGGAGGGACACACATGGAGCGTTGAGGGAGGAAGGGGACACCAGCCTAGCCAGCCAGATTATCCAAATCAACCCTGGTGACCAAAGAGGTGACAGATGGTGCAGCCAGGCTGCCCTCACATCTGAGGAGTTTCTTCTCTGAGGTGCTGACAATCTTGCTGGGGAATCACATACATGAACTAACTAAAATAGTATTAAAAGGTATAGACTAAATGCTGTGGATATTCAAAGAAACTGGGCTGTAGTCATCAGGGAAGGTTAAGTGTCCACAATGAATTGTAATTCATCTCTGAAACAGGCCACTTAATAAATGGCAGTCTAGCTGGGTGCGGTAGCACATGCGTGGACTCTCAGCACTCTGGAACCTGAGGCAGGAGGACTGATTAAGTTCCAACCCAGCCTGGGAAATCTAGCGACTTAGACCCTGTCTCAAAAAATAAGGAAAGGGCTAGGGATGTAGCTCAGCGCTAAGGCCGTGGGTTCAATCCCCAATTACCAGCCCCCACAAAAGTAAAGCGAGGTATGGGACAACGAGGTAGGTGAAGGCAACAAGGCCAAAGGGGGTGTTGTCGAAGAAAAGGAGTCGGCTTTTGAAGGCACTCAGCCGAAGTAGGGACCTCAGGCAACTACAGTACTCACACTACCTTTATCCTCTGTGGCGTATTCGAAGCATTGAGAAATTATTGAGGTAGAGGAAAAGCAAAAACGGTAACTTCCTACATCGGCCTACTCCAGCCTAGCGGGAAACGAAGCGAGACCCATATCTCTTAAGAATCCATACCTCTCTTGTACTTTGATGCATAATTCATAAACCTGTAGCGTTCCCACCCTCCCACTTCCCCAGCAGTCCCTTTCCGGAAGCCAGGATCGCAGTTCTGAAGGCTCAGCTTCCGCCTTTAACCCAACCCGCCTTCACTTCCGCTATGACATCACATTCACCGAAGGATTCCCCCCCTACCCCACTTCTTAAGTAGAAGCCATTTCCGCCCCTATGTGTCGTGACTTCCGCCCGAATATCCCGGGGTGCTAACAGCGCCGGAAGTGTCCTGGCCGCTCCCGGAAGTGACTCGGCCTTTGCACTCCCCCCCTTTTCTCAGTGGCTCCCCCCCGTTGCTATTTCCCTCCCTCCCCCTTTTTCGTTTCCGGCGCTCCCGCCTTCTCGCCACAGCGACTCTCTCCCGAGCCTGTGGGGGGGGGGAGAGGGAGGGGGGCGTGGAGCAATTGGGGTTCCCGGGAGCTCCAGCTCCAGCACTTCCGGGTGAGTGTTCGGGAGGGCGGGGGACCACCCACTGCCTCGCGCCCCCGCCCTGCGGGTGTCTCTCGCGCGCTCCTCGCGTCTATGTGTGTAGGTCTGTCTCGCGCCTGAGTGCGTGCCCGCGCGCCCCGCCGCGCGCTCTCTCCCTCCTAGCCCTCCCGCCCCACTCGGCTCCCTCCTTCCCCAGCGCATGCAGCCCCTCCCGCGCTCCGGCTCAGGCTCTGGCGCCACCGCAGCAGTTGCCGCCGGGTGAGTCTCGCGCCGCTGCAGCTGGCGCACGCCGAGCGCCCCGCTCCTCTCCCTCCCCTTTTCCTGGGGGGAGGGGGTCCACGGTGTGACTGTGAGTGTCCGTCCCGGAACCGGAAGTGGCTGTGGAGGAGCGGGCGATGGGGAGGAATGGGGGGGCTTAGGGGGCGGGTGCCTGTCTGGTGGGTGGCAGAGTTCAGCTCCCTGGAGGGGTTAGGAGGGACGTCCCAAGGAAGGGTCTTGGAGGAAAGAGTGGGGGGTGACATCAGGAGAAAGCTGCCCTGGGCTGTCTCAGGGGATCGAAGGTTTGGGGGGAACAGCTGGGGTCTCCAGTAGGTAGACCACTGTACTAGCTAGGGAGGTAGTGGTTGGCACCGGGCCTTGGTAGGCAGGGGGCGAAGTCCTCGCAGAAGTAGGGGGAGCCTAGAGGAAGTAGTTGGGCCTGAACTTGGCAGTGTGCCTGACACAAGGACTGGTGCATCTCCCCAGCTTTCAGCTTTGCCTTCTGAGGCCACTTCTCAGGGGCAGGGACTGTGCTCCCCTCGAACTTCAGGTGCTCTCTGACCCATGTACCTGTGGCCAGGAAGGAGAGACGAGTCAGTGTCTGAGCCTAGGAGAACCCAAACGCTGGTGATAGTTCATCTCAGTTTCTGGAAATTGCATTTATTTCCCTTGAGTCCACATAGGGGTGGCACAGAACTCCCAGTACGCTATCCTTGCATCTTTGAATTGTTGGTTGGGAGTCAGCCTGCCTTCCAGACTGACTGCTGACTGTCAAGGAATTCCTGAGCTTTCTACAGTTCTGTGGTGGCTGTGGAAAGGACCAGCTGCACTCTCACTGGCTCCTGTAACCTAGACAATTTATTTACAGAAAGTTCAGGAGCCCTGGAAAGGAGAAGGAATAAGACGACAGGAGGAAGAGAGAGAGAGGGTAAGACAATTTTGGGTTCTTTGGTTTTAGGGGAGAGGGGCTTTTTTGGACAGTGTAACAGAAATTTTCAAGTAATAGCAATCATAATACTGGTGTGTACTGTGGGAGAAAGAGCAGTCTTTTTGGATTATTTCTTCAGGGTACCCAAGAAGTGTCAGTGTAAGAAGTTGATACTGTACCCTTGTCACCTTCCATTTCCACTAGTCCTCAGCAGGAATGAAATGTGAAATGCCCAAGTGAAACCAGACCACAGTAGGGATGGTCTGTGGGTAGGGGTGCATTGTGTCCAAGGGAGAAATTTGTTCTGCTCTAGGGACGCAAGGACTCCTAATTGCCAATGTAGTCCTTAAATCGTAGCGAATGGAACTGTTTCCCTGTATTTGGAACAGTGGAGCTAAGTTTAGGGGGAGGTTTCTATTCTTAATACCAGTGGAGTGTTTCAGGTAGATCTATTGAGTAGTCACAGAATCAGTGACTTGAGGTTATTTGAATTTGGTGTATCAGGGTGAAGCTTTCAGGGACGAAATTTTTTCTTGGGTAGTTTGGAGCAAAAGTAATAAAACCGTATGGAGTAGACTCCAGAGTAAGTGTGGGAGAATTCATTGTGTGGCCTGATGATAATAATGAAAGTCTTAGGTAGCCTGAAGTGGTAATGTATGGAGTTAGTTGAGAATTTAACACCTTAGAAAATAAAGGACCACTTTAAAGCCACTTGTGGCACATACCTATAATCCCAGCAGGAGGCTAAAGCAGAAGGATCAAAAGTTCACAACCAGCCTGGACAATTTAGTAACTCTGAAAGATTGGGGATGGCTGGATGTTGTATTGCATGTCTATAATCCTAGCACTCTAGGAGACTGAAGCAAGAGGATATCTATGAGTTCAAGGCCAGTTTGAACTATGAAGTGAGACCCTGGTTTTTTTTGTTTTTTTTTTTTTTGAAACAGGGTCTTGTTATGTTGTTCAGGCTGGCCTTGCTGGCCTCGAACTTGCAGCAATCTTCCTGTTTCAGCCTCCTGAATGCTGGGATCATAGGCATGTGCTACCACACTGGGCACAAGACCCTGTTTTTAAGGAAAAAAAAAAAACTGGGGATGTAGCTCAGTGTGAGGACCCTTGGTTCAGTCTTTAGTACGCCTCCAAAGGAACTAATTCCATGCCAGTTTATAACATTTCCTGTAAGTTTATGAACCAAGTTGATAAGTTAAATGAATTAAATATTAGATACTTCTCTAGGTTTATATGTGTATTGTAGTTTTAACATTTATTTATTTATTTATTTTTGGTACTAGGGATTGAACCTAGGGCATGCTAATCATATATTCAGTCACTGAGCTATAACTGCAGCCTTTCTTTTCTCACCTTTCTTAAATACATCATTTAGAGTGGAGTGGGCAGGACAGGGATGCAGTGCTGTCTTTCCCACAGGGTGTGTGATACCATGGGCTGTTGGTGCTCAGGGAGAAGCTGCTGGTTGAAACTGCCGGCCATGTGATGGGGGGCTGCTGGTCTACTGGGGAAAAGCTGTTGTTATTTTGTATTGGAAAGATTTTAAGTAAGGCAGCAGCAGCAGCAGCAGTAGTGGTAGTAGTAAATAGTATTGTGATTGATTTTTTTTTTTTTTTTTCCTGGTGCTGGGAATCGAACTCAGGACCTTGCACTTGCCAGGCAGGCACTGTACTGCTGAGCTATATCTCTGACCCCGTGATGGATGTTCTTGAACGTCCTTAAAACCTGAGAGTGTTTTCTTACTGAGAAAAAAAAAATGGTTTCTTCACTTTCATATCCTTAGCTATTATTTACAAAATTTCTGAAATTATACTTCTGAACTGTTTCTCTCAATAGAATATCTTAAGTTTTTCTGTACTTCAGATTTTTTTCTTTTTGTTTTTTTGGGGTTTTTTGCATCTTTTTCTTGTTGATATATCTTGTAGATAATTGCTAAGCTGGAAGCTAAACATCTGTTACCTTTGGATAGTTCCTTTGTAATTATGTGGTCTTTGTGTAATTTTCACTAATTGTTACTAACAGTCCTCATCATGTAGATGTATTTCTCTTGATTCCCTTCATGATTTTCTAAAGGTTGTTTGTGTTTAAGGAATGTTATTTTCTTAGGAAAAGAAAAATCATTCTTTACTTGTAAAACAGCGGTAAAAAGTCAATAGTAAGTACTGGGAAAGATGTGGTGATCTTCACTGTATTTGCCAAAATCATTTACAAGAGGCCATGACACCTTTATCCCCTTGATGGTTGGCACCGTGGAACAGTGTGGTCAGAGGGACAGAGCTCAGCAGCAGGAGCGCATGTCCTACTCTGAGTTTCATGGATATTACTTAACGATGTCTCTCTCTGTCACTTGCTCAGTGCTTCCAAGATTTCTTTTGAGAGTGAAGAACTCGAATGAATGATGGTCTCTTACTTGATTATAGTAAACATCTTATTAACAGAACGGTTGAGACTTAATGCAGGAGTAAAATTGAAATTAGAACTGAGATTTTCAATCAGGCAGCATTCCTCTTTACAGCTATTTGGGGCTATAAGGGAAGCCTTCCACTTCCTTCCCAGTGTAGGGTAAACCAAATCCTATTTTGTTAACACAGTACTGGGGATTGAACCGAGGGTCTTGGCACTGAGCTATATCCCCAACCTTTTTCTTATTTTTTATTTTGAGACAAGGTCTTGCTGAATCACTGAGTTGCCCAGGCTGGGCTTCAACTTGTTTGTTTGTTTTTCCCCCTGTACAGGGAATCGAACTCACGACCTTGCGCTTGCCAGGCAGGCACTGTGCTGCTGAGCTAAATCCCCAGCCCTGGGCTCCAGCTTGTGATCTTTCTGTTTCATCCTCCCAGGGTGCTGGGATTACAGGCCTGCGCCTCCAGGCTGGCTGCTGCTTAATTTTTTGAATATATTGTTATAATCACCAAAACTGACTTCTTCACATTGTGGGATTGTTGCTGTGTGCCTGCTGGGATATTAGGATGGTTTGGTGAGATTTTTCTCCATAAAAGGCAGAATAAGTGGTAGTGGACAGTGAATGGGGATGTGAATGACCTGGCCCAGGGTACCTGTTCCCTAACCCTAACAGCGTTCACTCTTGGCTCTCCCACTGATCTCATTTCAAGGGATACACAGATCTAAGCCAACTCGATCAGAAGACCTATAGGCATGTGTATGGTCTTTCCTTGTGCCAGGACCTGCTGTGGTTGTAATCTTCCATATTCTCTTCAGAACCATAGCAGAGCAGTTGGATGGCTATTCAGGTATTAGGGTGAGGGGGGCTTTTTATTTATTATCTTCTAGAAGTCTTATCTTACTCAGACTCCATTATTTAAAAATGAATTGTCTGTGTAACCAAGTGAGATTTTATAAGATATTGAACTTATACTGCTGTTAATGAAAACTTCAATTTTAAGCTGGGCAGCACAGTGCATCCCTATAATCCTGTGACATAGGGATGCTGAGGCAGGAGGATTATAAATTCAAGGCCAGGCCAAGCAGTTTGACAAGAGCTTGTCTCAATTAAAATTTTTTTTGAAAGACCACAGATGCTGGATGTAGTACCACATGCTTATAATCTCAGTACTCTGGAGGTGGAGGTAGGAGGATCTCCACAAGTTCAAGGCCAGCCTAGGCTGCATAGTGAGTTCAAGGACAGCCTGAACTACATAGTGAGACCTGGTCTCAGAAAACCAAAAACAACAAAAAACAAAACAAAAGGCTGAGCGTGGTGACACACATTTATGATCCCAGCACTGGAGGCTGAAGCAGGAGGATCTGCAAATTTGAGGCCCATCTGCATTGTATAGGGAGACCCTATTTCTAAAAGACAAAAAAAAAAAAAAAGGCTGGGGATGAAGCTCAGTGGGTGCCCTGGGTTCTATTCCTTCAATAATGGAAACAAAACTAAACTGAGAACTAATTTTGTTTGGTTTTCTTTTTATATTATGAAAGATATACTTTATTGTTTAGTAATCAATAAATGTAAGGTGTCATAGGCAAAAACTTTAATTTTGACAACTATGTGAAAAAAATATAATTCATTCCTGGAAAGTGTTTCAGTTTTAGTTCCTGAATCAAGCTATAACACCACAGCGTATACTTTAGTTGTATGGTTTTGGTCTCTTACAGAAACATTTCTTAACCCACTGTTTGGTGCCCTGCTCTATTTACTGTTTGACTCTGTACCTTTAGTTTCTGTATTTGAAAGATCAGGTGTTACAATACATGCCTCATAGAATGGTGGAGATTAAATTGGGAGCAATGATGCGTACCTGTAATTCTGGCTACTTCCAGAGGGTGAGGCAAGGGGATCCCAAGTTCAAAGCTAGTCTGGCAAACTAGTAAGACCTTGTCTCAAAAAAAAAAAGGCTGGGGCTGGGGAAATGTCTCAGCAGTACGGTGCTTGCCTGGCAAGCACGGGGTTGTGAGTTCAATTCCTGGTACCAAAAAAAAGCTTGAAAAATAAAAAGGCTAGGGTTGGGGCTTAGTGGTGGACCACTTGCCTAGCATGCACAAGGCCTTGGGTTCCATCCCCTGTACTGGGAGGATAAAGAAGAATTGTGGTGTTGAATGATGTAAGAGACACTAAAGTGCTTTGAATGCTACCTTGAATATAGTAAGCTCACAGTAAATGTTAATGATTATGGCAGCGCTGGGGATGTTGTCTGCCACATCACTTAATCTACTCTTGTTACAAAGATTTACAGGAGTCAGGGATGCCCTTGGAACTCCTCAGAATCCCAGAGGAACCCCAGAAACTGCTCCACATGGAGGACAATATGAGTGGATGTGACATTTTAGGAAAGGGGAGGGCCTTGTTCAGGAATTCCATAGGTATACTTTTTTTTTTTTTTTTTTTTGCTGATACTGGGGTTTGAACCCAGGTAGGGCCTTTGCACTGTTACATCCCCTGCCCATTGTATTGTATTGTATTGTACTTTTTGTCCTCTTGAGACAGGGTCTTGCTATGCAGTTCAGGCGCCCCTTGAGCTCACTTTGTTGCCCAGGCTGGTCTTGAACTCACAGTGATCCTCCTGCCTCAGCCTCTTGAGTGCTGGGACTACTGGTGTGCACCACTGTGCCCAGCAATCTCTGCCCTTTTCGTATGTTTTGTTTTGAGGGAGGGTTGCCCAGGCTGAGCTTGAACTTGAGATCCTCCTGCCTCTCAGCCAGCCTTCCAGAGTGGTGAGATTGCAGGTTTGCACTCCACCCCCGGCTTGGTGTGTGTGCATTCTTACTACCCGGCTCTCAGTTCCTCTCTGAAGTCTCACATCCATAATACATTTACTTCCTTGAATTTTTTTTTGGCAAGGCCTTGTGGTATATCTCAGGCTTGAGCTCATGATCCCCCTGCTTCAGCCTTGAGTGTGCTGAGATTGCAAGCGTGTACCACCTTGCCGCTCCTAATTCGTTGACTTTTTTGTTTTGGTTTTGGTGGTACTGGGGATTGAATCCAGGGCCTTTGCACTGAGCTACCTCCGTCCCTCCACTGATCCCTTCCCTTTTTTTGAGACAGGGTCTTTCCAACTCAGACTTGGACTTCTCCTGCTTCAGTCTTCCAGAGTGCTGGGATTACAGGCATGGGCCACCAAACCTAGCTACTTTCTTCATTCTTTGTTTTTTTAAGATAGAGTCTCACTATGTAGTTCAGGCTGTCCATGAACTCACTATGTAGCCCACACTGGCCGAGATCCTCCTGCCTCAGCCTTCCGAGTGCTGGGATTACAGGTGTGTGCCACCCCGCCCAGCAACTTGCTTCATTCTTTAGGGAGAAATTATATATTAGATTTTTCTATTGCTGGCCAGCCCAATTCTCTACTCCAGTCAATCCATCAATTATCATTTTCCTCCCTTGTCCATTTCACTTCTCTCACCTACCAGGTTAGACAGTTGTGGTTTAAAGGTTTGAGCCTCTAGCGTCATTTTCAGAATCTGTGTGTAAAACCCACTGACATTCAAGTGATTCAATACCTAATTGCTTTTTGAATGATGAATTCTGACAAAGAAAATGATGAATACAGATGTCAGGGACATGGGAGACACAAACACAGAATACCTGACTACTGCCTCCTCCAAAGCTTGGCATGAGTGGATCCCCTGAAGCTATGATTTTTTTTTTTTTTAGTCTTTTTGAGACAGGGTCTCACTATGCAGTTCAGGCTGACCTTGAGCTCACTTTGTAGTCCAGGCTGGCCTGGAACTTGCAAAGATCCTCCTGCCTCAGCCTCCCGAGAGCTGGGATTACAGGCGTGCACCACCACACCCAGCTAAGCTATGATATTGAAATTCCATTACAGTGCTAGGGCTGGAAGGACTAGGTTATTAGCACTTGTGTGGTGAACCATCTGGTTTTAATGCTCAGTTGGGCTTCAGTATTTGTGGAATCAACCAGAATGTCAGGTAATGGCTGATTTGCACTGCTCTGATGTTGTTAGGCCTAAGATGGTGTTGTCTGTATTCAACATGACACTTTGTGCCTTGTCATTATTACCTAAACAGTTTAGTAGAACAACTGTTTACAAAGCATTTACAGTGCAGTAGCATAAGTAGTCTAGAAATTGTGCTTCCTGTGTAGGTTATCTGCAACACTGTACTGTTTATTAAAAGATTCAGGTGCTGGGGATATAGCTCAGTGGCATAAGTGCCTGCCTGGCAAGTGCAAGGTTATGAGTTCGATTCCCAGTACCAAAAAAAAATAAAGTTGGTTTAAAGGACTCGAGCATCTGCCCTTTGGTATGGGATGTGGTCCTGGAACCAGCCCCCTTTGGGAGCACCATAGACACCTGCATTTCACCACTTAGGATTGATTGGTCATTTCATGTTGAGCCTTGTTTGTGTGAGCTGCTGTAGTTGCAGATTTGGTGCACTTTTGTCTTTTGCCACTTTTAGAAAAAGTAGAGAGAAAAAGAGAAATAGAGCTCTTTCCCCTTGGAGACTTTATGAAAATTGAGAGTGGTCATAGAGCACAACATGTGATGAGCCCCTGAAGATGAGCAACAGAGCAGCATCCAGAGCAGCACCCTTAGCTTTGACACCTTGTTTGGGCCTTTCCCAGTGTCCTTAGTCGCTGTGTGAAAGTCACTTTCTGTGTCTGATCTCCAGCACCGCTAGGCTCTGAGCTCGGCCACCAGTGAGTCCTCAGTGGAATTAGTGCAGCCTGGAGCCATGGGTCTTCCTTCCCTACTTGAGCCTTGGTGACTCATGGCTTGTGGTGGCAGCATGGTGATTTTTCTTTTTCTTTCTTTTTTCAACTGCAGTACTGGAGGGGTCTTCACACTGAGTTAAATTCTCAGCCTCCTCCCCCCCCCCCTTTTTTTGGAGACAGGGTCCTGGTAAATCTCTTTAAATTGGCCAGGCAGGGCTTGAACTTGGGATCCTCCTGCCTCAGCCACCCAGGCTGCCAGGATTACAGGCCTGGGCCAACCATATACCTGGCTGGTAATTTTTTAACTGACACATACTAATTGTACATGCTTATTGGGTAGAATATGGTAATTCCATACATGTGTACCACATGTAATGATTAAATCCCACTCGTTAAACATTTGCCATTTCTTTTGAGTTTCCTTTTTCGGGGGAGTGGGGACCAGGAATCAAACTCAGGCAGGCAGGCACTTGTGCTGCTGAGCTATATCCCCAGCCCTAACATTTGCCATTTCTGTGATGGTGATGTTTATTTCCTGGAGTTTCTCCTCCCTTCCATCAGTCTCATGTCTTCTCCACTGTCTTGTGTGAAGTTGGATCTTTCCTGGTTCAAAATCAGGGGGTGGTACTTTTTTTTTTTTTTTTTTGTCTTTTTAAAAATTTAATTTAATTTAATTTAATTTTTTAAATTATTATTTTAAAGAGTAAAAGAGGGATAACACAGTAATAGGGGGGCTTACTGAATTACAGGCAAAGTGGTAGGAAATTATCAATGGTTGTTGTTTTACATATTGTTATCTACAAGGTAGTTTCTCCAGAAAACAAATAGACAAATAATAGTGAGTTACTGACAAAAGTGGTAGGTTATTATCAATGGTTGTTGTATTATACTTTGGTATCTTCAAAGTGATTTGTAAAGAAAATAAATAGAGCTATATATACATGAGTGACCAATTGAATATTCATTGACTGTTCTCAATGGTAGTTGTAGGAAACACATAATAATAAACATACATCCAGTTACGAAATAGCATAGGAACAATACAAACATTACAGAGTTATGGACAGATTAGTAGGAAAATATCAATGGCTGCTGTAATACATGGTGGTATCTTCAAAGTGGTTTCTCAGGAACACAGAGATACGCGAGAAAGATTGAACAAGTAGTTACAGCCTAAGAGTTGTGAAAAATAGCATATTGCCTCCTCACCAGTGACTGCTTTCACTGAGATGTGACATCTGGAAGGAAGGCCAGGGTTGAAAAGAAGGACCGAGAGACTTGCACCTGTGTCTAGCAACAGGCTCTTTTCTTGTTCCTCCATAGTCATGATTACCCGGGGCTCCTCCATGGAGATGACAGTCTGGCCAGAGGGAGAAGGCAGAGTATGCCCCGGGCCCCCTCATTCCTGTTGGACTAACTGGTAGGATGGGTCTGAGCTCTGGTGCCTCTGCTTCAGAGGGCAGACCGATCTCCAGTGGTCACCTTTGCATTCAGGGCATGGCCCAGGGGGCTTCTTAGGGCAGTTCCTCTTGGGGTGGCCTGGCTTTTAACAATGGCAGCAGATGAATGCAGTTGTCGAGTTCTTCTTGGGGCCCTGAGAATCAGATTTAGGGTCTGTTTCTCTTAGTGCTGCAGCAAAAGTAGCTGCTTTTTCTCGGACTCTTTGTTTTCTTTCCTTGGCCTCCTCCCCGTCACTGCTATAGAATACTGAGGAGGCAGTTCTTACTAACATTTCAAGTGAGCCATCTGGGGCGAAAGCCATTTTTTGTAGCTTTTTCTCTCCAGCTTCCCAGCGCATTGGGACCCCGCAACCATTTAGTGTCCTCTCCCCAACCGTCAGCACAGGCAGCAGGAATCTCGGTGCAGACCTCCCCGGAGCTCCATGTGCTCCTCCACTGCAGCCTGTACTGTCAGGGGAAGAATGGCTTCCTGGGGGTCTCCCCAGGTACTGCGCAAGGTCCTCCTGGTTTCCAGCTTCCGAACAGCTCTTGTGACCCCAGTCAACTAGACCTCTGAGTCTTCGGGTATAGTCTGTATTCTCGTGTTCTCCGAGTCCTTGTTCAGTAGTTGCTCCTCCGCTGACTCTGGACCTTTCTGGTTTTCAACAGCACGGGCAAGAGTGACCCATTGTGTGGCATGTATTCGCAGGGGTTTCTCCATGTTGGGATGATTCATGCACGTCCCTGGGCAGGCCTCCGCAGCCAGTGCGTGGTGGGCCAATTGTGTCATTGCTTCTCTGTGTCATGATAGTTCTTGAGTGCCAGCATGCGCAACTGTGCAGCTTCCTGGGCGCCTGCACGGCTAGGGGCCAGTGCTCCCTGCCACCCGGCTTCCCGGCACAGGCTTTTTGGTCTTTTTGAGACAGGGTCTCGGTATGCAGTTCAGGCTGGCCTCGAACTCACAACAATCCTCCTGCTTCAGCCTCCCAAGTGCCAGGATTAGAGGCGTGCGCCACCACGCCTGGCTCATGGAGAGGTACTCTTGACCAGCCTCCTGCCATTGTCTCGCATGAGAAGCAATCAGAGTGTGAAAAGGAGGGTAGAGTGCCTGGACTCTGTATGCTCTGTGACTTGCCTGTGTCATTCTGAGGGATTACTTCTCTTGTTCTTCCTCCTTACAAAATGTTTTAGAGACAAGGTTTTGCTATGTAACTCAAGCTGGCCTGGAACTCACTATGTAGCACAGGTGGCCTTAATTGCATGGCAGTTACCCTGTCTCAGCCTCCTGAGTGCTGGGATTACCATGCTTGGCTTCTTAGAAAATTTTAACTTTAATATCATCCATGTACAGAAAAAAACTTGAACTCTCAGAAGCAAAGGGAGAAATACAAAGGAAGAGTCTAGTACTGTTCTGAAACTCCTTATGTGTAAGTGTAGGACATTACTACTGGTGCTAAAACTGTTCTTTAAACTGGCAGTTCTTAGTTCCCACTGCTCACCCTGGCATGCCTCATATCCAGTGAAACACCTTGCATGTTCTTTGACCTACATAGGGTCAGTATGGTGATGTCCCCATATATTAGCCTGGTAGTCAAAAAATACCTTAGTTCTGGTTTCTGTCACTTTCATTCCTTGTTAACTTGAACATTTACTGTTTGGGCCTAAAACCATTTTAAGCTCCATAGAACTGTAAACATTTTGGTTGGAAATCTTGACATTTTGTATTTCAAGGAGGATAGATTTAAGAAGTATGGGAGAAGGGGAATAGTGATAAATACTCCAGCTATTTTCAGGCCAGTTGGTGACTTGTTTTTTGTGACCTTGGGCACATACCCTTCCTCTCATGACCTCATTTCTTGTCAGCACAGAAAAGCACTACCACTTGTTTCTTTGGGGCTTGTCACACCTGTGGCTCCATGAGACAAGTATAGTTCTGTCACAGGCATTCACTAAGGTAGCCTTTTTTGGGTAGAAAAGGAGTGCTGAGTAGCTCTGACCAAGGGCATTGGCATACTGGATGCTGTCTTGACTGTTGATTCCCAGGTGCATAGTCAGGTGCCAAGAAGAGATCAACAGCCTTTCAGCACCCTTCTCCATGGCCGAGTTTCTGCAGATCTCTTCCTTTGCGTGATGTGCTCTTCCTTTCTTTTTTCAGGTAGAATGGAAGAATCTCACTTCAATTCTAACCCGTACTTCTGGCCTTCTATCCCCACAGTCTCAGGACAGGTAGGTGGTGTTTGCTTCCTGAGTCCTTTACTTTTCAGCTCTGAGGAGTGAGTTTCTTTACTGACCAAGGCAGTCCTATGACTGGAGTCTGAAGTGACATAAACCATGAGCTAGTCCATCACCGAGGCCTGTCCCTGGGAGCTCGGTAGAGTTTCTGTCTTGGCATCTGTATGGAAGCCCAAAGATCTAGACTGTCATTGTTCCTTGATCTCCAAGGAGGAAAGACTGTAAAGTACTTAGGGAACAGGCAAAATCAGACTGTGGATCTGAAGAAGGACTTCTTTCCCTTTCCTCTCTTTTAGATTGAGAACACAATGTTCATCAACAAGATGAAGGATCAGCTGTTGCCAGAGAAGGGCTGTGGGCTGGCCCCACCTCACTATCCCACCTTGCTAACAGTGCCTGCCTCAGTGTCTCTGCCCTCAGGCATCAGCATGGACACGGAGTCCAAGTCAGAGCAGCTCACGCCACACAGTCAGGCGTCTGTCACCCAGAATATCACAGTGGTCCCGGTGCCGTCGACGGGACTGATGACTGCTGGTGAGCACCTCTGCTCTTCTCCAATCTGAGGTGTTGATCTTCCATGATCAGGACCCCAGGCTGGAGGGCTCTGAGGACACGGGTGTGGGGTGTGTGTGTGATTGCTCAATCAAATTTTTATTAAGTGCCTACTGTGTGCCTAGCAATGTGCTAGGCATTGTGGGGGATACAAAGAAGTAGAAGATGCGGTCCCTGCCTTTGAGGAGGTGACATTCTTTCCTTCTCTGAATCAAGGAGTCTCCTGTTCTCAGAGGTGGAGAAGAGAAGGGAGTCAATCAAGGGGTAAATCTCACTGTTACCAGGGGGGTGGGGACAGGGGTTAGGACATCATTATTTTCTATAGGGTTTGGGGATTCCTGTGCATTGTGGGATGGGGAGGGGTGGTGAGGGGTTAATTAGACAGCTGTCTAGGGGGAAATAAGATGAAACAATTTGGATCAGAACTGAACAACATGACACTGTCTCCTCTTTCTCCCAATCTTAGGTCCCGGTTTGGTAATCACATCCCCCTCAGGCTCTCTTGTGACCACAGCCTCATCAGCTCAGAGCTTCCCCATTTCGGCTCCCATGATTGTCTCAGCTCTTCCCCCTGGCTCACAAGCCCTGCAGGTGGTCCCCGATCTCTCCAAGAAGGTAGCATCCACCCTCACTGAAGAAGGAGGCGGAGGTGGTGGTGGAGGTGGCAGTGTGGCTCCTAAGCCCCCCCGGGGCCGCAAGAAGAAGCGGATGCTGGAATCAGGGCTTCCTGAGATGAGTGACCCTTATGTTCTCTCCCCTGAGGATGACGATGACCATCAGAAAGACGGCAAGACCTATAGGTAGGAATCAGAGCCAGAGGCGGGATAGGGTGAGGATTGCTGTCTCTACTTCCCCTGTGATCTTTGTGTCTTACCCACCCAGGCTTGACACAGACAGCTTTGTAGTTCAAGGCCACACACGTGCATGTCAGGTGTTCCCACTGCAGGCTGGGAAGGCAGAAGGCAGGACTGCTGGCACTTCTCCTATGTGCACACTCCCCCCTCTTTTTTTTTTTTTTTTTTTTCTTGGTCTTTTTGAGACAGGGTCTCTCTGTGCAGTTCAGGCTGGCTGGTCTTGAACTTGAAACAATCCTCCTGCCTCAGCCTCCCAAATGCTAGGATTACAGGCATGCACCACCATGCCTGGCTCCCTCTTCCTTTTTTTAGCTCCACTTTTGGTGGTCAGTGGTCATGACTGACTTTTGAGTGACAGGAGAATGTCTCATAATAAGGCTTTAGACCAGGTTTGAGACGCTATAACTCTTTTTTGCTTTCTTTGTTTCCTATTGCTGTTTTCCCAAGAATGCTTTCTGGTAAGCACCTAACCTAGTCTGTGTGCCATCCACCAGCTTTTGGGCCATATTTGAGCCTGGAGTCTGCCTAACCCCTCATGGTTGGGATGATGGGAGGGGTCTACAGAAAAAGGTGGAAGGAATAGGATACTTCCCCCTTTGGGAATATATGCTTATAAAATGACTGCTTGCTCTCTAATTTGTGGAAGTCATTTTGATGCTCTACTTTCTCAAGTTGTTGCCAAAAGCCGTCATCTGCACATTTACATGTGGTATTATGCAGAAATAATTGCATAAGTAAATACCCTGCCCTTTGGAAGTTGAAAATCTTAATCCTGTTGAGCTGTCAGGGGCCCTTGTGGGTTTGGGTTTGGTCCCAGAATGCACAGTGGGGATAACCACTCCCACAGATTGGATGCAGATAGGGACAGATGTGCATGGCTGGGAGATGGAATCTGTCCTTAGTGTACCGAGATGGGCAATGTTGTTCCCATTTTAGGAGCGAAGGGAACTGCGCCACAGGAAATGGACAGAGCCTTGGGCTCATGGATTCAGTTCCCGGCTCCACCACGAACTTGCTGTGTGACCCTGGGCAAGTCCTTTTCCCCTCTCTGGGCCTCAGTTTCCTCATGTAAAATAGGGAGAATTCTGTTCATATCTCCCATTTGTTGGGAGTATGTATATCATATGAACTTTGAATATTGGGAACTTCAGAAAGATGAAAAATAGTCATACTTAGCATTTACTTTATTTGCATTATGTAGCTCTACTGAAGAGAGTAGCTACAATTACACTGTTTAAATCTCTTTATACATGAAAACAAGGCCTTTGTTGCTGTGCAGAAAGTAATGAGCACTGCAGTATTCCAGGTCATAATGCAAAAGTTCATTGCAACTTTATTTTACAGGTGTACCCCGCTTAATATAATTAGTATTCCTGGAAAGTGTTTACAGCATATCATGTTATAAAGGTACATAATAAGTTTTACTCATTTAAAGGGATTTATATATTCATAGTATGGAAAATCCCTTTGAAGTTTATTGTGTAGAAATCTAGATTTTTATGTTTGATTAAAGTGAGGTCACAGAGCCATGGAGAGCCATCTGTATAAAATATGCTGTTGGAAGTGTGGGAGGCTTCTCCAACCCCCTTGGGAGCACTTCTGACACGTCAAAGTGCTGTGATTTTCCTAGGTCCTATTTGTGTTTGGCTTCTGAGTCCATGTTACAGTTACCTCTGGACTTCCCAAACTATATAAAAAGGAGTATGACTATATAGTTGGAAAGAGGCCTGATAGGACTTTCCATGCCCTCAGTGTTTTTGGTGTTCTTGAAAGACCCCTACAATCAAGCAACTAAAGGGAACTATGAAATTGAAGGTGACTGATTGTGTCATGGGTACACAGTGTTCGTTCAGAAACTCAGAGCTTGGGTGTTCTGGAGAAGTCTTCAGTCACTGAGAGTGCTGTTCTTGCACATGTGGGTCACCATCTCCATTGCAGTGGTTATAGTGTTTGACTCAGTACTGGGGGATTGGGTTCTGAAATTCAGGGTGAGCCGACTGGTCTCTGACTTTGTTCAGTGTATGCAGTGGGAAGATTAATCACGTGCTCATTTATCTTGGGAAAAGTTTTGAGAGAAAATCATCTGTAATTGTCTTGAGCATCTTAGGGGAAAAAAACAGGACAATAATTCAGAATGGTCATTGTGTCCAAGACTACTGTGGTGCATGCCTCCAAAGCCATGTTCTTATTGTGTTGGATGTGAATGGGGCCTCGGGAGTAAGTCACCCAGGGATGTAAGGTGCTGCCTTTCTGTCCCCTGCCAGTAGCCCACTGCCACAATTCTCTTTAAGCAGATTTCTTTCCAGTCATCTAATGCATTAGACCCCTTTTATTCTTATTTGGGTTCACAGGATTTCAAAGTTAGATATAAAGGTTAAATATCTCTTCTCTGAGTGCTGAGGACAAGAAGTGTTTTGGATTTTTTCCAACTTCTAGAATATTTGTACATACATAGGAGATTTCATGGGGATATGTTCGAGTACAAACATGAAATTCATTTGTTTTCTGTACGCCTTATACACATAGTCTGAAGCTAATTTTATATAGTACTTTTAGTGAGCCTGCATTTTGACTGCCACCCATCATGTGAGGTCAGGTATAGAATTTTCCACCTGTGATGTCTTGTCAGCTACAAAGTTTTGGATTTTGGAGAATTTTAGATTGTGGATTTTTGGATTAGTGATGCTCAGCCTGTCCACTAATGGTCAGTTGGACCGAGGCTAGTCCCTTCACCTGGTGGATGATTTATCTAGCCTTTGCTTCTATAGCATCAGGGGTCTTGTGTTAGGTTGCCTCATGGCTCTCTAGGGAATAACTCTCCTACTTGGCTTCTGAGCCTTTGTGTTTCTGTAAAACAGGCAGGGATAATAACTCGTCAGGTTGCTGGGAGGAATAGCCAATGCCGGGCATGAAATCACAGCATTCAGAAGGGCGAGGCAGGAGAATTGCCGCAAATTCAAGGCCAGCCCGAACTACGTAGTGAGACCCCTGTCTTAGGAAAAAAAAAAAAATAGTGCCCAGTGTCAGGCAGTATCAGGAAGAATAAGAAGTGGCAACTATTGTTATTTCATTATTATGTTTGGTACCTTTGGAGACTGTTCTCTTTTTTTTTTGGCCAGTCTATTGTTAATTAATTGAAGCTTTGCAGATTCTTCTGTATTTGGAAAATTTGATGATGAGAGTTACTTCTTTTTTTATAATTAACTTTCATGTTAAAGGCATAGTTGTGTGTTTAACACCTGAGAAACAAGCCTACTGAGATTTTATTTGAGGGGCTGGGGATTTAGCTCAGCGGCACAGCGCCTACCCAAGCAAGCGCAAGGTCATGAGTTCGATCCCCGCTACTGCGGGGGGGGGGGGGGCATTTTATTTGAGTTAAAATCAAGTTATCAGAGCTGTGTATGCAGTTCAGTGGTAGAGCACTTGCCTAGCATGCACAAGGCCCTGGGTTCAGTCCCTAGCACTATTCCTTTTCTTCTTGACTTGATTCTGGCAAACTATGCTATATCTTTAGTATAGTTCCCCTCCAAGTGACACTGGGGTCTAGTGCTAACCCCAGTCTTGATGAAATATTTGGTAGCACGAGCTCCTCCGTCAACACTGAGGCTGTTAGCATAAATGCCATTCTATACCTAGGGAAGACTTGGCCTACCTTTGCCTGGCCCTTCTAGGGGTGAAAATTGTTCTCTCCATGTTATAGACCAGGAAGTGAGATCTCGGTTAATGAGCAGGCTTGTAACTTTGTCAGAGCAGAGCCAGGGCATCCAGACTCCCATTGGCTATGTCCTATGAACCATGCTGACTACGTACAGAACCACCCTCGTCCCATGCAGTAACTGGGCAGCTGAGACATCAGTCAGGGCTTGACAGGCTGGAACTTAGATTTCCTTCAGAGTTATCAAGTGACTGGAGAAATGGGAAGTGGCATGAATGATGGGAATTTTAACAGTAATATAAGGCCATACCCAGTTAATTGTGGTGTTGTTTTCTCTGAGGAATTCAGTGTTTTTTTAGTCTTGATATCAGTTATTCTTTAAAAAATTCTCCTGACATTGAAAAAACACACACACAGATTAGCAACAGCACATCTCCCCAAGTCCCTCTTAGAAAATGGGGAGAACCCAGAGAAGAGACACTTGCTCTAGTTGCCTTGGTCAGGCTGCTGACCTTTCTGCTCACCCATATTGTATACTGGTGAGTTGTTAATGGAAATGATATGGTTCCAGCTCATGTGTAAATAGCTTTACCCAGTAAAGCCTGAAGACCTGTGGCTTGGCTGGTGCAGAGGCTTCCTAGTCTGATATTGTTGGACAGGAAAAAGAGTCATCAATCCAGGTGACGAATGAAAGCTACTAGGTGCTGATGATGCCACCCCGGAGTGCTGACATTGGCTTCATGTGCTAGGAAAGAAGTTTACCCTGGAAGTTCATTGTCTGGCCAAAAGATAAAAGGGGACAGTCTACTACTGCCATCTGCCTTGGCTTATGGAGGCTGGGGAGGCTGTGCTAGGTGATTGATGGAATAGCAGTAGCAGGGTAGAGTCCAGACACAGATGGTTTGGAAAAGCCCCTCTAAATAATTTTGAGACGGGGCTGGGGATTTAGTTCAGTGGCAAAGCGCCTGCCTGGCAAGCACAATGTCATGAGTTCGATTCCTGGTACCAGAAGAAAAGAAAGAAAGAAAGAAAAAAAAAAAAAACAATAATTCTGAGAGTTCTCCGCCTCCATCTTTCTAGGAATCATTGCCAAAAGTAGGGAAAACCTCTAGAGGACAAGAGAATCTAATTCTTCATCATGCTCTCGGGGCTGTACATAGGGAAATTGGAAAAAGGAGTTTTTAAAGGCTGAAATCAAGACAGATATTCCTGGCCCAGTAAAAGCCATATCCACCCAGATCCCTGTATTTTTCTGCCTTACCAACATTGAATTCTTGTTTTTATACACTTAGGAAGACCAGTCATTCAACAAACATTGATTATTTATAACTGTGTTAGAAGCTTAGGCTGTAAAGATGAGTAATAAACTATCCTCAAGGGCCTCATGGTGTAGTTAGAATAGGAGAGGGATCAAATAGTGGCTTCTCTGGGAAGTGGAGGGAGGGTTCAGCAGTGCTCCTGGTGGAAAGGGTTCTGACTGCTGCCTCACTTGGCCCAGGTGCCGGATGTGCTCCCTGACATTCTACTCAAAGTCGGAGATGCAGATCCACTCCAAGTCACACACCGAGACCAAGCCCCACAAGTGCCCACACTGTTCCAAGACCTTCGCCAATAGCTCCTACCTGGCCCAGCACATCCGAATCCACTCAGGGGCTAAGCCCTACAGTTGTAACTTCTGTGAGAAGTCCTTCCGCCAGCTCTCCCACCTTCAGCAGCACACCCGGTAAGGCTGCTCTTGGTTTTACCCACTGTCCAGCTGTGATCCCCTCCCCAAGGCCATGTGGCTTGTACTGACTCCTCTCTTCATATGTATTCTTTTTTACCTTTCATCTTTGCCCTTTGGGATCCTCAATTCTCTCCTGTTACTGTCTGTGAAAAAAATAAACTATATCCTCGCAGTGTGGGGGGCCTTGAAAATTGTGGTCTATAATCCCAAACTCTGGAACAATTCTTGTGATTTTTTTTTGTGTCTGTGTTTGGAAGTCTTCTGCAGAGCAGGCCCTGATTTTACTATATGCTTCAGTTCAGAACCCAGGTGTGCATTCAACTTCAGGTCCATGGGGAACAGGCGGTATTGGTCTGTGTTCAAATTGCTATTTGGAAGCAGGGTGTCTGTGGTGAGTGTGTGATCTTAGGAAAAAGCCAAGGGTTGACAAGACTGGATATTTTAATGCTACCAGAAGCCATGGGTCGCAGCTCTTCATCATCTCACTGCCATTCTAGCCATCGACTTACCATCAGCAACAACCTAGACCTGGGTGTCCTCTTCATTAGCCTCTCCAGGCCGGAGCGTGTTTGGGAGGAGGGAGGAGGGGGTGCTGTCATCTGCCAAGCAACATCATTTCACCAAGCAAAGAGCAGAGCCCGTGGTGTCGAACTGCTCCCTCCTCCCCCCTTCCCTCCTCTCCTCTCCGGCAGGATCCACTCCAAGATGCACACGGAGACCATCAAGCCCCACAAGTGCCCGCACTGCTCCAAGACCTTCGCCAACACCTCCTACCTGGCCCAGCACCTCCGTATCCACTCGGGGGCCAAGCCCTACAACTGTTCCTACTGCCAGAAGGCCTTCCGCCAGCTCTCCCACCTCCAGCAGCACACACGGTAAGGGAGAGTGGCGGGCTACTGACCCGCCCCGCTGGCATGCCCTCCCTACCCCCGGCCCGGACTCGTACGACAGCCCGCATGCGGGGGGCGGGGGAGAGGCCTGGCTGGAGGAGACCGTGACTGACATCGGAGACAAAGAAGACCAAGTATCTACAGTGGAGACTCAAGTGGTGAAGTGAGCTTTTCTGGAACAAGAGCTACCTCCAGGAAATATTCTGTGTGATGTCCCTGATCTCGGAGGCAGGCACCTGAAGCCAGGACAACTTGTCTTTCTCTTGTTTGCCTCCATGAAAATATCCATGCACATGTCTTGCAAGATTTCCTCTTTGATGCCAAAGCAGAGGCACTTCATTGGAGAAGACCACGTCCCTCGCCTGCAGAGCACCAGTTATGAATAGGAAATACTAGCTGGCACCAGCCTGGTTACACCCACAGCAACAGGCAAGGCTCCAAGAGATGCCAGAAGTCCAGAGCAAAACAAAACACCTGCTAAATATCATAGAGAACCAGCAAACAGATAGAAAAGCTGCTACTTTGTAAGGATGCCCATGTTCACCCGATGAACCTGAAGTGGCCAGGAAGAAGGGAGCCTGCCAACTAGAAGAGCTGATGGTCTCCTGCGGTGCTAGTTCAAGTTGAAGAGTCCAAAGGCCATCTCACCCTGCTTCTTGTGGACATGACAGTTTCAACTTCAAGTCATCAGATGTCTTGCTTGGAGAAGAGGAGTCAGACTTCATTCACAAAGCAGAGATGTGATATTTTCAAGGTTATAATGGAGGTCCAAAGGAGGTGGTTCTGAGCTTCATGATGAAGAGCAAGTATCAGTGCACTCTCGGGTCTTGGGCTTGTCTTAGTAGACGGTTAGGGAAAGAGGTCAAACTGGTACCAACTGAGGGATTTCCAGCCATGAGAAGGATGAATTTGGAAAAGCTCGTCAGATCTCCATGAATTCTCATTAATATCCCTGCTACTTTGCACAGTCAACATAACTCTGCTCTTCTTTGCTACCAGAGCCTTCTCTGGAAGTGATGCTCCAGACTGAGGGGGTAGTTTCTGGCTGTTCGGAGGAGGAATGTTGTATTTTTCTTTTTCCTTGCTGTTATGTTTACTTTGTGTTTTCGAATCACTTCCTGGCCTTTTGGCTAAGATCAGGTGTATCTTACATTTCTAAATGTTCACTGGGACAATTAATATAGACGCGAGCATGTATGCTAAATCATGGCCTGCTGGTACCTGGATGCTGAAGCCTTAAGCCTTCCTCCATCAGCAGCAGGGGCTTACCTTGAGCTGAGCCATACAGACAACAGTCAGAAGTCAGGTGTGAGAAACTGCTCAGGTTGGAGAGGAGCTACGGTGGAGCCTCCTGATGAGCTGCTTCCAGGGCACCTGGAAGGCCTCATGGAGGGCTACACAGGAGCTGTCCCGAGTGGCCTTGCTGACATCCATTCTCTATCTTCTCTCATCCTGTGCAGAATCCATACCGGTGATAGACCGTATAAATGTGCACACCCAGGCTGTGAAAAAGCCTTCACACAACTCTCCAATCTGCAGGTAAATGTTCCACCGTCCTCCAAGACCAAGGTGTGAGGGTTGGAGTTAGGGTACCTTGTGACTAGTGCAGTGCTTCTCATAGGTTTCCTCATAAGAATTACTGAGGCACCCAAAGAGCTTTGATCTGTATGGGTCATATCTGTCTAGGTAGGTATTGTGAAACTGAGACACGAAAAAGTACTTAGTAATCTTTTTAAAAAGAATAGCACAAAGTACTGGGGGTGTAGATCAAAGTCAAGGTTTTGGATTCAATGTTCAAGGGGCAGGGAGACAGCGGCACAAGCGCCTGCCTGGCCAAGTGCAAGATCCTGAGTTTGATTTCTGGTACAAAAAAAAAGTCAAAAATGGACTCAATGTTCAGTACCACCAAAAAAACAAGCTATGAGGTTTGATCGAAATACTGAAATTTTATGCTGGGTGTGGTGGCGCACGCCTGTAATCCCAGCACTCGAGAGGCTGAGGCAGGAGGATCATTGCAAGTTCAAGACCAGCCTGGGATACAAAGGGAGCTCAAGGCCAGTCTGAACTGCATAGAGGGGCTGGGGATTTAGCTCAGCGGCACAGCACTTGCCAGGCAAGCGCAATGTCGTGAGTTCGATTCCCGGCACCAGAAAAGAAAACAAAAACAAAAACAAAAAATGAACTACACAGTGAGACCCTGTCTCAAAACAACAAAAAAAATGAAATTTTAAAATTTTATTGCAATAAAAAATATACTTAATCCCCTTCAAAATCCTGTCCCTCACTTCATATATACCCCATTGTTCTTGCAGTTTTTGAAGCAGTTTTTTTTAACTGTAATAACTTGAACTCACTTTGTAGCACATGCTGGCCTTGAACTCACAGCGATGCTCCTGCCTCAGCCTCCTAAGTGCTGCGATTACAGGTGTGCACCACCATGCCCAGCCTGTAATAACTTTTTAATTTAACATTTATCATATTTTTCAGTCACACCTTGTATACAGCTGGGTGTGCTGGCACACACCTGTAATCCCAGCTACTGAGGAGGTAGAGACATGAGGACTGCAAGTTCTAAGCTAAGCCAGCCTGGGCAGTTTAACAAGATGTTATCTCAAGATATTGAAGGGGTTAGGGATGTAGCTCAGTGGTGGAGCACTCTGGGAGGCTAACATTAGTTTCAATCCTGTGGGCCCCTGAAATACTAGTGTTCTCTAGAGATCCCCATGCTTTACTTTGAGAACTGCTGTGCAGGGACAGCAGGTATAAGTTCCTTTCTTTCAGCACCCTGGTATGTGCTACATAAGGTGTGCTGTACCTCCCCCCTCACCTCTAGCTCCCCGAGTTCTGTGGAGGCCATTTCTTCTGCCTTTGATTGAAAGTAAGTTGGGAGGCCTGACACTTACTTACCTCAGGCCCTCCATAAAGTTCAGGGAGAATGGTGGGGAGAGCACCTCCCACTAATCCTGCCTTCTCCTGATTCTCAGTCCCATAGACGGCAGCACAACAAAGATAAACCCTTCAAGTGCCACAACTGTCATCGGGCGTACACAGATGCAGCATCGCTGGAGGTGCACTTATCTACACATACGGTGAAGCACGCCAAGGTGTATACTTGCACGATCTGTAGTCGGGCGTACACATCGGTGAGTGCTTGATTTCTTCCACATAGCCCTGTTACGTCTCCTGTGCCCCTTCCTTCTGGATAAAGATCTGTTACAACATAGCTGGATGTGGTTGCACATACCTGTAATCCCAGCGCTTGGGAGGCTGAGGCACGAGGATCATTGCAAATTCCAGACCAGCCTGGGCTACAAAGTGAGCTCAAGGTCAGCCTGGACTGCATAGCAAGACTCTGTCTCAAAAAAGACCAAAAAAAATCTGTTACAACAAATGAGGTTCAGAAGTAGAAATAATGAGCCCTATGTCTCAGAGGTTTAGGGGATGCCTGGTCCCCTTAACCTATAATGAGTGATAAGCTAGGATTTTTTTTTTCTTTTTTAATTTTTTTGAGACAGGGTCTCACTATGTAATTCAGGCTGGCCTTGAACTTACTATGTAGCCTTGAACTCACTGCAGTCCTCCTGCCTTCCTCTCATGAGTGCTGGGATTGCAGGTGTGTGTACCACCACACCCAGCCTTGATTCTTCATTTTACTTAAACATGGGGCAAAATAAAGCCACTTAAAATGTTCAGGGAGAAAGATTCCAGGTATTTTCTATTAGACTTCACAAAAACATTATAAGGTTGCTTCAGATATTTCTGAGAAAAATGGCAGCTTTTCCCTCTGCCATTGAATGTTCACAGGGCCCTCTAAAAATACCTGACTTAGGGGCTGGGGATTTAGCTCAGCGGCACAGTGCCTGCCTGGCAAGCACAAGTTCGTGAGTTCGATTCCCGGTACCAGAAAACAAACAAACAAAAACGAAAAAAAACCCTGACTTTTCTACTGAACAGTGAGCCTAAAAAGGGCTACATGAATTCTACTTCCTCCCAACTCAGGACTATTCTCCGTATAAATGTTGTTCACTTGATGTTGGGTAAGAGCCAAGGATGCTGATTTAAAAGTGATCTCTCCTCCTGCTTTCACCTCTCAACTTCTTTTTACCATCTCCTCAGGAAACGTACCTTATGAAACACATGCGCAAACACAACCCTCCTGATCTCCAGCAACAAGTACAGGCGGCAGCGGCAGCAGCAGCAGTGGCCCAGGCCCAGGCCCAGGCCCAAGCCCAGGCCCAGGCCCAGGCCCAGGCCCAGGCCCAGGCCCAAGCGCAGGCCCAGGCCCAAGCCCAGGCCCAAGCCCAGGCCCAAGCCCAGGCCCAAGCTCAGGCCCAGGTGTCCCAGGCATCGCAGCAGCAACAGCAGCCACAGCCACCGCACTTCCAGTCCCCTGGGGCAGCCCCCCAGGGTGGGGGCGGTGGGGATAGCAACCCCAACCCTCCGCCCCAGTGCTCCTTTGACCTCACCCCCTATAAGACAGCGGAGCACCATAAGGACATCTGCCTCACTGTCACCACCAGCACCATCCAGGTGGAACACCTGGCCAGCTCTTAGAGATCCATGCTGCCACCCACTGGGAAGAGGAGAAGGAAGTTTTGGTCCCTTCTTTCTCCAGCCTCTCTGGGCAGCCAAAGTCCTCTTCTTCCTGGACAAGCCTCGGCTCCGCCTCCTTGGGCCTCAGGCACGGCTCTCCGTCATAGCAGACCATCTTTATTTTCAACTCCTCTTCAAAAGAAACATCAGCCCTCAGGCAAAGGAATACTGAGCTGTCATCCAGCGGCCCCTCCTGAGTAGAGCTTTTCAAAATTGGGAGTTGGTGCTCACAAGAAGGGTTTGCTGTGACCTCACAGAAACTTGCCTGGTATGGGCACTTAACCTCTCCGATCCCTCTTCATCCTGAGTTTGGGGGACAGAAGACTAGAAGCTGGCTTCCTCATAACAGAAGGGAGCCCTGTGTGCAGCCCACCTCCTATCCTGTGCTTGCCTTCAGAAGAACAGCGGTTTCTCGTGTGCCCCAGCCTGAGAGCCATTCTCTTCCCTACAGATCTCACTCCACTTCCTACCTAGTGCTGGTAGGAGATTTGGGTGGGGATTAGACCTCCTTTGTTTATAAGGGGGCAAGGGCTGAGATGTTGTCCCCAAGGGGCCAGAGATTCCCCAGGTGGTCGAGGGTGGCTTGGAAGTGTGGGTTATCGTTTCACTTGGAGCCTCTCCACCTTCTCTGCCCACCAAGTCCCTGCACTCCTCTCCCTGTCTCAGCCCCCGAGGAGCTTGGGAGGCTCTGTGCTCCAGGACGAGGGTGTTGCGGAGAAGGGAGAGTTCAGGGCAAACACAGGACTGGACATAGCTCCCGAGGTGCCACGGTCAGATGCCGGACACGGATTTATATATAAATATATATATATATACATAAATATATATATATACCCGCTCATCATGGCCATCTTTGTTGTAACCATTTCTGTGTTTATAAATGCATTATCTCTGAGAATTTTCATATTTGATGTCTTATTTTATTTTTGTTTTTTTTTTTTTTAAAAAGTCCCCGTCTCTTATGGGCCCCGGCATTTTTTTTTCCTTTTTCCTTTTTTTTTTTTTTAATCATAGCAAATTTCGGAGAAGACAAAGAATCAGGAAACCAGTTGTTATACAGCAATTTAAAAATGAAAAAAAAAGAAAAATTTATGTACAAACCAAGGGGTGTTTTTAGAACATTGTATAGAAATAAATTCATGTAAAAGGATCAAAGGCAGTGGAACTGCTGATGTGAATGAAGGTGGGAGAAGCTATTCGGGGCACATTTGAGGCCTTAAGAATCTACACAGTGTGAGGAGTGAATGCGGCCCCCGTATGACTCCACAGCCATAGAAGGGTACAGCTTCATTCTCTTTCAGATGAATACTGATCTATGAGGACTTCTGCATACAGACTGTCATGAAGACTGCACTGCCTAAATATGTGAGAATAAGGTTTCAGTAAAGTATTAATAAAGTAGCTGTGCTCCCTATCCAAAACAACAACCAGGGAAACATACGTGACCCATTGAAAGGTTCTCACTTGTGCCTCAGCCACCCAGTTACTTGGTATTATTTTCAGTTGGCAGTGTGTACATAGACATGTGTTTAATACTTTGGCACATTAAAAACAGATGTTTCCAGGGGTGGAAACCGTAGTTATGGGCTTAGGTTGATGAACATTGTGAAACATTGAAGCTGGGCATCATGGCTCATGCCTATCATCCCAGTATTCAGGAGGCTGAGGCAATAAGATCCCCAAGAGTTAAAGGCCAGCCAGAATTACATAGACCTTTAAAACTAAAAATCCCATGCCAAGTGTAGTATAGCGATAATCACATTCCCCTCACATACAGGGCAGTTCTGAGAAGTAGAACAACTTCAGTATATATGCTACCCAAGCAAGCACTGAGGAGTAGAACATCAGAAAACTTAGACTTGCTACCTTGGCTCTGCCATGACCACTATTTACCATGCTGCTGCTTCCATAGTTAAATGAGGGATTACATGTTCCCACCAGTGGTTCAGATCTACCCAGCAGCAAGGCAGTAATTCTGTTGCAAATATGTTAAGCTACTAAGATTGGTTTTTGAAAATTAAAAACTTCCTGAGCACTGAAAAAGCTGTGATGGGCCTCACACATCTGAAAACTGGTGGCTGGCCTAGGACTGCTGGCTGATGGTGTTCAATACCTAGCAGGGTGTGCATAAGCAATACCTACTTAATTGGAGGCAAGGCAGAGATAGTGTCAGTATGTAGCGTGACACTAATGAGTGAGGCACATGTGACCACATACGTAATGTTTGCCTCTTCATCACCAGAGTGGAGCTGGAATCTCATTCACTGCGTAGAAAGGAAATGAAACCATCCAAGGGTATGACACCTGTGCTAGAATGTCTTGCTAGAGTGTCTTGCTGCTTCCTAGCACCTGCTCACTAGGAAAGGGCCCACTTGCCCTTTACATAGTAGACTCAGGACCTTGCGCTTCCAGGCAGGCACTTGTGCCACTGAGCTATATCCCTGGCCCCTGTAGGTCTACATTGTATGACTGAAAAATCTTGTCATTAAAAGTGTGCCTTGTGACATCAGTTATGAAGGATTGTGAATTAAGGGTAACACTTAGATCCAAGATACTGCTGGCTTTGAATTCTGTTTCCCTTATGTGACGGCCAGTCATGCCCTTGCCTTTTATGGTGATGAATAGTGTTGATTGCATTATAAATGACTACAGTAATGGGTGGCATCTAAGTGGCCCAGTTGTGGTACAGCTCAAGTCTTAGTCCCTTCAGAATCATGATGTTAACATCACACATAAATTCAAAAAAAGGGATCAAAGAGATGGGGTGTAATCAGTGGTTGAGTGCTTGCCTAGCATATGCCGGTTACTGGGTTCTAATCCCAGCACCAAGAAAAATAAAAACGGTCTCTCCTTTAAGAAAGGGAGGGCAAGGTCAGAAGTTACCATTTTCTTTTATGTGAAGGTATTTGAGTATAAAGTTCAGGAATTGCTGGGCGTGGTGGCGCACACCTGTAATCGCAGCACTCGAGAGGCTGAGGCAGGAGGATCCTTACAAGTTCGAGACCACCCTGGGCTACAAAGTGAGCTCAAGGCCAGCCTGAACTGCATAGTGAGACCTTGTCTCAAAAAGACAAAAATACATAAAGTTCAGGAACTGACAGAAGGCAGTATTTTATAATTTTATACTTTTAAGAAGAAAGTTTTAAAATAATGACTGGTGTAGCTCAGTGGTAAGAGTGCTTGTTTAATATCTGTGAAGCCCTGGGTTCAATCCCCAGTACCAAGGTTATAATAATAATGATGATGATGATGATGATATGTAGAACTGTTCGCATGAGTGAAGAGAACTGCAAGAGTGTTTAAATTTGCAAGGCCTGGTAACTCTGCCAAATCTTTAAATTAGCTACGCTAGAGAAAGTCACTTCAGCCAGGACCTGCTTTGGTTACCAGATTCATAATCTGCCAAAGGAAGTTGGAATCCCCAGTTGCTGAAAAGGGCTATTTATGGAATACACTTCCAAGGAACCCTTTTTTCCCCCATTACCACATCTTCCCCTTTTGGAGGGGAAAAAAAAAGTTCGCTAGAAAATGCAAAATGGCGATTTCCGTGACGTCATACCTGTCTCGGTCGCGGACCAGAGTCAGTAGGGGCGGAAGCGGGTTATAGCAGCCTCGCCGTGAGCAGTCGTGAGTACACACGCCAAAGGAAAAGTTCAACGTCGGGCGGATATGTCCGGGTGGATCCTTACTAAGGGCGGAAGTGCTTCCTTTAAGGGCGGAAAGGATCTGAGCTAAGAATAGCTTGTTCTAGTCACTTCCGGGGCGGATCGGAAGTTGCTTTGTTTTGCTTCAAGATGGCTGCTGGGATGTATTTGGAACATTATCTGGACAGTAAGAGCAAGCTGGAGGAGAGGGTCAGGGGTCATAGAGTGGTGGGCGACCGGGGCCGAGAGGATGTGCGTCCTGGAAGTTCTGGTGACGAGAAGGTCCCAATTTTGAAGAGGGATCTGCGGGAGGAAATATTGAGGGGTGGGAAGAAAGAGGGGGCGGGGCAGAAGGGCCGAGTCCTCGCTGTTGGGTGTAAAGGAAGGAGGGGCTGCCCGCTGGGGTTCAGGTATGTGTCTTGGGCCACCAGGAGTGGCAAGGAAATCTTTGCTACATCTGTACTCCAGTGTCTCTCTAGCCCCAGGGTGGACGCGCCCCACCCCCCAAATCTTCTAGAATCGGTAGCACTCGCTGCCGTTTGGAGCAGCCAGAAAGACCTGCTCGAGTGTCCTGCAGCCAGTTCTTTCTCAGGTGGCTTCTCACGGGGGTGGGGGTGCAGGTGGGGTTAGGGACTGTTGTCAGATGATCAGTTGAAAGGATCCATTTCTCACCAAATGGAAATCTGGGGTTATGTTTATGCTATTTAAGTAACCCACCGCTTCACTAGCCTGTCACCCTGTGTACTTAGGTTTGTCTTATTGGAGAGTCATTTAACATGCTTATTGAGGAACTGCTATAGATCAGACATAATGGCAGACACTGGGAATGTAACAAAACGACTGATGGGTTGGTATTGTAGCTCAGTAGTAGTGTTTGTCTAGCATACATAATGCCTGGGGTTCAATCCCCAACACTGCAAAGAGAGAGTTGGGCAGACATACCCAGCCTCTGCCTTCACGAGCTCATAGTGTAATGGGAAACAGATCCTACAGGTTAACTAATTATTAAACAGTGAAACGGAGCGTGGTGGTGTACACCTGTAATCTCAGCACTCCGGAGGCTGAAGCAGGAGGATAGCTTCAAATTCGAGGACAGTCTGGGCTCCATAGTATAACCCTGCCTCAAAAAAGCAAAACAAAGCCGGACATGGTGGCACACGCCTGTAATCCCAGCACTTGGGAGGCTGAGGCAGGAGGATCGTTCCGAGTTCGAGACCAGCCTGGGCTACAAAGTGAGCTCAAGGCCCCCCTGAGCTGCATATCGAGACCCTATCTGAAAAAGACCAAAAAAAAAAAAAAAGTAAAATATAGGAAATATTAGGAACACATTAAGAGGACAGTCGGTAAAACTCTAGAGAGATGGGATAACTATTTGGGGTTGCAGGTTAGTACAGACAAGGTGATTTTGAATGGGTTCTTGAAAGCTAAGCATGTTTGCCAGTGCAGAAAAAAAGTGAACTCACCAGGTGTGGTGGTGCATGCCTGTAATCCTAGCACTCGGGAGGTAGAGGCAAGAGAATTGTTGCAAATTTGAGACCAGCCTGGGCTACAAAGTGAGCTCAAGACCAGCCTGAACTGCATAGCCAGACCCTGTTTCAAAAAAACCAAAAAAAAAAAAAAGTGAACTCATAGTTGAGGAAAGGAGCAGCACAAGGATTGTGATGGGTGTGTGGCAAGGTGAAGGGAAAATGAGGGCAGTTTTGATACGTATGATTTGAAAGTGAGAGATTAGGAAGCAGAGAGACTGGAAAAAGTTTGCATTTGAAAATAGTTTGTTATCCTTCATAAAGGAAGATGGTTGCCATGGTAGCTCAGAACACCATAATGTTGGTAGCAAGGAGGTCATTTAGTGACCACAGTCTGGGTCAGAGATGAGGACCTGACTCAGAGTGATAGAAGTGTTTAGGAGTTAAATATGACAGTACCTACTGAGTGGCTCCGAGAAAGAAGAATCTAATGTGACTTTTTCCTGCCTGGAAAATGAGGCAGACGATGTACTATTAACAAGATAGGCAAGTTGGGAGTGATCACAATAAATTTTTTTTTTTTCTTTTTGGGACAGAGTTTTGCTATGCAGTTCAGGCTGGCCTTGAGCTCACTTTGTAGCCCAGGTTGGTCTCAAACTCACAGCGATCCTCCTGCTTTAACCTCCCAAGTGCTGGGATTACAGGCGTGGGCCACCATTTCATTCATTTTATACTTAAGCATAGAAATGGTAACTGTATCCAGGAGAGTGAATGGAATGAGATCACTCAAAGAACAGAAATGGAGAAGTCCAAGGCCAGCCTGAACTACATATTGAGACCTGGTCTCAAAAAAAAAAAAAAAAAAAAGCACTCCAGGAGGCTGAGGCAGGAGGATTGCAAATTTGAGCTCAGCCTAGGGAACTTAGCAATTTAGTGAGACCCTATTTCAAAATAAAAAGGGCTAGAGATGTAGCTCATTGTGAAGGTCTTGGGTTCAGTCCCTGGTACTGAGGAGAGAGAGGAGAGTTGAAATGTGATCTCTAGAAAATACTAACATTTAAGGGACAGGCTAAAAAAGCATCACTGCAGGGCTGGGGATATAGCTCAGTGGCACAGTGCCTGCCTGGCAAACGCAAGGTCCTGAGTTCAGTTCTGGTACCACAAAAAAAAAAGCATCAGTGTTGTGATTAAAAGAAGGTGTATGCTGATATTTGGAACCTTAAGGGAATGAGCTACATCGAAGGGAAATAGATAGTACACAAGAGCCCCTATTTGGTACGTACCCTCTGCAGCTGAAGAGAGAGCACTTTTTAAGAGAAGACTGATAACATCATTTGATTTGGTAAATCATCGATAATTTAAAATAATCTCTGTGAACTGATGGTGGCAGACCAAGATAAATTAAAAGTTTGAAGTGAAGTTGTAGGAAGAGGTTTTCTTGTAGGGTGAGAATTGATGGTCTATTTTAAGTATTCACTGAGTGCTTCTGTATGCAAGTCAGTCTTCTAAGCACTAGGGGGACAGGGCAGAACCAGACATGAGTTTCCAGCTTCCTGGAGCACTAGGAGAAGATGTCAGCTCAGTAACTAGACAGTTACAGTTAGGTAAGTGCTAAAAGAGTGCAGTGGAGTTGGGCACAGCTGAAGTCTCAGCTGCTTGGATCACTGAGCCGAGAGGATTGGGAATTTGATACCAGCCGGGGCAATGTAGTGAGACCCTGTCCAGAAATTTTAGAAATAAATCAATAAAAAGGGCTAGGATGGTCTGGTGCAGTGGCACACACACACACACACACACACACACACACACACACACCCCGTAATCCCAGCACTTGGGAGGCTGAGGCAAGAGGATCATTGTAAGTTCAAGGCCAGCCTAAACTACAAAGTAAGATCCTGTCTCCATAAATAGATAGACAGATGGACAGACAGGTAGATAGGGCTAGGATGAAGCTCCCTAGTAGAGTGCTCACCCAGCATGCACAAAGCCATGGGTTCTAATTCTTAGTAGTACTGAAAGAAAAAGAATAAAAAGGCCAAGAGAATACTTTGATAACCTATATGTACAGTATTTGGCAGAGTCTGGAAAGATCAGGTTGGGCTGGTTTGTGTTATATATCTCTTTTTGAGTACTGGGGATCAAACCCAGGTCTTTACTGAGCCCTTTTTATATGTTTCATTTTGAGACAGGGCCTAAGTCACTAAATTGCCCAGGCTGGGCTTGAATTTGTGATCCTCCAGCCTCAAGCTTCCAGAGTGCTGGGGTGACAGGGGTGTGCCACTCACTGTACCTAGTTTGAGCAGAACTTTGAAGAATGAACGTGAATTTCGCAGGCCAGAAGGTACGGCAGAGCTGGCCGGGTAAGGAAGGCCAAGGGGGTTCCAGGCCTGCAGAAGCCAGTGTACCCGGAGACTATGCAAGGGGGCCTGCCCTGGCTAGTGTGGGCAGGTAAGGGCCAGAGGTGCAGAACCTGCCACCTGTGCTGAGAAGTCGTGGGAAGTTTGTTAGTGGGAGAGTTGGCTTTTTTTTTTTTTTTTTTTTTTTTTTTGAGACAGTTTGTGAAGTTGCGTGGTCTGCCTTCAAACTCCATCCATTGCCTTAGCCTCAGAGTGGAGTAGCTGGGGTTATGGTATGGGCCACCACACCCTGATACTTTACTCTCCCTGCTCCTGCAGTGCTGGGGATTGAACCCAGGGCCCTCACACTGAGCTACCTCTCCAGCCCTTTCTTTATGTTTTATTTGAGACAGGATCTTGCTAAGTTGCTCAAACTGAATTTTAACTTGGGATCCTCCTGCCTCGGCCTCCCCAAATACTGGGATTATAGATGTATACCACTGTACCCAACAGTTTATGTTGTTTATGTTTTTTATCTTTTATTTATTTATTTTTGTCTTTTTTGAGACAGGGTCTCGTTACGCAGTTCAGGCTGGCCTCAAACTCACAACCATTCTCCTGCCTCAGCCTCCTGAGTGCTGGAATTACAGGCAGGTGCCACCACAACTGGCTTACATTTTTTGAAAAAATGTTCAAGCTACTTTTATGGACAGTAGCTTGGAAGTGTGTCATGTGATTAGTAGTTCAGGGTACCAGGATGGTTTGGGGTTTGTTTTTGTTTTTGTTTTTGAGACAGGTTCTCACTCAGTAGTTCATGCTTGACTTTAACTCACTATATAGCTCAGCCTGGCCTGAAACTCATAGCAATCTTCTTGCCTCAGCCTCCTGAGTGCTGGGAATGCAGGAGTGCACCACCGTGCCTGACATTAGGTTTTTTTGAGATAGGGTCTAGCTATATAGTTCAGGCTGACCTTGAACTCAACTATGTACTGCAGGCTGGCTTTGAACTCACAGCAGTCCTCCTGCCTCGGCCTCCCATAGTACGTGGATTACAGGTGTGCACCACACATCCAGCCACTGTGGCACTGTAAATTAGAGCAGGGAATGTGGAGGCAGTGATTGAAGCTAAAGGAAGGAGAAAAGCTGAATAAGGTCACAGCAGAGGAAAGTGGTGGACAGTTTTGCAGAGGTGAAGTTAGTTGTGGGGAGAGAGAAGCAGATACAGCCTCTTGTGAGAAAAGTGTGATTGCTGTCACCAGTCTAGAGGTTTGAGGGAGGGAAAATGAAACTGCATTTTACAAGGAACCATAGAGGCTGAGTGTGGTGGTGCACCCTGCAAACAAGCACTTGGGAGGCTGAGGAGTTTGAGGCCAGCCTGGCCAGTTTAGCAAAACCTTCTCTTAAAAATGGGCTGGCGGGGGTCGGGGGGAAACGGACTGGGGGTGGGCGTGGTGGCGGAAGCCTGTAATCCTAGCACTTGGGAGGCTGAGGCAAGAGGATCCTTGCGAGTTTGAGACCAGCCTGGGCTACAAAAGTGAGCTCAAGGCCAGCCTGAACTGCATAGTGAGACCCTGTCTCAAAAAGGCAAAAAAAAAAAAAAGTAAATTTGGGGACTGGAGTATAAATTAGTGTTGATCACGTGCTAAGTCAGTTTTCTCTCTTCCCTAGGTATTGAAAACCTGCCCTTTGAATTACAGAGAAACTTTCAACTCATGAGGGACCTGGACCAAAGAACAGAGGGTGCGTACCGAATAGGGACTCTGTGGGAGAGGAGGACGTATAACCACTCATTCTTGTGCTTGCTCGTACTGTGTCACCTGGCACGATCAGAAGAACCGTGGCTTTCTTATTTGCTTTTCTTTTTTTTTGGGTCCTGGGAATTGAACTCAGAATCTTGTGTTTGCCAGACAGGTGCTTGTGCCGCTGAGCTGTATCCCTGCCCCTCTTTTCTTATTTTCTTGCAATTCTTCTTTTTTTTTCTTTTTCTCTGTTGCAGTTCCCAAGAGAGAGAGTATTGACGATCCTCATTTCTGTATCAGCTTTTCCATAACCAATGGAATAGAGACAGTGTCTCAAGAATCTAAAAGATATGCCAGGCATAGTGTGTATATGCTTGAGATTCCAGTGGCTCAGGAGGCTAAAGCAGGAGGATCTCAAATTTTGAGGCCAGCCTGGGCTATTTCAAGACCAGCCTGGACTACAGTGAGATCCTGACTCAAAAAGACAAAAAATATCTGGGTGTGGTAGCACATGCCTATAATCCCAGCACTCTAATCCCAACACTCGGGAGGCTCAGACAGGAGGATCATTGCGAGTTCCGAGATCAGCCTGGGCTACAAAGTGAGCTCAAGGCCAGCCTGAACTGCAGAGCAAGACCCTGTCTCAAAAAGACAAAAAAATAGATAAACTAGCAAAGGATGGGGGTGGGGCTCAGTCCCTTAGAACAAAGCCTGGGTTCAGTCCCAGAACTGTGAAAAAGAGAGATGCTATGATCTTTATGCTTTCTTCAACAACAGTTTAAGAAGCTAGGTGAGGTAGCACGGGCCTGTAATCCCAGCACTCAAGAGGCTGAGGCAGGAAGATTGCCATAAATCACAAGTTCAAAGCCAGCCTGGACTACAGAGTGAGACCCTGTCCCCAAAACATTAAAGAATAATTCAAGAAACAAAGTGGACTCAGGCCATTTCTGCTGTTCATGTTTGATGTATTTATAGGAACATGGAGTGGTTCCGCCTCACGGAATTAACTGTCCCAGAATTACAGTTGCGGCTTTAGATAGCAGTTTGTGTTGGCAGACAGGTTTGCTACATGAGATGTTATTTTAAAAAAAAGAGAGAAAAGAAGAAAAAGAAAGGCAGCATTTAACATTGGACCTTATACTATGTTCTTCAGCCTGACAGAAACGAAATCGTCTCAGGCCTCAGAGTTTGAGCAGATTGCACTGCAGTGAGCCTTTGCTTGGAGCCAGTAACCCTGGAGGGCAAGAGGGTCTTAGCCCTCTGTCCTGTGTGGCCCCACTCCAGGTGAAATGGGCCGCCGTTAGCCCCCTTAAAGCTGTGCCATAGGTTCACTCAAGAGGTGGAGAGCCCAGCTCAAGCACTGCCTGCTGCCTTTTTCCAGTACAAGACTACCCACTGATTGATGTCCCCAGTCTTTTTAAAATGTTGTGCTTATTGGGCCAGGTGTGGTGGTGCACGCCTGTAATCCTAGCACACGGGAGGCTGAGGCAGGAGGATCGCAGCAAGTTCAAGGCCAGCCTGGGCTACATAGTGAGAGCCTGCCTCAAATTTATTTTATTTATTTATTTTTTTTTTTGGTTTTTTTCTGGTACCAGGAACCAAACTCACGACCTTGTGCTTGCCAGGCAAATGCTGTGCTGCTGAGCTAAATCCCCAGCCCCTGCCTCAAATCAAAAAAAAAAAAAAAGACTTTCTGTTATTTGCTCATACACAGTATTGGGGACCTGTGGGTATAGCTCAGAGGCACAGCACCAACCTTGCAAGTGTGAGGTCCTGAGTTCGATTCCCAGTTCCAAAAAAAAAAAAAAAAAACAGTTGAACCCACAGTATTGGGGATTGAATGCAGGGCCTCTGCCATGAGGTACATTTTCAGCCAGCCCCCTGTCCCATGTGGAGATAGGCTCTCATTAAGTTGCCTATGCATTACTCAAATTTTTGGTCCTCCTGCCTCAGCCTCCCACCGTGCTGGGATCAGGGGTGTGTGCTACCACACCTAGCTTTCATTTTATTATTTTTTGGTAGCAGTGAAGGTTGAGCCCGGGAGCCCTGAGCTACTCCTCATCCCTTTTTATTAATTTTGAGACAAGATCTCACAGAGTTACCTAGATCAGCCTTGAACATGTGATCCTTCTGCCTTAGTCTCCCAAGTAGCTGAGGTCACAGGTGTAGAACATTGCACCCAGCTCAGTTCTACCTCTTGAGTCCCTGCACGAAGACCAGCTGGGAATGATGAAGTGTGTGCTTTTTGGCTTCTTCCAAAGGCCTGGAGTGAAGGTGTCATCGTCCTAGTGTGTCTTAGGTGCTTCCTGTTAGCTGCCATGTTGCTGTTAGAATCACTCTTGCCTCTGGCCGTTGACATTTTCATGAGCCCTGGCAGACACGAGGCGGCAGACAGCTATCGTTGGGGTCCTGGGACATCAGCGGCCTTCCAGTCAGTGTTAAACTGTTGGGAGCAGTGTAAAAACTGACGGGAAATAGAAGCAAGCCATAGATGAAGGGGCAGGCGGGGCAGGCAGTATTAAGGAGGCCTCAGCTGGAATCAGGAGACCTGGCAACCAGAGCAGCCGATGACCCAGCCTGGCTCACGGCAGGCAGAGCTGCTGTAGGGTGTTTTTGAGATAAGGAACAAAATGGCTTTTGGGGCAAAATAATTCATCTAAAAGCTGCGAGTCCTGCAAAGAAGCATCTTCAAACATCCACCGAATGTGCTTACTCTCACTGTCGTGTGCAGAGTCCGTCAGTGTGGCAGTGATTAAGTTCAACTGTCCTAGCCTTGTGCAGCACCCTGAAGGTACCTTAAAAACACCTAGTGTCAGTGTGCTGCCTCTGGAGTGCACGGCTTGGTACCTGCCACATTTGATAGATAGGTTTTAGTCTGAAGGTTACAGTGGTCTGTGGAAGAGGTCTGAGGAAGGAGAGGAACAAGCGTGCCTCGTCTGGCTGCCTAGGGCTGTCGTGACCAGGCCTCTGTCTCTGTTGTAGACCTAAAAGCTGAAATTGACAAGTTGGCCACTGAGTATATGAGTAGCGCCCGCAGCCTGAGCTCCGAGGAGAAGCTGGCCCTGCTCAGACAGATCCAGGAGGCCTATGGCAAGTGCAAGGAATTTGGTGATGACAAGGTGCAGCTTGCCATGCAGACCTATGAGATGGTATGGCCCCGTCCACGGCCCCCCATTACCTCTCGTCTCACCCTCGGGGCCTCCTCTAGCCATGCTGGGATCCGTGTGGGTCTATAAGATGCATACACTCTGCCTGCTCTTCTTTGCTGCCTCGGGCCCACCCTTCACCTCTGTCTTCTCCTTCCCCACCCCAGGTGGACAAACACATTCGGCGATTGGATACAGACCTGGCCCGTTTCGAGGCGGACCTGAAGGAGAAACAGATCGAGTCGAGTGACTACGACAGCTCTTCTAGCAAAGGCAAAAAGAGTGAGGAGGGGGGTGGGCCACAGTGGGCGAGGACCGTGGAGAAGATGCAGCTGGCCTGGGGGAGGAGCCCTGGCTGGAGAGGGAGGAAGGAGGCCTTAACCCATCTTCCCGTCTCCGCCTTCTGGCTCCCCCCCTCTCCCCCAGAAGGCCGGACTCAGAAGGAGAAGAAAGCTGCGCGTGCTCGCTCCAAAGGCAAAAATTCGGATGAGGAAGCCCCCAAAGCTGCCCAGAAGAAGTTAAAGCTCGTGCGCGCGTGAGTGTGTCCGCTGCCATCCTCTGCCACCTCTCCTGTCCTCTCCTCTTAACGCCCCATACCACCCTGCACGATCCCCACCCTCCTGTCTTCTGTGCCGGTTGCTTGCCCTTCCGTTTGGTGTCTGCTAGGGAGAGCAGGAGCCCCAGCCCACGCCCCTCCAGGCTGTCCTCTGCCGCCGTGAGCACCTCACAGGGCAGCTTCTGGCCAGGGATGACACTTCCCTCCCTCTTGGCATGCAGAAGTCCCGAGTACGGGATGCCCTCGGTGACCTTCGGCAGTGTGCACCCCTCGGATGTGCTGGATATGCCTGTGGATCCCAACGAGCCCACCTATTGCCTTTGTCACCAGGTCTCCTACGGAGAGATGATCGGCTGCGACAACCCCGATGTGAGAGCCCTTTTCCTCAGGGTGAGGGGTTTGGAGAGGCCGAGAGCGGGTGTAAAGTGGGGTGGCCACGATGGAAGAGCGGGACTTAAGAGATGATTGGAAGCCAGGCACGGGCGTGTGCCTCTAATGCTGTCCTTGGGAAACTGAGGCAGAAAGATTACTTGTACCCAGGTGATCTTGAGTTTGGGGCAGGCTGGGCAGCATAGTGAGATCCCAGAAGGGACAGTGGTTGGAGATGGGTAGCGTTGGATCTTTTAAGAAATCTCCCAAGAGTTGGGCGTGATGGTGCCTTCCAGCACTCGGGAGGCTGAGGCAGGAGGATTGCATTGCTGTGAGTGTGAGGCCAGCCTGGGCTACAAAGTGAGTTCAAGGCCAGCCTGAAAGGCATAGTGAGACCTTGTCTAAAAAAAAGAAGTCTCCCAAGAAAGCGACTGCAGGGGTGCTGAAGGAGTCTGTGCTCCACCTCCTTTCTTCCCGGCGGCCGCCCAGGGCCTGACCACTGCGTGTCTGCCTTCTTCCTTTCTCAGTGTTCCATCGAGTGGTTCCACTTTGCCTGTGTGGGACTGACCACCAAGCCCCGGGGGAAATGGTGAGTGAGGATGTCTGCGGGATCTGGGCGGCCCTACAGCTGAGCGGCAGAGGGCGCTCTTCCCTCCACTCACCGTCAACACCCTACCTTCTAGGTTCTGTCCACGTTGCTCCCAAGAGCGGAAGAAGAAGTAGATGACGCCTTGGGTTCCTTGCAGTTTCTTCACATCTCCTGACCAGGGCTGGTGGGCAGAGGCGTGTGCTGGGCCAGGGGGCTGGGAGAAGCAGATGGTGTGGTGCTGTCACCCCCTCTCCTGGTCGCTCGCTCCCCACTCCCATGCCGAGGCTGCATCCAAACCCTGCAGGGAGGGTGCCATGGCCACCGATGGTATGTGCCCTCATGCATCCAGCCGTCCCCTTCGCAGGAGTGCGATCTTGCCTGCTGTCCTGTGCCTCTGTGCTGAGGTTGGTGCTGTATTTCAGAGGGAAGGTCCTCCTCACTCTCCTTGCTTTGGATTTAAGGACGGGGCAGTAACACTGGGCATGCCCCTGCCCTAATCTCCTCTCCCGCAGGGGCTAGATGTGTAATACACCTCCCCCCATCTTTCTGTTTCCCATGGGAAGGTCCCCCAGATCATCTGAGCCGTGGCCCTAGTTGAAGGGACACCTGAGGGGACTCATCCCGGCCTTGTGAGTGGGAGAAGGGGGTGAAGTGAAATGCAGATGACTCCCATGTAAAAGGAGTTTGGTAGGTAAATAAAAGCTATCTGTGTTGGCCTGCCGTGTTTATTGTAGACTGTTGGGTGACACATGCTCAACTTCTCTGTGTGTCTGTGGGCTGATGGAGGAGGAGGGTGGAAAGGGTGACACCCCGGAAGTGGGGCAGGCAGGCAGCTACAGTGGTCCCTGGACCACATCCACAGGGCGGCCGGGGCCAGGCAGAGCTGGTGGGGGTGCTGCCACAGGCTGGGGCTCACAGCCTTGGTTGGACCTACATTTCCCTCCACGTGGCCTCTCTGTTTCTAACCAGTGATGTGTCGGTGTTACATATATGGAACAAATATGGCATTTTCTTCCCTGCTTCCATGGATGGCCCTGCTTGCCTTTTTAACCATCTCTGGGGACCCTGAGCACTCCCTCTTGGGAATCTGCCTTCAGTGATGGGTTGGTTCAAAGAAGATAAACCAAGCAGATAACCAGCCTAACCAACCTCGGGAATTTTTAAAATGGGCCAGGGATGTAGCTCAGTGGCATAGCGCCTGCCCAGCAAGTGCAAGGTCCTAAGTTTGGTTGCTGGTACCAAAAAAAAAAAAAATTGAAAGCTTTAAAAGTTTTGTAAGTAAGGGGAAGAGGGGTTGAAGGGAAGGAAAGGGAATGGGGAAAAAAGAAGATACATCATGTACAGGTACAGACTCTCTATGATGGATTTTATCGTTATGTGTACCTAAACTACCATAAAATAAAAAATAATAAAATGAAGGTTTATATGTTTACACAGCCGGGTTGTGACTCCCAAAGTTTCCCGGGTGTCTGGGTTACATACTGTGGGCCTAGGAGTTGGGGGAAAGGTGACTGAGCAGAAGGGGCCAAGCAGGTGAGGGTGATTGGCTGAGCCAGTGCTTGCTTTGCTTTGCTTTTTTTTTTTTTTTTTTGTCTTTTTGGGACTGGGTCTTGCTGTGCAGTTCAGGCTGGCTTTGAGCTCACTTTGTAGCCCAGGCTGGTCTTGAACTTGCAACGATCCTCCTGCCAGAGCCTCCTGAGTGGTGGGATTACAGGAGTGCGCCACCACGCCGGGCTAGTGCTTGCTTTTCTAAGTTTCTGTTTTTCTGACGATATCACCAGCTCAGAGTTGAGTTAAATTCTGCTTTCCTCTCAGAAATGATGTGGTGTGTCTGCTTGGAATGGTGAGGAGCTGTTTTCCTTCTGGCCCATTTCTTAGTTGAAGTGTCCCCGTCTCCTGCCTGAAGAGTCTGCCTGTCTTGTCTTTGTCTCTGTCTCTCTCCTCTGTCTTGAGAAATGGTCTTGCTATGTAGTTTAGGCAGGCATCAACACAGGGAGATCCTCCTGCCTCAGCCTCCCAAGTGCTGGAATTACAGGCTTGTGCCCGGCTTCTGCCTGTTTTGTACCTTGCACCTGTAGCTTCCCCAGAGCGTCAGAACCACGCCTGTGTCCCCATCCGGGTCTCCATCCCTTGCTCTGGGCCCATCATTGGTGAAACAGGTCCACCTGCCGAGATCCCCGACACCAACACCGAACTCCCGAGCCCAGGGCGCAGCCCATGCCCCGCCCTGCCCTGCCCCGCCCTGCCCTGCCCCGCCCCGCCCCGCCCCGCCCCCTTCTGTGACGTGGGCGGTGCCTCGGCGCGGTGCAGTCCGCGAACCAGGCTCGCTCGTTTGGCCGGTTAGAGGCTCTGATCTCCCTCGAACATGGGGCAGCCGGCTGCTGGCTCCCTTCTGACACTGCTGAGGGGTAAGAGCCCCGTGCCCCACCAGTCCTTGAGAGCCTCCCCAAAATGCGTTCCCAGCCGCTTTCTCAGGGTGATCGTGATGGTCTGCTCTTCCTTCCTCTGAGGTCCTTCGCCATGTCCCCCTGGACCTGGCCTCCATTCCTAACAGCCCCTCAATCTCCTAAGCGGGAGCCGTCCGCCTGGGACCCCCACCCTGCTCCGCCCCTAACTTCCACAGGTCTTCCGCTGGCGGCCCTCAAGTGCCGGCGGGCGTTTGAGGCGCGCCCCTCCCATCCGTCTGCATCCCCTCCGCAGTGTTGCTGCTGCCCGTGGGACCTACTGTAGCGCAGGAGTTGCCCTCGGCCCCGACTCCAGGCAGTCCCCTCTCCCCCACCGAGTATGAGCGCTTCTTCGCCCTGCTCACCCCTACCTGGAAGGCGGAGACCACCTGCCGCCTCCGCGCCACCCACGGCTGCAGGAACCCCACCATCGTCCAGCTGGACCAGTATGAGAACCACGGCCTGGTACCCGACGGTGAGGGCCCGCTTGCACGAGCCTTGTGCTCCCCACGGGGCAGAAGCCTTGCTGTGCCCCCAGCCCGCGCTCACGCCGCCCGCCCTCCCCAGGCGCAGTCTGCTCCGACCTCCCCTACGCCTCCTGGTTCGAGTCCTTCTGTCAGTTCTCTCAGTACCGCTGCTCCAACCACGTCTACTATGCCAAGGTGAGGCTTCCTGAGGAAAGCAGGGCCAAGGGGGAGAGGGTGATGGGGGATGAGGAGAGGCGTGGCAGGCCACCCCTAGACCCGCCCACCTGCCAAGGTGCCTGCCACCCACCCGCTGACCCTGTCGTGTGAGGACACTGCCCCGTGCGGCCTTCATACACATGAACAGTCCTCGACGCCAGCAAAGCAGACAGACGGATGAGGAGAGGGAAAGGTGGCCCTTCCATTTCTTGTAACAACCCAGGGACTTTACCAAAGTCAGATGCTCAACAGTAAAGCCCAGGTGTGGCCCAGAAAAACAGACTGTCTTCTACGGAGTCCTTGTCAGGACGAGAGGGTCCCTGTGGGGACCAGGTTCCTTCATCCCTGCCCGGAAGCGTGGGAGAGGCCACAGGCTGGCAAGGTACTGAGCAATCACTGAGCAGGGGTAGCCTGCCCTTTGCAGAAGCCACCCCACTCTCCCTGCAGAGGGTCAGGTGCTCCCAGCCGGTCTCCATCCTGTCAGTGAACAATTTCAAGGAGCTGGAGTCTGCAGCAGAGGGGCCCCATACCGTGATGACCTCACCCATCACACCCCACGTCAAAGGTGAGCTGCTGCCGGAGCCTGGTGAGAGGGAGTTGGATGGGGAGTTCTGCTTAGGAATACAGGTTAGGGCTCTCCCTTCCTTCCTTTTTATTTTTCCAGACGGGCTCTCATTAAATCACCAAGTTGCCCAGTCTGAGCTTGAATTTTGTATCCTCCTGCCTCAGCCTCCCATGGTGCTAAGATTATAGGTATGCACCACCTTGCCCAGCTTCTAATAGCTTCGTGTTTTGAAGGATTAGGCTGCAGGGAGGTGTGGCTCAGTGATGGACTATGTTTTAGATGCACCAGGCCCTGGGTTCAATTCCCAGCATCAGCCCCCCACCACCTGCCCATAGGAAGGATTACTTGCTAGCTGCTTAGACTCCTTAATGGTCCCCAAGGCAGGGGGCGGAGAGGCGGCATTTGAGATGTGAGTTAAAGTAGAACTCTGCCAGGTGTGGTGATGCATGCCTGTGTCCCAGCACTTGGGAGGTGGAGGCAGTATCTTGAACTGATCAGGCCCGCAACCTCCTAAATGAGTGGATGGTAAATGGCTTAAATAAAAGAGACAAATGGTATAATTTTAGGGCTCCAGGAGGATCAAATCTCTCTAAAGGAATCTGAGAATCCCTGGGGGTTGAGATAAAGAGCTTGGGCAGCCTGTATTTATTTGGTTTTCAAACAAAGGAAGAGGATATTGAGGCAAGGAACTGAGCAGGACCTTGGGAGTTAGTTTAAGGACCTTTCTAAGTAGTAAATTTTGCCAGTTAATATAGACTGTCTCATCTCTAGGTTGACAGTTACAGCAGGAGTAAAATGGCTGAAGCTGCAGTCTCTATCTAGTAAATTGGAGTGAGAGCCAGCTGTCCTCAGCTGTGGGCTTATCTTGCCCTTTGAGGCATCATGACCTCACAGGCCACTACAGGCCTCTGCTGGGACCAGTGATTCATAGAGATTCACTTACTATGAGTCCATTGCTGCTGTCCAAGCAAGGGGCTAGACCTGGGACAGACTCACAAGTATAGAAAGCCAATTGATTACCTTTACATCCTGCTCAGGGCCCCCCCACTTTTTGTCTGTTTTTTTTTTTTTTTTGAGATAGGGTCTCTCTATGCAGTTCAGGCTGGCCTGGAACTCACTTTGTAGCCCAGGCTGGCCTCGAACTTGCAATTTACAACGATCCTCCTGCCTCAGCCTCCCGAGTGCTGGGATTACAGGCATGCACCACCATGCCGGGCTCTCAGAGTCCCTTTGTAGCGGTTTCCCTCAAGGCGGGAGGATTGCCCCTAGTTCAAGCCCAGCCTAGGCTACATAGTGAGTTCAAGTCCAGCCCCTGAACTACATAGTGAGACCATGTCTCAAAACAAACAAACAAAATGCACTTATAAGGAAGGTAGGAAAGGGTCCCACTGCTGCACTTGCCATGGTAACAGTCCTTCATTTTATTTGTTTGTTTGTTTTTTGAGACAGTCTTGCTATATAGTTCAGGCTACCCCTGAACTATGTAGCCCAGGATGGCCTCGAACTTGCAGCAATCCTCCTGCTTCAGCCTCCCAAGTGCTGGGTTTACAGGTGTGTGCCACCATGCCCAGCCGGTCCTTCATTTGTTGGTTTTTGGTACCAGGACTCGAACTCAGGACCTTGCACTTGCCAGGCAGGTGCTGTGCTGCTGAGCTATATCCCCGACCCCATCCTTCATTTTGATATCCCATGCATTTCCTTTTTTTTCCTTAATATACTTATTCTCTCTTCTTTCTTGGTCCTCCCCGAACCCTGCTGCAGCTACAGAGCGACAGGCATTCCAGGCCTGGCCCGAGCGGCTCAACAGCAATGTGGAGGAGCTGCTGCTATCCTCCTTGTCACTGGGAGGCCAGGAGCAAATAGACAGTCACAAGCAGGAACCAGGACAGGAGCATCACAAGCAAGACCCAACACAGGAACACAAGGCAGAGGAAGGGCAGGAGCGCAAGCCAGAGGGAGGGCAGGAGCACAAGCCAGAGGAAGGACAGGAGCAAGAGGAGGAGGAGGAGGAACAGGAGCAGGAGGAGGAGGGGAAGCAGGAAGAGGGCCAGAGCATGGAGGAAAGCCTGGGCACGGTGTCCAGCCTGCAGACGGGCTCCGAGCCCAAGCCACAGTCCGCATCTCTGTCTTCCAAACTTCACGCCTTCACCGCCCGGGTCCGAGAGGTGGACGCGCCTCCTATGATGATGGAGAATATCCAGGAGCTCATTCAGTCAGCACAGGAAATGGAGGAAATGTACGAGGAGGACACTTACTGGAGAAACCAGAACCATGGCAGGTACAGGAAGTGGTGGCTCCTGAATGGCCCTGCCCTCCTGCCCACACCTTTGAGAGTGAGAAGCCCACACTCCCAGCTTCAGCCTGTGGACCCGCTCAGAGCCTCCTGGGCTTCAGGCTCAGCTAGCAACACTGGCCTCTCCTCTCCAGTGCCCACTTGGCCTCAGCCCTTATGCTGAAGCCCCAGTGCCCATCCTCTGGCATGATGTGGTACGGTGAGCCTTGAACCTGGTGCCACCAGCCTGGGGGTCAGATCTTGTTTCCAGCTCTGATTAACAGTGCAGCCTTCAAAAGGCTCTTTCTCCCTTCTGGATCTCAGTTCCTCATTTGTTTTTTTTCTTGTTTGTTTTTTGAGACAGGGTCTCAGTATGTAGCCCAGTCTGGCCTCAAACTCATGTGATCCTCCTGCCTCAGCCTCCCAAGTGCTGGGATTACAGGCATGCAGCCCCATCCCCAGCTCTTCAATTGCTCATTTGCAAGAGGAGGCAGTTAGTCCAGGGCTACTGAGGGCCATGATAAGCATGCTGAATGTGTATGACCAAGAACAGCTGCTCAGGGGACAGGGAGAGTAGATGTGGCTTCTTGCCTCAGCCCCCAACCCATCCCCACCTGCACTGTCTTCTTGCAGCCTCCTGCAGCTGCCTCACAAGGAGGCCTTGCTGGTGCTATGCTATTCCATCGTGATGAATAGCTGTGTCCTGACCCCCGCGGCCAGGGCCTGGAAGTACCTGGAGGAGGAGACCTTTGGTTTCAGGAAGTCGGTAAGCCTGCAGCCCTTCAGTGAGCGTGGGTTCTGGGCATCCTAGCCCCAGAACTCGAGAGGGCCAGGTGGAAAGAGTCAGTATGAGTGAGGCTTCCTTCTCTGGAAGGGCCTCTCCCCTGCATTAAAGGTGGAGGGCTGCACACCTCTCCCCTCAGTCCATCTGCAGTACTTAGCTGTGTCTCAGACATAACTCTCCCCTTGAGAAGGGTCGTAGAACCCACTGTAGGCAGTCTGTAGAGATCCAGTCTCAGTGTGTCTTCTGTCCCCAGGAAAATACACTGCAGGGTTTCTTTCGCTGTGGTTTTGAAATGGGTCTCACTGTTGCCCAGCCTCCTGCCTCTGGAGCTCCTGGGCTTATGTGATCGTCCTGCATCAGCCTGCTGAGTAGCTGGGACTACAGGTGTGCACCACCATGCCAGCCTCTAAGTTTTCAAATAATACAAATAAGCAAATATTTGTTGAAAGCTGGGATGACCACCTTCATCTACTTGTTCACAAATCCTTGGGGCACCAGCTCTGTCTGAGGCACTTGAGATGCTAATGGCGCTCTGTGGGGATTTGGTCAGGGAGGGAGGAGGACACAGGCAGCACAGTATGAGCTGAGTGCTGAGACGCCCAGAGGACAGACAGTGCACATGTGCCAGGAGGACTGCACTGGGTTTGGGAAGATCACAGAAGGCTCCACAGGGGCTCAGAACCCGGGAGATAAGGGGTTAACCAGGCAGGAGAAGGGTCTGGTGGGAGATTCCTGATAGTGCAAAGGCCTAGAAACAAGAAGGAGTCGAAATTTCACAAAGGGCTCAAGTAGACATACTCTTTCTGTCCTTCATGGACAGAAGGGGTTCTTTCCTTTTCTTTTTTTGGTATGTTTGAGACAAGGTCTCCTATCAAGAAGGGGTTCATACTGGTAAATGTGTAGAAGGAGTATGGTGGGAGTCGGAGGGAGGTTCTTATTTTTTATTTATTTTTGTCTTTTTGAGACGGGATCTCACTATGCAGTTCAGGCTGGCCTTGAGCTCACTTTGCAGCCCAGGCTGGCCTCAAACTCACAATGATCTTCCTGCCTCACTCTCTCGAGTGCTGTGATTACAGGCATGTGCCACCACGCCTAGCTAGGGGGAGGTTTTTAAAGACATGTAAGAAGAGCCAAGAATAGAGCTATATACCTGTAGTTTCAACACTGTAGGAGGCTGAGGCAGGAGAATTACAAATTCAAGCCTACCCTGGGGGAGCTGGGGATTTAGCTCAGTGGCACAGAACCTGCCTGGTTCAAGCGCAAGGTCGTGAGTTTGATTCCTGGTACCGGAAAAAAACAAAACAAAACAAAAAAAAGCCTACCCTGGGAAATTTAGTGACTTATACTCTGTCTCAAAAATTTTTAAAAAGGGAGGCTAGGAATATAGTGCAGTGTGAGGGGCCTAGGTTCAATCTCCAGTACTGCAAATCATTAACTAGATAAAAATATAAACATGTGAGAAGAGCTGAGCTTGGGAGTATATAGTTCTAATCCCAGCTGTCAGAAGGCTGAGGCAGGAGGATCCTGTTGTTTGAGACCAGTTTGGGCAACTTAGAAGACTCTATCTCAAAATGAAATTTAAAAAGCTAGGAGTGTAGCACAATGAGAGAGCACTTGCCTAGCATGCACAAGGCCCTGGGTTCGATCCTCAGCACAAATAAGTAAAATTAAAAATAAAATAAAAACAGGTTAATGGTCCTGGAGAGTATCCTCCGGATGCTTTGCATGAGGGAACAGGAGAGTCCATTCTACCTGGAGCAGAACATTTATATTTAATTTGGTAAGTGAAGGGAATTTGATAGAGATTTTGAGTCAGGGACATGCCAATGCCTTCTTTGCGTGCTTCTGTGAAGAGTAAGCAGGTTGCCAGATGAGGCAGCACTCTGGGAGGCTAAAGCAGGAGAATTGAAAGTTTAAGCCCAGCCTGACCAGTCCGGTAACTTAGCAAGACCCTGTCTCAAAACATTACGAAAGGGCTCAGTGGAGTAAGAAATTTTGTACACTGTTACAGACTGAACCGACAGGTAAGGAGAAGGACATGGATGGTCTGAGGGTACTGCCTAGCACTAAGGATCTTGGGCAGGGCAGAGTCCAGCTAGGAGATGAGTAACCCTCTCTCACTCTGAGAAGATTTTCCAAGAATCTGCAGGGATTTTTTTTTTTTTTTTTTTTTGAGACACGGTTTCATTGTGTAGTTCAGACTGGCCTTGAACTCACTATGTAGCCCAGGCTGGCCTTAGACTTGTGGTGATCCTTCTGCTTCAGCCTCCCATGTGCTGGGATTACAGGCATATGCCAACCATGCCCAGCGAATTTGGAAGTTTTTAACCAGGTCCTTGGCAGAACATAAACTTTAGATTTTGAAGGACCTGGATCCCAAGTTCACAAATTTTTTCCCTCAATCCTTCCCATGAGGGTTGAGCCCAGGGACTCATTCATGAGAGACAAGCACTCTACCGGTAAGATACATTCCCAGCCCTCTTTAAATTTTTATTTTGAGACAGGTCTTGCTAAGTTGCCCCAACTGCTCTTGAACTCAGTATCCTCCTGCCCAGCACCCAGCTCTACCTATTATGCATGTTGCTTTGAACAGTGTACTCAACCCCACCAGCCTCAGTTTCCTCGTTAGTGTGTTATTGGTATTTGCACCGTGACAGGCTTCTCTTTTTTTTTTTTTTTTTAATGACAGGGTTCTTAAGAGAGTGGATGGCCATAGTGCTAGAAGCTCGTCACCTCCATAAACATTAGCGTTAGCATTAGCAGAGAAGGGAGGAGCACTACGAGTTCTTCCACGAGAGTTGTCAGAGGCGACCACAGAGCACCCAGTGGTAGACGTCTGTCAGGCCTTTAGCAGTGAGGTGACAGGGATTTGGTGTCACCTGCAGATAGATGCAGACTGCTGAGGAGTAGATAAACAGCCAGGAAGAGGGTGAAGAAGGAGCTGAGGCCAGGCCCCTGGCGCCTTGGAGAGGGAGGCAGGAGGTGGCAAGGCCTGAGAATAGCCCAGAAGAGACAGCTCAGCGACTCAGCCCCTGAGGGCTCTGCAAGGCTGAGGCACAGGAGAGGAGGGCTGAGTCCTGGCCTCAGCCTCACCCATACACCCCCCCAGGTCTGTGACAACCTCGGACGGCGACACATGGCACTCTGTCCCCTCTGTGCCTTCTGCTCTCTGAAGCTGGAGCAGTGCCACTCGGAGGCCAACCTGCAGCGGCAGCAGTGTGACACGTCCCACAAGACACCCTTTATCAGCTCCTTGCTCACAGCCCAGACCATGACCATGGGCACCCAGGTACTTCGGGGCAGCCTGCATTGGAGCAGGAAGGGACACTCGGGAGGCCACGGGCAGGGCACACACCTTTGCTGTGCTGCACCCCAGGCGTCATCCTCGGAATCAGGCCGCTTTTATGGGCTGGATCTGTACGGCGGGCTCCGCATGGATTTCTGGTGTGCGAGGCTGGCCACAAAAGGCTGTGAAGACACCCGGGTCTCCAGCTGGCTCCAGACGGAGTTCCTCAGCTTCCATAATGGGGATTTCCCCACCAAGGTGAGACCCTTTCCGACCTCGTGACCTCAGGTGTGGACCCCCCACCCCCGCCTCCTACCTCTTTCTGACAGTGCTGCACACCCTCCCTCACACAGCAGGCTGGGATTTGGCAAAGCAGCAAGCACCAGGCCCGGGGAGAGGAAGCTTGGGACTGGCAGGCAGGAGACAGACCATTCTGTCCCAGTGCTGACTGGCTTCGGCCCAGTCACTGCCCTTTCCAGGCCAGTTATTCTCATCTCTACAATGAGAGAGTTACGCTCATCTCTGTGATCACATGAGTAATCCCAGATACTTGGAGGGCTGAGACAGTCTAATTACAAGTTCAAGACCAGCCTGGGTGCCATAAGTGAGAGCTTGTATCAGAATAAGATGTAAAAGCCAGGTGTGGTGGCACACACCTGTAATCCCAGCACTTGGGAAACTGAGGCAGGAGGATCACCTGGAGTGTGATGCCATCCTGAACTACACAGTGAGATCCGGTCTCAACAAACAAACAAACAAACAAAAACCAACTACAAAATAAGTAAAATGTAAAAAAGGGCTTGGGGGTGTAGCCCCCAAGTGATAGAGTGTACACTTAACATATCTGTGGTCCTGGGTTTGATCCCTAGCTCCAAAAAAACACAAACACACTGAGTAGTACATGTCTGTAATCCTGGTGTTCTGCGAGGCTGAGTCAGGAGGATCATAAAGCTGAGTCAGGAGGATCATAAATTTAAGTCTGCTGAGCGTGGTGCGTATGCCTGCAATCCCAGCACTTAGGAGGCTGAGGCAGGAGGATCGTTGTGAGTTCAAGACCAGCCTGGACTACAAAGTGAGCTCAAGGCCAGCATGAACTGCATAGCAAGACCCTGTCTCAAAAAGACCAAAAAAAAAAAATTAAAAATTAAAAAAAGAAATTTAAGTCCAACCTAGGCTAATTAAGGAGTTAGTGAGATCCTATAAATAAATAAATAAGGACACACACACACACACACACACACACACACACACACACACACATACACGGGGCTGGTAGCTGAGTTGAGGGACCATGCCCATGCCCATGCCCAGATCTTATCCCTGGAACCCCAGATCTAGAGAGAGCCTTGGAGATCATCTCTACTACTATGCATTTATAGATGGGCCTTGAGGCCCAGAGAGGCAGGTGATTCATACACTGACACACAGCAGAGATTCTCCCACCTCTCCCACAGTTACCATCCCCAGAAGAACCACTGTTGTTTGGACTACTGATAATTGGGTGATTCTTTTTTTCTTGAGGTGCTGGGGATCAAACCCAGGGCCTCACATATGCTAGGCAAGCAGCCGACCACTGAGCTACACTCCAGCCCCTGTTCTGACCCTTAAGCACCCCCTTCTATTTCCATTCTTCAGTCCCCTTCCCAGCAGCTAGGCCACTGCTTTGATTCTCCCAGACGCCTGGCTTCTTCCCAGACCTGTGCCAGAGGTGGGAGGGGACAGCCCTGCTCTGTAGAGAGGAAGTGTTCCCCAGGGCCCTGCCTCCCTTCTGGCCCTGTGTCACAGGTGACTTCTGGGAACAGGTGTCCTGCCTGGCTTCTGCTGACCCCCTTTCCCCACCCTGGCTCAGGTTTGTGACACGGACTACATCCAGTACCCAAACTACTGTTCCTTCAAAAGCCAACAGTGCTTGATGAAAAATCGGAACCGGAAGGTGAGCCCCTCACCCTGCTCCCAGCTTCTGCTTCCTCCCCCTGGGCCACCCCAGGTACTTTCCTTGCATCTGGGGCAGTGCCCTCCATAGAGGCAGCCGCTGCTGCTGCAGTCTGGGAGTGAACAGCCCTCCCAGGCAGCAGGGCCTGGGGAAGTTGGCATCCAGAGGAAGAACAGCCCAAGGACACGGCAGGTGGAACCCTTGGCTGGGCTGGGAACTGGGTGCTGAGTCAGTCTGGCCTCCTGTTCTTACTCACCCCATAACTTAGGATAAGTCACTTCCCTTCTGAGCCTCAGCCTTCTCATCTCCAGAAATGGGGGGTGGGCCACTCGGTGTCTCCTCTGGGCTTCCTCCTCCCTCTACTGTCTGCCTTTCCTGCTCCTGGGACTGCTGACACCTTCTGCCCTCATGCTGTGGATGCCTGGTTCAGGGACACAGACCACAGCCCAGTCCTTTCCTAGGTGTCCCGCATGAGGTGCATGCAGAACGAAACCTACAACGTGCTAACCCCAAGCAAAGGGGAGGACCTTGTGCTTCGATGGAGCCAGGAGTTCAGCACGTTGGCTCTAGGCCGCTTTGGATGAGCTGGGTCCATTCTGTCCCCACCCCAGCTGGACCTTTCCACATTCTTCATCCATCGCTTCGAAACCTCATGTCTCTTGCTTCCAGGCTGCCCCTCTTGGGTCTCTTATCTAGCTCAGATGCACATTTTCCCAGGGCTAGGGCTGATGGGACCTCACCTGCCTTCATGAATATTGTTACATAAAGTGATTATTTTCTGCCCATGTGGCCTGCTGTGGCTTGAACTCCCTCCTCGGCACTGGCCCCGTGCAACTTGGGAGTAGGTCCCCACCCGCAAGATGTAGGATCCCTCTGCAGATGAGAGAGCTGCATGGGAATGGTACTTGGGGAAACAGAAGACCCAGCAGTCAGAGAACCAGACTGAGGAAGGCCATGGCTGCGGGCTGGAGGTTCCCAAGCAGCATGGGTAACTGCATTTCTGAAGCTGTGGACCCCATGATCTCAGTGTGGGTAGAAGCCAGAGCATGACTGTCGGGGGATACCAAACCCCCACAAGTAGGGCGTGGCTGGTACTGGGAGGGAGGGAGGGCTCAGGGAGGTGCAGCTTGGAGCTCAGGAACCCCGTGACTCGATGTACAAGAACTTGCCAGGTAATCTGAGTGATGAGATGGTTGCATCCTGACAACACACATTGAGATATACAACTCTACAATTGGTCTTGAACAAGTTAGAACTTCCCAGTGTACTTTCTGGAGGAAACTTTAATCTCTTCTATAAACTCAACAGTCATTAGCAGCATCCTCCCCAAAACTTATTATGGAAAAGTTTAAACATATACACAAAGAAATGGTGGTGCACACGTGAAAGTCCAGCATTTGGTGAGGCTGAGGCAGGAGGATGGCAAGTTCAAGGGCAACCTGGCAACTTTATAAGATCCTGTCTCAAAAAAAATTGTTTTTGTTTTGTCTTTTGTTTTGTTTTCTGAGACAGGGTCTCGATGTATAGCTCAGGGTGCCCCTCAATTCACTTATGTAGCCCATGCTGGCCTTGAACTTGTAGCAGTCCTCCTGCCTCAGCCTCCCAATGCTGGGATTACAGGTGTGCGACACCAAGCCTGGCTTCAAAGTAAAGTTTTTTAAAGGTTAAGGATGTAGCTCCCTGAGAAGACCTTGGGTTTAGTCTCGGGCACCCACCCCCACAAACTCATGCACAAAAATTGTTGGGGATATGGCTTAGTGATAGAATGCGTGCTTAAGTTGCAAGAGTCCCTGGTTCAAAGCCCAGCAGTGCCCAAACAAACAAGCATCCCAAAAGCCTAATGTGCCAGGCGTGGTGGCGCACGCCTGTAATCCCAGTACTCGGGAGGCTGAGGCAGGAGGATCACTGTGAGTTCAAGACCAGCCTGGGCTACAAAGTGAGCTCAAGGCCAGCCTGAACTGCATAGTGAGACCCTGCCTCAAAATGATCAAAAAAGGGCTGGGGGTATAGTTCAGCGGCATAAGTGCCTGCCTGGCAAGCGCAAGATCCTGAGTTTGATTCCCAGTACCAAAAAAAAAAAAAAAAAAAGGCCAGAAAAAAGCTATTTAAATCATCTTCATGAATCCAAAAGCCTAGTGCACCTTCCTGGGTCTGCCCATAGTTTCATGATCAATGCATCATTCAACAGCACCTTAATCTGTGAAGTTCTGTGATAACTGCTTAACCTAGTGTCTCCCAAGCTCACCTGACCGCAGTGCTTTTTCTTCTTACAATGAAAAATTTTCACTTTTTGCTTATTGAGCATGGCTCCGGATGTTTATTGAGGGGCTGTGCTCAGCTCCTCAGCTGGAGGGTCCAGCAACAAGGGGCTGTGCTCTGAGCCCCCATCCTCCTGGAGCTCCCAGGCAGGGCAGTAAAGAAGCCTCCAGCCTGGTGCTGCTGTGAGGCATGCGTGGGGCAGGTGACTTGCCGAACACTGGTGGCCTGGGCTAAACCACCTGGCTGACCCAAGAGGAACAGCACGTGGAGGGGGAGGGGTTGGAGAGAACAGCCAGAGGTGGTGGGTTAGTCATAGGCATCATGGGGTGGGTGTGCCCAGTGAGTTCCCGGAAGCCAGAGCAGCAGCCACTGCGGGAGTGAGGCGCGGCAGTTGGGGCTGGATGGAGAGTCGTTTGCTGCCAGCTGGCTTTCTCGGGCCAGTCCGAGGCACCTGAAGTTGCAGTTCCCTCTCCTCTGGCTCCCTGGCCTCTTGGGGCTGGTTAAGAAGCTGCAAGGGATGGGGCCAGCTGGGTGTGTCCCCCCTGCTGGCCCAGAGCAGGTCCTGCCAGCCTAGCCCAGAGCAGGCAGCCCAAGTCACTCAACCTGGGGCAGCAGCAGAGTGACGAAGGAAGTGCAGGTACGGAGCGCGTGCCGGGTGGTGTGGGCCTGACGGGGCTCAGGGTAGCAACCTGCCTGTGGGAATGGGGGCCACAATGGGGACAGGTAAAATGGCCCGCAGGCTCTGAAAACCTTTCTGAAGAGAGAAAAGTGCCTTTAGCAGATAGAGTTCAGAGGGAGCCTGACAGGCCCACCGGCCTGACACCCAGAAGTGAAGCCGGCTCTGCTCTGGGGGCTCTCCGCCCCTCCCCTTTACTTAGGCCCCATTCTCATGTGGAGCCCTGGGCTTCCCCAGGAGACCCCTGGTCTGCCTCCAACCTCTGCCCACTCTGTTAAACCACCCCCCTATGCCCACTTGCAGCACGTGGGGGGGGCGGTTCTAGAAGACCAAGAGCTACTCTGATTCAAGTTTGCTAGGGGGTTCACCGGCACAGGTGTGTTGTTATTATCCTTCCCAGGTAGCTAAGGTGTTTATATGCGTGCAGTACTGAGGGCTGAACACAGGGCCTTCGCACTGAGCTACATCCCCGGCCCTTTTTTTATTTTGAGACAGGGCTTCACTAAGTTGACAGGTTTCCCCAGCTGGCCCCAAACTTGGGATTCTCCTCTCTCAGCTACCCTGTCCTGGGATCACAGGCGATCTCCACCCCTGTCTGCATCCAAGGTGTGTTTTATTTGTCTTTGTATGCCTCTGTCTCTGTCTCTGCCTCTGTCTCTGCCTCTGTCTCTGTCTCTGTCTCACTTCTTTTTGCAGTGCTGGGGACTGCACCCAGGGCCTGCAGCATGACAGGCGGATGAGCCACATTCAGCCCCCAAGACACTCTTTAGTGGGGTCATCTATAGGAGAGGCTGGGGCTACAGAACCTGTGTCCCTACAGCTGTGACAAACTGCAGTTCATGAGCAGCTTGAGGGAAGACGTCTCAGATATTGGGCCCAGGTGCAGGCACCATGGAGAGGGCTTTCTGGGCCTCTGGGTCATACCAGCAGGCCACTGCCTAACTACCTGTGTCTGCGGGGCCTCCACCATGCAGAGGGCCCACAGGGGATCTCCGAATGCCTCCTTTTAGGGTGAGCCTAAGTTGTAGCCCCAAAAGAATTGAAGGACACACCTGTGTGTGAGCCTCACCTCCCAGCTACCCAGACACTAAGGCCCAGCTCCCCACCCTTCACCCCCAGTGTGTACCCATAAAAAAGAGGAGGAGGAGACAGCAGAAAGGGGAGGGCTGGGGCGGGGCACAGCGGTGGAGCATCTGACCAGCATGTGTGGGCCTGGGTTCAGTCCCCGGCACCAAGACAAAAAAAAAAAAAACAAAAAAACCAACACAGAGTGAGGGCGGATGCCAGTGCTGTACTGAGTTCAAAGCAAGGTCACAGAGGCCAAAAGTCTCCAGGGAGATCGCCCAGAAGAGGCCCGGCTCTTCAGACTGAAAGCAAAGGTAGGGTATACATGGGAGGGGGGGACCTCATTTCCTGTTTTTCTGGCTCTTGAAAGCAAGGTGGAGGGAGCTGTGAAGGTGGCGGGGTGTCATCCACACATCAGGGAAGCTACTGAGCTCCAGCCTACCTTTGTTTTTTGGGTTTTTTTTTTGTCTTTTTGAGACAGTGTCTCGCTATGCAGTTCAGGCTGGTCTTGAGCTCATTCTGTAGCTCAGGCTAGCCTCGAACTCTGCAAAGATCCTCCTGCCTCAGCCTCCCGAGTGCTGGAATTACAGGCGTGCACCACCACACCCGGCCAGGCCACCTTTGAGTTCTGCCTTTTCCCAGGAAATTGTGGGGAGGAACAAGGTCCAAGTGGCCAGGGTGGGAGAAGACACGGCTGAGAGTGGTGTTGGGGAGGCAGGAAGAGACAGGCTCCGGCGTGGACCAGGCATGTGGGGGCTGGAGACACCTCCCGCCCTTTAGGGGGGCCCCTGGGCACTCAAGAGAAGACCCCTGCACCCCTGGGCAGGATGTCCTGGCGACCTCAGGCTGTCTCCATACCCTGACCTTCCATCTCCCCTTGCACCTCAGACCCAGGGTAACCTGCTGAGCAGGATTTACCTGTGCCCCCAAGCAACTTTGGGACTGAGCTGTTCAAAAAGCAAAGCAATTAGGTTAGGTGAGGGCTCCGGAGGTCAGCGCAGTGGGGACCCTTTTGGGGAGTCTGAGTACGTGGCTCTGGACGGGACTTTAGAGCAGTCTTTAGTGGGGCCAGGCTGCATTCTCCCCACAATTCCTGAACACAGACACAGAGGGAAGTGGGCTCAGCTAATTTAAGTAGTGGCCTAGCACATTCACCAAAGGGTACAGCACTTCCTATGTCAGGCATCACATACCAGGAGACTCGAAACGAGGTTGGAGCTACCCAGCCCAATCGTTAGGGGCAAGGAAGATGGGGAGATGTGAGAGTCTTTTTCAAACTTCTAACTCTACAGAAAAGGCAAAAAGATGGGAATTATTATAAAGAGGAGGCAAAGAGAGATGCTTAGTGCGGTGGTGGCGAATCTATGACACGCGTGCCACAGCGGGCTGTTTGTCCCGTTGAAAGCTCTGAAAGGGTCGCCATCGCTGCTCTAGTGCATGTGTGGAGGGTGCGCACGCACGCGGGGCAGACAGAAGTTGGAGAGAGGAGAGGTATTTCTGTGTCCCCTCCTGTGCCGATCTTTGTCCTAAATCACCTAGTCCTTTGTCTTCAGCTCCCTCCACACTGCTGGCCAGTCGCCAGAGGAGGTGGCACCGAGAGCAGGGTTGTGGGGACAGTGAGGGAATGATCACGATCTCGCCTCCTGCCCACTTTGACTCCCTGGTTCTGCTTCCTGTCTGGGGCAGAAAATAGCCCTGCCCCTCTGGTTTATCTCAGCCAAGTGCAGCACCCAGCCCAGCTCAGAGGGCAGTGGGACAGGTCCCAGCAGCCCTGCGGAGGTAAGGTGTGGGCTCCGAAGTGACGTGGGAAGCTAAAGGACAGAGACGGAGGAAAGGGCTGTGCACCTCCAGTGTTGGGATGGGGCAGGGTGGGAGATGTGGGGGGCACAGTCCCTCTCTGGTGCTGCTGTGGAGATGGTGCTTTGTTTGCCCCAGTGCCTTGGGGTGGAGATCTGTGCAGTCTGCCTGGGGACTTACTTGGGAGCCGCTTGGTTCACGTGTCTGGGTAAAGGCAGGGGCTGGTGTGCCTTGCGTGTTCCGGCCCAGCTGTCTGTGACATCCTTGTGTGTTAGGGGGCACACACGAACACTGGCGTGCACGTTTCCGTCTCTCAGCATATGTGTGCTTTGTGTCTTTGCACATATGTTACAACAGTGTGGTCACGGTCCCACATCAGCGTGCTGCTTCCCACGTTTCTGAAGCTTTGCACACCTCCATGTCCCTCCTGCTCCCTGGTGACCTCAGCGACCCTTCTTTGTGAGGCAGCTGCTGTTTTCTTTGATTCCTGAGTCTCCCTCCAACCTGACCTCTCTCTAAGGCAGGGGTAGGGGGCTGGGCCACCCCACCCCCACAGCAACACCCCTCCTGCCATTTCCTGTTTGCCTCCTTCTTGGCAGTTTTTCCCATCTTTACCATCTGGCCTGGCTGTGTGCCCATGCAGCTCCACAGATGGGAGCCCCAGGGTAGAGGGGGAACCAGCTGGGGGCCAGGGCAGTGGCTGGCGGTTCTCAGTCTCAGCTAAGCCTTTCTGTGTGACTTTGTCAGAGAGAGGTGGCTTTTGACAAATGGGCTTCACTATGAAGATACCCAAGGACTTCTGGGGATAGGGGGGCTACTGAGGACTGAACCCAGAGCCTTCACACTGAGCTATATCCCCAGCCTTTTTTTTTTTTTTTTTTTGAGACAAGGTCTTGCTAAGTGGCTAAATTGTCTGTGCTGGGCTCAACCTTGTGGTCCTTCTGCCTCAGCCTCACAAGGTTCTGAGATTATAGGCCTGCTCCACCTAGGACTGCTCTTCTATAGAAGAGGGTAATGCAAGCCAGGTGTGGTGGTGCACCCCTGTAATCCCAGCACTTTCAAGGCTGAGGCAGAGAGGATTGCTGCAAGTTTGAGGCCAGCCTGGCTACATAGTGCGTACATAGAGGCCAACCTGTAGCCGAGGATGGTTTCAAAGCCGGCCTGAACTGTACAGTTAGACCCTGTCTCAAAAGAAAAAAAAAAGGAATGAATGAAAGACTTGGGAGTGATGTGTCTAATATGTTTCCTAATTGTAAGGAGCCACTCTCTCTTAATGGTTAAAAGTGAAAGAATATAACTGTAATTATAATATAAACTGTAACTGAAATAATACAAGCTGTCTCTAAACAGGCCTTTTAAAAGAAAGCTTCCCTGTCCCCAATTTTTTTCTTCCTTTTTTTTTTTTCTTTTTGAGACAGAGTCTCGCTATGCAGTTTAGGCTGGCCTTGAGCTTACTTTGTAGCCCAGGCTGGTCTCAAACTTTCAAGGATCCTCCTGCCTCGACTTCCCAGTGCTGGGATGACAGGAGTGCACCACCACGCCCAGCTCCCAATTTGGTTTTCTGAGGCAGGGTCTCACTACATAGACCATGGTGGTCTTGAATTTACCATATAATCCATATCAGCCTCAAACTCAGGATTCTCCTGCCTTAGCCTTCTGAGTGCCGGGATTACAAGTGCGTACCACAGTGCTTGGCAAGATGTAGTTTCTCCCTGAGAAACTTGTCAACCCAAATAGGCAGAGTGTGATCAGCAGTGGTTAGGTGACTAGCTTGATACAAGAGAGATTAAAGGTGAGCTAAAACATTTGGTGGGGAGTAGAGTTTTTTATTTTTTGCTTTTTTGAGATAAGGTCTCCATATGTGGTTCAGGCTGAACTTTAACTTACTATTCAAAAACAAAACAAAACAAAACAAAACAAAAAACAAAAAAGCAACTCACTATGCAGCCTAGGCTGGCCTCAAATTCATGGTGATCCGCCTGCCTCAACCTCCCAAATGCTGGGATCAAAAGTGTGTACCACCAACCCTGGCTCCAGGAAATGGATCCTGTCCCCGACCCCGTCCCAGGAATCAAACTCAGGTCCTCACGCTTGCCAGGCAGGCGCTGTACCGCTGAGCTAAATCCCCAGCCCCTTGGAATGGATTTCTTGCCAGGAAACCAATGATTATTGCTCCAGACCTGCTAGATGCAGAAACTAAGTATGTGTCTGCAGGATGTAGTCCCCCCAACGCCAAAACAGACCAAGGGGTTCAAAGCCTTGTCCTTGAGATGGGGTGTTGGTGTGAGACTGGCCTGGAACTCCTGGAGTCAATCGCTTCTCCTACCTCAGCTTCCTGAGTAGTTGGGACTATAGGCACTTGGCACTCCGCCCAGTTTAAAGGCTCAAATACTCATGAGAAAATGTAAGGAGGCATATTTGTGCGTGTGAAAAAGATAAGTTGGTGTTACCCATGTTTGAAGTGGGAGTAAGAAGGAAGTGAGTTATTAAAATCTATTTCAACTAGACAAATGGGGAAGTAAAATAGGTTACCTATGGGCATAGATTTCATGTAGGCAACTATAAAAGCCCAGGCGCTCCAGCCAGCAGCCATCCATGTATCTACTGACCATCCACACCTGCTACAGCCAGCCTGGTACACTTGGACTTTGGAGCCGGGCAGTCCTACGTTTGGATTCTGACCCTACTCCTCAGTGATCAGTTCTTAGATTTTGTTTCCTATAAAATAGGACAAACACTGACTTCACAGGACTCTTGCAAAAATTAAAACTTACTGCTGGGTGTGGTGGCATACACCCATAATCCCAGTAATCAGGAGGCTGAGGCAGGAGGATCACTACAAGTTCAAGGCCAGCGTGGGCTACACAGTGAGTTCAAGGCCAACTTGGACTGCATAGCAAGATCCTGTCTCAGATACATAAAGCTTATGTATTATAACAGACCCAGGGATACGGTGAGCCATCAGCGAAGGATAGCTATTATTTCCCACTCCACATTAGGGGTAGGGGCGGGGGACACAGAGATGAATAAGCCGGGTCCATGGCCCCTCCCCCAGGGAGTGCACAGCCTGATGGGATGGGCTGACTATAAACAGCTGACTACAGGGGCACAGCTACCAGTCTGGGCTACATAGTGAGACCCTGTCTCAAAAAAACAAAACCAAATTTTTTTTTTAATTTAAAAAGGGCTGGGGATGGTGCTCAGCTTGGAGGTCCTGGGTTCAATCGCTAATAATGCAAAAAACAAAACAAAACAAAACCAAGGACAAATATTGTGTGATTCCATCAACATAAGGTATACAGAATAGGCGATTCACAGAGACAGGAAGTACAACAGTTACCAGGGGCAAAGTGTGCAGTGGGGTGGACAGTACTGCTTAATGTGTAAAGAGCTGCTGTTCGGGTTGATGAAAAAGTTCTGTTTTTGGAAATCATTAGGGTGAGGATTATGTATCACTGTGAAAGTACTTAAGGACAAGGAGCAGGGCTCTCACAAACGATTTTTTTTTTCAAGACTCGGTCTCACTATGTAATTCAGGCTAGCTTTGAACTCACTATATATCCGAGGTTGACCTCAAACTCATAGTGACCTTCCTGCCTCAGCCTCTTGAGTGCTGGGATTACAGGCATGCACCAGCATGCCCAGTGGTGATAATTTAAAAAAAAAAAAGGTAAAAAGTAAGTAAGAATGGTAAATATTGAGCTAGATGTGGCACACACATTTATCTCAGCTGTCAGAAAGTTGAGACAGGAGGATTACCATAAGTTCAAGGCCAGCCTGGACTGGTCAGTGTAACCCTGATCTATGTAGTCACCCCCCATATACCAGATGTTATCTGGGATGCAAGGACAGAGGAGGAGCTTCTGTAGCCCCAGTGGGCTGAGGAGGGGGGGACCCTCAGACCACATCCTGTCCTTGGTTGGCCAACTTGCCTGAGGACACCAGCTGCTGCCACTTGCTCTTTTGGACGCAGAGATACCACTTCCAAGCCTCACCTCTGCCTTTTTGGGGCCTACAGTTCCCAGCGAGCCCTAGAACCCTAACATCAAGTCTCCCTGCCACAGAACCCTCTGTGGGGGAGCTCCTGTGAAGAGCCTCTCCCTCCAGCCAGATGGAACGCCAGGTCGGCTGACCGCCTCTGCCCAGGGTGGGTAGGCAAGCCCCCTCTGAACACACCAGCATGTTCTCCTTTACATTCCGCAGGCAGAGAAAATGAGGGTGGGGCAGGTCGCACCAGCGAGATGAACCCTCCTCCCCTGACCCCAAGGCCAAGCAGCACGGAAGACTGAATGCAGTAAGTGAGACTGGGATTCCGTAGTGGACTTGGAAGTCTGAACTTTAGTCCTTAGATTGCAGGGAGCCGCCTAGCACCTGGCCCCTGTGCCGTGTTCCTCACCACACCCCTGCTTGATAGACCTATTTACACTCCTTTGGGCCACTGGTCTCACTCCCAGGGGAACAGAAAGCAGGCAGGAGCATGGTCTTTCTTTTGTTCACTGCCTTAAACTTGCCTGGAATCTCTTTTGAAAGATTTATGCACTCTAGGAGGTGAGGCAGGAGGATGAAGCAAGTTCCAGGGCAGCCTAGTCTACATAGTGAGACCCTGTCTCAAAAACAAAAACAAAAAAGACTCGGTAAGCATGTGATGGAGGGAGACAGAAAGAAAAGGAATCTTCTCACTACAATCTCCACCCATCACTCTGTTTCATCTCTAACGTGAGGAGGTGAAGCCTTTTCAAGGCTTGTCTTCCCTCCCCTCAGGTAAGGAAAGTAAGGTTCAAAGAGGTTACCATTTTTCTCTTTTTTCTTTCATTGACTTATTTATTTTGCAGTACTGGAGCTTGAACACAGGGCCTTTATTTTGAGACAGGGTCTTGTTAAATTGCCTAACCCAGAACTTAATCCTGCTGCCTCTCTAACTCTTGAGTAGCTGGGGTGGCAGTGTGCACACTTGACTATATACAAGGTGTGATTGAAAAAATACAGTGAATGTTTAGGTTACAAAAATAGTTGTTATGGTAAAAAACAAAAACCAAACACATGGCTTTTGATCCATCTACCTCAAAATACCCTTCCCTCTGACACTTTGAATATACTTATCCTCTTGTTCTGGCCACCTTCTAAAGCCGTTTGGAAGTTTTCGGTTTTTTTGTTTGTTTTTTTCCGGTACCGGGAATCGAACTCATGACCTTGCACTTGCCAGGCAGGTGCTGTGCCGCTGAGCTAAATCCCTAGCTCCTGCAAGTTTTCTTTTGTCAGTATCTTCTTTTGCATTGTCACGGCCGCTTCGATGTCCTGAACTGATATGAAACGTTTACCTTTCATGGTTATTTTAACTTTGAGGAAGAATCGAATATTATGTGGTGCCATATCAGGTAAACAAGATAGACTAGGACACACTCATGTTTTTATGATTTTCCGTTGGATGGCACTCGGAAGCAGCATTCACCAGGTGTTTTTGTTTTTTGTTTTTTGTTTTTTTTTGAGTCAGGGTCTGGCTATGCAGTTCAAGCTGGCCTTGAGCTCACTTTGTAGCCAAGGCTGGCCTCGAACTCACGATCCTCCTGCCACAGCCTCCCGAGTACTGGGATTACAGGCATGTGCCACCATGCCGAGCTCACCAGATATTTAATCACACCTCATAAAGACACTCACAGAAGAGGACTCTTGTATGTCCCCAGTTCTTTCAAACAAATTTTATTTTGTTTTTTTTGAGATAGGGTCTTGCTGAATTGCCCAGGATGGTTGATCCTCTTGCCTCAGCTTCCCAGAGTGATGGGATTAAAAGTGTGTGATGGGGGGCTGGGGATTTAGCTCAGCGGCACAGTGCCTGCCTGGCAAGTGCGAGGGCGTGAGTTCGATTCCCGGTACTGGAAGAAAACAAAAAAAAAAACCCAAAAACAGACAAACAAACAAAAAAACAACCAAAAAAACCCCACAAAAAACAAAAAACCCAAAAAACTGTGTGATGGCAAGGGAAGTTGGCAAAGCCAAGATTGAAGCCTAGGCAGTCTGGAGTTGCTGTCTCCAAAACTTGTGTATTTAATCCTGGACGAGCCAGTCCTATTATAGGGATGCTATTGTAGCCTGATTAAGAGGGTAAAAGGCCTGGAACTCAAAAAACAAACCCTCAAGAGGCCAGCTGGTAGCGTAGCTACGGTGGATAAACACGTGTCTGTGCCCTGCCCTGAGAAACTCTGACTTGGGCTTGCCTTCTAATTCCAGGTCTCCACCTCGGATGAAGCTGTGTGGAGTGGATTCCAGCCCTTGGCAGCCATAGTCCACACCCCCATGCCCTGCAGCTGCTTGCTGTGGGACTGGTTCTGTACAGCCTCCGGGCCACCACCCTGGAGGTGAAAACCATGCTCAGGCCTCTGAGTGCCCCCTGATGGCCTCGGCCTGGCTCCCGGTGCCACCCAGCACCATGTCGTCTGCCAATGACTCCATGTCGGCCAATTTCTCGGCCAACGCGTCTTCTCCGTGCCCGGACTACCGGGTCTTCCATCGCCTGCACATGGTGGTCTACAGCCTAGTGCTGGCGGCCGGGCTGCCCCTCAACGCGCTGGCCCTCTGGGTCTTCCTGCGTGTGCTGCGTGTCAAGTCAGTAGTGAGCATATATATGTGCAACCTGGCGGCCAGCGACCTGCTCTTCACGCTCTCGCTGCCCCTGCGCCTGTCCTACTACGCGCAACACCACTGGCTCTTCCCAGATCTCCTGTGCCAGATGTCGGGAGCGATCTTCCAGATGAACATGTACGGAAGTTGCATCTTCCTGATGCTCATCAACGCTGACCGCTATGCCGCCATCGTGCACCCGCTGCGGTTGCGCCACCTGCGGCGGCCCCGCGTGGCGCGGCGCGTGTGCCTGGGCGTGTGGGCGCTCATCCTGGTGTGCGCCGTGCCCGCCGCTCGCGTGCATCGGCCCTCGGTCTGCAGCCACCTGGGCCGCCAGTGGCGCCTGTGCTTCGAGAGCTTCAGCGACGAGCTGTGGCGGGGCCGGCTACTGCCGCTCGTGCTGCTGGCCGAGGCGCTGGGCTTCCTGCTGCCTCTGGCGGCCGTGCTGTACTCGTCGTGCCGCGCCTTCTGCGTGCTCGCCCGGCCCGACGCCCCGCAGAGCAGGCGGCGGCGCAAGACCGTGCGCCTCCTGCTGGCCAATCTCGTCATCTTCCTGCTGTGCTTTGTGCCCTACAACGCCACCCTGGCTGTGTACGGGCTGCTGCGCGGCGACCTGGTGCTGGCCCGTCCCGGGGCCCGCAAGCAGGTGCGCGGGGTGCTGATGGTCATGGTCCTGCTGGCCGGCGCCAACTGCGTGCTGGACCCGCTGGTTTACTACTTCAGCGCCGAGGGTTTCCGCAACACCCTGCGCGGACTGAGCGCCCCGCTCCGTGCCCGAACCTTGGCCCATAACGGGACAGAGGACGCGACCACCGAGCAGCCCTGGGAGACCACCCACTCCGCCAGGGTGGATGCCACCGTCGAAGGGCTACTGAAGCCCTCTGACCCCGGCCCTCTGAACCAAGACTCGGCCCTTTGAACCACCCCCGCCCTCGTGCAGACCGTGGTTTCTTTAGATCGGTGGTAGAGAGCAGCTGGCCCCTTCAGTTGGTGGGAAGTAATGGGTCGAGCAGCCCTGGCTAGGAGCTGCGCGATGCGAATGAAAACGGCTGTTCCGACTTTCCAGGGCCGCGATCTGAATGCTTTAAGAGCCCCGGGGCTCGGTGGACGAAGCTGATGAGAACTTCGTGCACCGGCTCTCTTCTGTGCTGAGTGAGGCCCGTACCGAGCCGCCGCCCTCGCCCTCTCCCGGGCTCGCCCTGCTCGGGCTGCAGGCAGAGTGTGAGGGTTTACTTGGTGTGGACAGAATTGGGCTTCTTATCTGGTGACTTGTCACAGTTTAGGCCTGACACCCAGATCCCGCCTTTTGGTCTCCTTTCTAGGTTATTCCTTCTCCTGCCACTTTCAGGGCTCCCTCCTTTCCTGGTCCTGACATTCTCTCTGTCTGTCCGTCTGTCTCTGGAACATTCTTTGCCCCACTAAAGCATTGGTTCTTAAACTTTTTGGTTTTAGACCTCTTCATTCTATAGAGATGGAGAATCACAAAGAGCTTTTGCTTATTCTTTGTTCCCTTGGTATTTATCGTATTAGAAATTAATGAGTTTTTAACACAGAAATAATGTAAGTGTACCCTCCAGAAGCTATGAGAGCCGGAATGTCCTCATATTTCAGGGAGACTCGGGGGAGAATGAAAAGTATTATGAAAATAACATCTTATAGTATTATGAAAATAAGTTTGACCTCGCGTAGTTCATCAAAGAGCTGGTCTCTCGATCACATTTTGATAATCACATTTGTACTGGAGTATTAGAGTTCACGTCTATTCTTTCCAGGGCATTATCTAACAATTTTTAAAGTATCTGTGGGAGCAGGCGATGCTCAGCTGTCTCATTGCTGATGGTGGTCCTCAGGCGTGGAGATTGCTGGGGGCAGCTGGGAGTCGGCACCAGTGGGGGCACTGCCCTCGGTGGAGCGGCAGCCCAGGAACCAGACCCCAAACCACTCACGATGAAGAGTTGGGGCAGCTCTGGTGAAGGAAGGGGAAGCGTGCCACAACAGGAGCGAAGAGTGTACGGGGAAGTAGAGTGAGATGGGCGGATGGGGAGGGCCCTGAGGCCGGTGAAATGGCTTCCGGCCCGCTTTACCAGAGCGGGAGTGGGGTGGGGTGGGGTGGGGCGGGGCACGGGGCGCTGGGCGCTGGCAGGGGCCACAGAGGTGGCACCGTGACATCTTTATAGTCTGACATTCGTGAGAGTTAGTTGTTGCTGTGTGTGCCCTGTATGCATTTCTGGCCTACAGATCTCAGTGCTCTGTGTATGTGCGTATGTGTGTGTGTGTGTGTGTGTGTGTGTGTGTGTGTGTGTGTGTGCGCGTGCACGCGCGCGCGTGTTTTCCCGTGTCTGTGTCTCGGTTTGGAGTAAGCCTTTTGTGTGTCCTTACACCAGTGTTCCAGTTGGTGATTTCCAGGGGTAAAATGACCCCTGGTGGCCAAACTGGGGAACTGACCTATATTCCTCAGGTTAGCCTTACCTGAGGGTAGAGGTTAGAGCCCCAGCTAGGTCCTTACCCCTTCCTTGCTGCTCCAAAGGATCCCTGCTGGTCAGTACCCGCCCCATCTCGATTCATCCTCGGGATTCAAAACCTGTGCCTTTCAGGACCTTAAAGCACAAGCAGGACAAAACCTCACAGTCCAAAATCTCAGAGCTTTGCCCTACCCAAATAGAACATAATTTAAAAGTTCCTTAAGAGGGCCAGGCATGGTGGTGCACATCTGTAATCCTAGCACTCTGGAAGGCTGAAGCAGGAGACAAATTTGGGCAAATCTGAGCCCAGCCTGGTCAACTTAGCAACTAGCCAAGCACTCCATCTCAAAAACTAAAAAAGGCTGGTGATATAGCTTAGTGCAAAGGCCCTGAGTTCAACCCCCTTGCTTAGGAAGTGGCAGTATTGCTTAGGTGGAAGGGTGTGCTCTTCATCCGCCAGTCTCTAGGTTTGATCCCTTGCACCATAAAACTCAAGCCACCATAAAACTCAAGCAAATCTATGTTTTTTAAAAAGGAGTTGAGTACTGTACTTTTATGTGTAGGTACGTAAGTGAATTCCAAGTAACTTAAACTCACAGCTTGTATCACCTCTATCACCTTGTGCTTATTTATTTATTCTAATTTATGTTTATTATCTCTCTCCCCTCCCTGCCTGCCAAGGTAGAATGTAAGCTCCATGGGGGCAGTGATTTGGGGGTTTTTGCTTGGTTGATTTTTGAATGTAACCCTTAGCATCTACAACAGTGAGGAAGTCCTCAATAAACATTTGTGGCCTGAATGAACAGTCAGATATTGCTGCATCCTGTGGGGACCACGGAGCAGGTGGACAATAGTGACTCCAGCAGGACAGAGGGTGCAGGGAGTGGGGGAAGGTGTGGGACGCTATGGGTTTTTGCTCGCAAAGACACACTGTGAAGGATAAACTAGAGGAATGTGGTGAGGACAGTTTAAGGCAAAGAAAGAATGGGCTGGGACAGATGGCCTGTGAAGAAGCGTGTGGCCTCGGAGACAGTGGGGATTAAAGCTGCAGCAGGTGGTTCCCTGCATTCAGATAGCCTAAGGGTTTTCAGCTCAAGAACAGGGATTCAGGAACAGACAAAGGCAGCATGGAAGTGAACAGAACCTGACCAAGAACATGCTGCGGAAGATTCAGAAAGCCTGCTCTTTGCACAGAATTTCCCAGCTACTGATGGAGCAGGAGGGAGAGGCGAGATGTGGGAAATCCAGGACCCTCACCTATCTTCTGGGCTAGGAAATCTAAAGGAGGACAAAGAAAAAACTTTAGATTGAAGGGAAGGAGCAAGAGCATTAAAAGTTTTAAGAAACATTCTTCAGGCCTGACACAGTGGCACACACTTGTAGTTTCCACTCCTCACTTGGAAGGCTGAGGCAGGAAGACTGCTTGAGCCCAGGAGTTCGGTGCTAGTTTGGGTAATATAGAGGGACACTGTACTGGGGTGGGAGGAAGTCTTTTGTATACCAGAATTTCAATTTAGTGCTACAGATGCCTCATCTCATTTAATGATCACAGTTGTCCCATGAGTTAGGGATGATGGTTCTCTCCATGCACGGATGGAGAGGACAATCTCAAGGGAAGGACACAAAACCAGGAAGTGGCTCAGTCTCTGTTGGGCTCCCAGATTCTTACTCCCTGCAGTACAGTGTGTCAACTTCTCTGCTGCCTATCCTGCTGCTGTTATGTCCACCCTTGTCTTCTTACTCTCTTTCCTTCCCCATGTGAGCCATCTCTCTCAGCTGTCTCAGCCAGAACCTATGGCATCGGCATCAGCTCTGCCCTGCCCAGTATCTCCAGCTCTTTCTCCACACCCCCAATCCACTCAACCCATGCTGTGTCCTCCTGCCCTTTCCACTTGCTCCTATGCAGGACACAGCACGGCTGCTGGAGGCTGAGAACCGGTTCATCCCTGTTTCCCATTATGTTGGGCCCTCAGCACACCCATGGAGGGTTGAGGAACAAGCAGCTTCTTGGTGGCTCACACAAGCAAGGTGGCTTAGACTTCCTGCAGTGGGTCGTGACTCCCTTGCCCATCCTAGGATGTACCCAACATCTCCACGACAGCATACTTCTTGTCCACCAGCTCCACTGAGGAGCTGGCTGTCCCTTGGATCTCAGTTCCTCCATGGGATGGTGCCTTCTCTACATGCCAGTGGAGTTGGGGGCTGACATCAATCATTTCTCCTGAAATACAACTGATTGAGGAGAACCAGGACAGGGCAAAGGTTCCCAATGGAAAGCAGAGATGCTTGCTTAGTTCTTGGCTCTGAACCATCTTGAAGGAAATCCCTGTGAGGTCACCATCTGGGTCCTACAGAAGAAATGAGGAAGGAAAGGGAAAGGGAAAGGAAATGTCATATCAAACCCTCCTTTTTCTTTCTCCCAGAGGCCTTGGAGACAGGCTGGGATAGTTCTGGCCATGCCCTCCTTACCAGAGGATCCCTGAAAAAACTGGAAAGTGAAGTTTTTCACATAGGATTTGGGGAAAACCAAAGGCTTCAACAACTTTGGGATCAAACAAACCTGGGCAGTGAGTTCAGTGGTCACTTTCTGGCAATGTGACTTCAGTCCTTTAACCTCTCTGAGGCTCTGTTTTTTTCTGCTGTGAAATGGGGTTCATAATATCTACTTATTTGGCACTGGCGGGGATCAATGAGATGAAGTAAATGTCATTGGAAGAGGGTACTTTCGAAGCTCCACAAGTGGGGGCTGTCTTTCTAACAAGAGTATAGGGCCCAGATGCTGCTCAGGACGCCCCCACGATGCCTGTGTCTAGAAGAGAGCAAGGGCTCCAGGTGACTGTCACCCAGAGAAGCGGGGCCAGCCATCAGAACTCAGCCAGGGGAGCTGGTGAGGAGGCGGGCTGGGCACGTTTCCATGGTGCTGGGTCAAGCGGCCTTCTTTGGGGGCAGGGACTGGCCCGCTGCCCTCTGGGGGCACTGTCTCCCAGGGAGGCGTCCTCCGTCCCATGGCTGCTGAAGAGGTGGAGAAGCGAAGCGCCAGACAGGGACAGGAGGGGGACATGCTGAAGAACCAAGCGATGGCGAGAGGGCCAGGGAGGAGGCTGGAGGGGAAGTGAGGGCCGGGCAGGCCCGGGGTGGGGCCCGGAGAGGGGCCCAGAGCCGCAGGGCGGGAGGGCGCCGGGAGGGAGCGCGACCAGGGAGGGAGGAGGGACAGGGAGACCGGCGCGCTGACACAGCCTCGATGTGTGCAACGGGCTGGGGTTTGGCCCACAGGTCAGGCGTCTGGCAGTATTATGGGATGGAGAGGCCTTAGGAGACAGGAGAGTATTATGGGCTGGAACAGCCTTAGGAGACTGGGGAATATTATGGGCTGGTGAGGCCCGGCTCCAACTGGAGGCGGGAGGAAGGGGTGCGGGGCGGGAAGGGGGGTGGTGGTGGAAGGGATTATTATGGGCTGGAGGCCTCCTGCGACCAGAGGCAAGAGTATTATGGGCTGGCAAGGCCTTCGGTGGCCAGAGGGGGGAGCAGCGGGGGATGGCACCGGCTGCATGTGACTGGGGGGGGCAAGTTGGGGGGGTAGTGAGTGGGGGTGGGGAGCTTATTATGGGATAGCTCTTTGTACCTACTGCGGGGACTGCTTCTCCAGAAGATATTATGGGATGTCGTGTGTGGGAGGGGGAGTGGGGCTGGGGGATTATTATGGGATGGTGGTGCAGAATGGGGAGGGCCTGAGGCGCTCTTCTCCAGCCCCCCACCCCTTCACGCTTACTCCCATCACTCTTAGGGTCAGCCTCCTCCAACGGCCCAAGGGGAGAACCTGAAATCCAGCTTCCTACACACACACACCCACACCCACACACACACACACACACACACTTTGGGCACCTCAGCCCATCCTAGGCATCCCCCCTAACTGGCAGCCACCTCCGGGGTGCATGGCGCAGAGAGGACCGTGACCCTGGGGAGTGGGGAGGAAGCCCCATAGCACGGTTGGGGTGGCCAGTGGCTCCCATTTCTCACCTTCGTGCGTGCTGTCCTCTTTTGCTCCCTAACCCCTGGGGCCACCTTCCCTCCCTCCCAGAAAGTGGGGGCCCTTGAGCCTTGCCCCCACCCCCGCCCCTCCATTTCCTCTCCAGCTCCCTCCACAGCCGTAACCAGTAAAACAGGCAGCCGGTTATTATGGGATGGCTGCTCCCAGCACTCTGCAGGGAGGGGGCGGTCACCGCGGAATGTCTCCTGTGGGTGGCTATTATGGGATGGCCGCCTCTCTTTTGGGGAGGTGGGGGGCTATCGCGGAGGATTATTATGGGCTGTGTCCTGCACAGCTGGGTGGGGCTGTCCTGGGTAGGTGAAGCTCTGGGGAAGAGGGGTGGAGAAGAAAAGGAAGGAAGAGGGAGGGAAGGAGCTGGGGAGGGTGGGGAGAACCCTGGAGCCAGACCTGAGGCCTGGCAGGAGTAACTGGCTGGAGAGGTTTCTTCGGTGACCGCTGTTTGAAGGGGCCCCTGAGGCAGACTCCACCTAGGCAAATCCGAACTCTGGACACTTGGGTCCTCTTCACAGCTTTTGAAGTATAGGGTTACTGAGACTGGGTCTGCAGTGCTCTGCTGCAGAATTCCTAGGTCCTGGACGGTGGGGCATCAAAGGGGTGGTGCTCCTGGGTGACAGTACCCAAGGTCTCCCCTCCATCTGTGCCTTCCTGGGTCGAGCTTCCGGACCACCACCGTTCACGTGGAGGGGAGGGGCGGAGCAAGGGGAGAGGCTGGGCTGGTTCCTGAGACACAGGCGTCACCTCGAAGCCTCCAAGTCTGCATCCTGTCTAGCCATCACAGTGCACTGTCGCTGTGGCTTTTATTCCCTTTCTTGTCTTCCCAAATCCCTTTTCCTGAGAGAGCAGAACATGGTGGACCTGTGGACCTCCGACAGCCGAGTTTCTCGGGCTCACACAGAACAGAGGCAGCTTTACATAAGGAGAGGAATCATAGAGCAGAGCATATGCTGAGAACTCTAGGGCAACCCCTCGGAGTGTTATTCTAAGTTCCTTTGTACCATGGGATGGAAACACAACTCTAAGGCAACTGGCTAGAGAGGTTGCCCTCCTGGGTGCATTAATTAGGAGCTTATGGCACCCTTAGTCTCCACGGGCCAATCATGCTGCTGGCTTATTTATAATTTATCTGGGAGGGTAACATGGGGCCAGAATAGGGAGCAGCAGGCACAAGAGTATAAAGACCACAAAAGCAACACACACACACATCCTAGCTCTCTCTGGAGCTCAAGAAGAGAGGAAGGGATTTATCCTCGTGGAATCAGGAAGAGGTGCGAAGTCAGAGAAGCAAGGGAATTAGTGGGTAAAACCTACAGGGGTAGTAGAGACAGAGAGGGCTGTGGTGGAGAAAGGACAGCAGAATTTTGAGTCACAGGCAAGAGGCTGTGACTACCTACTTAAAAACCCATTTATATTATTCCTGTGGTAATGTACACATATAAAGGCAAGGATCTGAGGCAGACGGAGATCTGACACAAGGGAATTTGAGGCCTAGAGACACACTGGTTCCCCTAGAGAAGTGGGGGTAGAAGAGGGCCTAAAAGCTATCTTGCAGCTGTTTGGGAAGCAGAAACTTGCCCGAAAGGATGCATACCCATGTTATGGTGTCTTTTTTACTTTATTCATTTTGTGGTACTGTATTGGGAATTGATTGAATCCAGGGCTTTCACACTGAACTACATCCTCAGCCCTTTTTATTTTGAAGCATGCTCTCACTGAGTTGCTAAGTTGCCCTGGTTGGGCTTGAACTTGTGACTCTCCTGCTGGGATTACGGGTGTGTACCACCACCCCCAGCTTTTTTTTTTTTTTTTTTCTTGGACAGGTCTTGTTATGTTGTCTAAGCTGGCTTAAATTTACCATGTAACCAGGCTGTCCTCAAATTCTTGATCCTCCTGCCTCAGCCTCTTGCATGCTGGGATGTTAGGCTTTTACTACCTCAACTGGCTCAGTTATGGTATTTTATGGATGATTTTTTTTTCTTTTTTTTTGGTACTGGGAATCAAACTCACGACCTTGTGCTTGCTAGGCAGGCGCTGTGCCCCTGAGCTGTATCTCTGGCTCCAGTTATGGTATTTTAAAAGAGCTGCCTCGTGTCTCCTTTCCTTGCTTTTCAGAGTACCAGTTTCATCCGAATGAGCATGGACAGGGTATGCATAAGTGAATGGGGCTCAAATTGATGTCAAGGAGTCAAAGGAGGGGGACTATAGAAGGCTTGCAGAAGGGGGGAATGACCAGGGCACACCTCCATAAACACAGAAAGAGGATGATCTAGGGAGTTGGAGAGGATGGGGGGTGGAATAAACTTTAAAGGTGATAATGGGTGCTTTTGGCTGAGGTCTCCAGATGCTGAAGACTCCAGTCCCAAGATGCGAAAAGAGTAAAGATGCAGGTAGGTGTTGGTAGAAAGACTAGACGTTCACTGGTGCTCTCTTGGGAGCCCAAGGACCGTCATTTCCTGAAGCGAGCTCTTTCTTGCCCCTCCCAGGCTCAGTTTTCCCATGTCCCTCATCCCTTGGATCCCAGAGGAGAACAGTCTTCTTGGACAGACCATTTTTCTCCACAAGGGAGATGAGCGAGGTACTGCAGAGATGGCATGAGATCCTTCCTGTTTACTTCTAGTCAGGAAGGGCCCTTCCGACAAGGAAGCTCCAGTTTCTTTTCAACCTGTGCCACTGCCATAGGTCTTGGACCTGTGTGGAAAAGGCAGGTAAGGTTAGAGGGAGCATTATCTTTAGCATGGGGGTGGGGGCAGCGAGGCAGTGGTGCTGTGCCATTGTTTTTCACTCACAATCTTATACTTCGAGACACAGGAAGAAGGGATAGTGACAGGCTGAAGGACCCAGGCTCTCTGAAGGCCAAAGGGTTCCAAGTTTGGGCTGCTCCTACTTTGTGGGACTGGTTCCCTGGGATGATAAGAAGGCAGGCACAGTTAGGGGTGGGGATGATTTGCATTGGAAGCTACCTAGTAGCACCCTTGAATAAGGAAGGCTTCCTGCAATGCTGACCTATACATGGGAAAGGAACAATGGTAAACTTTACACCACCAAAGTTTTTTGAGTTAGAGAATGGGGCCTCAATGAGACAAGGATGTTGTCAATTGGAAGTATTAAGATTTAAGGATATAATTTGGGAATGTGATTGGAAATATAGGACATTGAGGGTGAGCAGAATGTAGTGTTCAAGAATGGAGGTAACAGTTGTGGCCTGTGGAGTCAGAAAGGAAGGACCTGATAATCACAAGATTGCAATATTAGGAGCACTGGATGGATGAACAGTGCTTGCAAACTAAAATCCTTTAGTAGGGAGAGAACAGTGAGATTATTTTGATTAGCCATCTATACCTATAAATCCTTTTGGAATACTTTCTAGCTTTTAGAAGGACCACTAAGAACTCTTCCGGACATGATTTCTCCTGAGATCCATCGGGGATAGGACACTGGGGAACAGCACTCAGTAGTTCTCCCTTGACATCATTCTTTCTTGCATCTCAGTTTGTTTGGCTTATGGTTTGTGAAAGGAGGCACCAGCATTTTCTTTGCATTGTCCCGGTGCCCAGCTCTGTGCCTTGCTAGGCACTCTGTCAACAAATGTTGAATGAATGAGAGCGGTGGCATGATAGGAGAGCTGGGCTCAGCCCTTGCTGTGTGCCTAGCTGGATGCTCCATTCCTCCTGATGGACCATCCATCCATAGGAGTGGCCTGGAGGCACTGAAGAATACTTCCTGATTTAGGGGGTAGTGGGGGACAACTGTGGGAATGTTGAGGAATAGTCTTTGGATGGGATAGGCAATTGTTATGGATGCCTTGGGGTGAGTTAAACTTTATGCAAACATTTCATCTGGTCAGCATAGTATTTGTTGGTTTTACTGAAAATTTAAGAGCTGGGATAAGCATCTGGGCTATACCTGGACTTTGGTGGGATTGGGTGGGACACTTGATTGCTTCTGAGTGGAAATGAGATGGATGAGGGAACTCTAAGATCCTGGACATCAAAGGACTTTAGGCCCAGGAAGGAATAAGGTGTATTTGTGGGGGTGGGACAGGACAGTGTGGGTCGCCTGCCCCACCCTCTCTGCTCTGGGTGCTGGGATAGACTGACAGCTTCTGGAGATGGGGGAGGTGTGAAGACGAATATTATGGGATGTCTGGGTGGAGGGCTATAGGAGAGGCAGTAGAGATGAAGCATTATGGGATGTGACACTGGGTTGAGCATGGTCTCTTTGCAATTATGGGATGTCAGGGTGTGGGCGGGGAAGTAACATTATTATGGGATATTTTTCTAGTGTTGGGGAAAGATTTAGATGTCTGTGGCATGACACTAGGGCTGCTGATCCTTTGGGGTCCTCTTTGATAGGAAGGAGTGGCAAATATATCCCTGGAGCCAGGAGCCTGTGGAGGCTGGGGTGGTAGTGTGGGCTTCCAGACCCTCCTAGCCTGCAGAGACTGAGGGCAGCTCTAGGGGGTTGGTTATTATGGGATGTCAGTGTAGAAAGTAGACTGATTATTACGGGATGTGTGGGAGGAGGCCGAGTGTCCGCTGTTGTAGTGGGGGGGGTGAGTTTCTGACTATTATGGGATATCAAACTGGGGGTGGATGAAGGGTGGTTATTATGGGATGTCTGTGGGGGATGGGGAATGAGTATTATGGGATATGAGGCTGAAGTGCTGGGAGGGGTGCTTATTATGGGATGGCCATGGGAGGGAGGGATGATGAATTATTATGGGATGTTAACATTAGGGCCAAGAGTGAAGAAGTTGGCAGAGGATGGTTATTATGGGATGTCTGTGGGGGATGGGGAATGAGTATTATGGGATATGAGGCTGAAGTGCTGGGAGGGGTGCTTATTATGGGATGGCCATGGGAGGGAGGGATGATGAATTATTATGGGATGTTAACATTAGGGCCAAGAGTGAAGAAGTTGGCAGAGGATGGTTATTATGGGATGTCTGAGGGTTAGTTGCAAAGGTCTGCAGTATTATGAGATGTCAGCAGACCCCTGGCATATCTGTGTATGGAGCGCGAGGGGGGGGCGGGGTGTGAGTATGGTATGTGGGGTGTCCGTGTGTATTATGGGATGGTCAGGAGGTGGGCGGTTGCCCGGGTGACACGCGGGCGCGCTCAAAGGGGGCGTGGCCAGTGGTTGCCTGAGCGACGAGGGGGCGGGGGTTGCCCGGGAGACCTAGGGAGGAGGGTGGCGGTAGTGAGGGGGGGTTGGAGTTGGTTGAGGTTATTATGGGCTGTCCGTGGGGGGGCGGGGCCAGTGCGGTGGGATTTCCCGGCCGGTGTTTCGGGCCCTTTAAGAGGCGACGCCGGAGCCGGAGCCATTTTCCCCCCTTCGGCCGCGGCGAGGAGGAGCCGGAGCGGGAGTGACACCGGGCCGGACCCAGCGCGACCTGCGGCGGCTCCGGGGTGAGGAGAGCGCGGGGTCCCCTGAGAAGCGCCCCTCAGAGCCCGACAAGCTCCGAGCGTCTTTCCTCACCTGTCTCCTCTTTGGGCGTCCCTGACCCACGGGCCGCCTCCAGCTCGGCGGAGCCGACCCTTCCCTTCCCGTCCCTGCGGGGCGCCGGCCTCCCCGCCCCCGCCCG
>NW_004955413.1:4199731-4227682 GCF_000276665.1 Chinchilla lanigera | reverse complement strand
CGCCCCCTGGGCCCCGCGGCTCTGGAGAACATGAGTTGTCCCGGGGGACCGGCTTTGGAGCGCTGCCCTGTCCGGGGACCTGCCCCTCCCCGGCCGCAGGGAGGAGCCCCCCACCCCCAAGTGACCTTGTGTCCGCGAGCGAGCGCTCGCCGCCGCCGGCTCCGCGAACCCCCGCGCCACGGCCACCCGGACCCCTCCCCCGGGCACACCGTCAGCTCGGCCGCCCGGCTCTTCGCTCTGCACGCCGGCAACAGCCTGCCCCGGGGCGTCGCTCCGCTCTCGGTGGGGGCTGCCGCGGCGGAGCCGGCTTCCGGCTGCCCCCAGGAGTGTGGAACTAAGTTCAGCCCGAGTAGCTCGGGTGCCCTGCCGGGGTGGCCGAGGTGGGGGCGGAAGGAGCGGTGGGTGTGGGGGAGGGGGCGGTGCGCGTCAGCGCTGTGCTCTCCCCCTCCCCCCGCACAGTGACTCGGGCCAGTGCAGAGGGCCCCAGGCCGCAGGCAGGAGCAGCTGGGCCGATTCCCTGGCCGGGAGCGGAAGGGGATGGCGTCGGGCCTGGGCTCCCCGTCCCCCTGCTCCGCGGGCAGCGAGGAGGAGGATATGGATGCACTTTTGAACAACAGCCTGCCCCCACCCCACCCAGGTAACATCTTCCCCAAGGGCTCGGGGCTGGAGGGGAGCTCTTGGGGACTCCCTACCGATCCCGTCAGGCAGAGCAGTGTTGCTCTTCTCGATCGGTGCGAAGCCCAAGGTGGAGGGCATCTGAAGGGAGTGGTTCCCTTCTGCGGAGCTCTTGTGTGCGGGGGGGTGGGAGCCATGTGCCTCCTGGGCACCGCGGACCCAGATGCAAGCTGACTGCACTCGTCTGTCTTGAGGAATGCTCTGCAGTTCCCAGTTGAGGGAGCTCTCCGGGCTGGCAGGCGTTACCTTGTGCGGGTCTTTGGAGGCATGCAGGTAGCGGGAAGCTGTTGGGGGCTTCGGTGGCAGGGGGCGTTGAGGGTCTCTGTTGGAGGATCCCAGTTGGGCATCTGTGCTAGTCCGATCGTGTGGTTGCTGCTGTGGAAAGGAAAGAGGGAGTGCTGTTTAACATCTGGTATTTTTAGCTTCTGATCAGTTACCGGTTTTCTGTAGTTTCAGCTGTATGAAGTTTGAATCGCGCTCCTTAGCGGATCTAGAGCACTTTGAGCCAGGCAGATCGCTGCAGTGTTTTGAGTGGGGAAGGGAAGAGGGCTTGGGGAGAATGTACTAGCCTAGCAAAGAGGGGTTCCTGATGAGTAGACATTACCCTGACATCTGTGCTAGAGGCTTCTGCCTCTCTGAGTAGCCCAGGGTTTGGGCTGGCGCCTGAGTTGTTTGTGTAGGTGTATGAGGGGTTGCACTATCTGTAGCGTTGTAGGGTGGCACCGTGGACTGGCCAAACCCGTATGTTTGTAACCATGCTGCCTGATTGGAGTAGCTCTGTCTGTCCTCAAAAGATGGTTGATGTCATGCTTCCAAGAGGATGTCTGTCCTTATTCAGAGCCCCTTAGCTAGGTCACCTGCTTGTTTCTTTGACCTTCCGCCCTAGTTTGTAGCTTTTTCTTTTTCTTTTCTGTATGTCATTTCTTTACCCTCTCTCCTGCTTTTTTTCTTACTCTGAGCCTGCTGATCCTGTTTTTCTCATTGAGTATCTTTCACTTCTGCCCTCTCTTAGTTCCAGCTGGAAGTTGAGGTGGTCTGGGAGGAATGCTTTCACATTTGGCATTTTCTAACTTGGAATTCTTCACTTCAACCTGAGGCCATGTAAGAGAGCAGCCTCTGTTACTGAGTCTTCAGCTACTGGATTAGGGAATTTAGGCTTGAGGCTCATCACTGGAAGGGTAGGGTGGCTGATTCTTGTGCCCTTACTCCAGGTGAGGGTGGAGTGGGGGTGGTAAAAAGAAGGCTCACCTTTCTTTCATCATTTCAGCCAGGAGCATGAGAAATGTAGTGCCATCCAGCCAATGTTGGTTCCCCATCTTGGCCTCCCATTAGCCTGTTGGTCTGGGGCTGCCCCCCAGGTTGACTGGTAGTTGTACAGGCTTCCAGGGTGAACTCTGGCTGGAGCTTTGGCATGACCCAGTTTCTCCATTTGCCACACCCATTCCGGCCCCTTTCCCAAATCTCTGTCTCTCAGCCAGTTTGCCACCTGCCGTTTCAGCACCTTGTTTGTTGAGGAGTTGGGGAGGAGTGTGGATGGAAGCGAGTCCCCTTGGCTTCATGGGTTTGCCTTGTCTCCATTTCTAGCTTCTGTGGAGGCAAAAAGGAAGAACTGAGATACAGCTGATTGAGGGGTAACGTGGGGATTTGTGGGGAGAAGCCCTTAGGAAAATGATTCTGTGTGGTGAAGTCCAGGCTGGTGTTCCATCCCCAAGGGAATGGGAGGGGCTTTCGTGTGCCTGGCTTGAATCCGCACTGAGTGAGTTGGGGAGGCTGATGGTGCTTTGTCCAGCCTAATGTCTCATGTTCCCTGGTATCTGTCTGGCTCAGGGAGGGTGGAGCCAGAGGCATTTTAGGGCTAGTTTTGCGGATCAGGTGCTAAGAGCGTGTGTGCAATTGAAGGAAACATACTGTTTCCCCCCACAGGTTAGGTCCTGCTACTTTTTTGGTGTGGACGTGATTCACGTATGTTGGCTAGGCTTCCCATATGTAGGCATGATTCCCATATGTTCGGTTGGGGTGATGAGGAAGCTGAGTTTTGAGACTTCTTGTGGACTCCCATTTCTCAAGCTAAATCTGCAGGTTGAGGAGAACTTTGTATTCTCTGACCACAGCTCTGTTAAAATTTTGTTAAGTCTTAGTTTTGATGATTTGGAAAAAACAATTATGATTGAGGGAGTAGCCCAACCCCTCGAGTTGTCTTAGGTGACTAGGGTGACCTTTGTAAACTGTGTCATCCCAGGATAGGTGTTAGAGACTGGTGGCATTTGGATGTGGGGTCAGGTAATAATTTGGGAAGTCATCTGTGAGGGCAGTCTCCCTAGCCACCTCTGTCAACCCCACCCCCCTCCCCTGCCACTTCCTGTCTGTCCTATGTTGGCAGCTGGGTGCCCTGGCTGGCTTCTGCGGTCAGGAGCCATTTTCCCTCTCCTCAGTGGGTGAGGCACTTCTTTGCTCCACTCCCTTCTGCACTCTCCCCTGCTTGGGCGGGGGTGGCTTGGGAAGAGGGAGGAGGGATGTGGGAGCTGGTGTGATTGTGGGATACAAAGGAAGCAGCCTCCTGGCCTTCTCCTCCCCCAGTGCCCCTTCCCACCTATCTCTGCCCAGGAGCTCTTAGTCTTCCCCAGGCTTTGTGTGTGCTTCCAGCCAGGGAGGAGGTGGAGCCAGATGGGAGGAGGACTGGGAGGGGGAGATGGTGACAGCTGGGCTGATTTGGGCCCCTAGGGAAAAGAGGCTGCTGACCCAGGAGAAGCTAGGGAGGAATAGTAGGGCTGGAGATGGGGAAAGGAAATTGTGTTTGAAAGAGGGTGCGAGGTTGGAGCAGAAACAGGACCTGGGCTTGGGAGGTTCTGGTTGTTCTGAGCAGTGATGACTCTAAAGGAGTTAGAGAAGGATCTGGTTTCTGACCCCAGAACCTGTATTGTTCTGGGACGTGGTCAGGGCCTATTCTGTGGCTGCCATGTGGGTAAGGCCTTCCATTCCCATCCCTAAACTTCAACCAGTTGCAAGAGGTCTGGGATTTAGTTCTCCTGTTTGGTGAACTCTAGGCAACTTGATTCAGCTATGCTGGTGAACATCTAGTGGGCTGCTGCAGGAATCAAGAGAGGAGGCAAGGGCCTGGACAGCTGCCCGAGGTGGGCCTGGTCTGGTTTGGCAGGCCTATTTCGGTATATACAGCTCTCTCTTTGTTTTAGTTCTGGGTATCAGCTTCCTTCTGTGGAGAGTATAGCAGTTCTCTTCAGGGGAATCTGGGACAAGAAGAGGTGGGGAGTAAAATCTAAACCCTGTGGATTAGGCCCTAACCTTTTGCTGTCTATCTTTTCCCTGTGTACTACTCTGACAAATTTATGTAGAAAATGAAGAGGACCCAGAAGAGGATTTATCAGAAACAGAGACTCCAAAGCTCAAGAAGAAGAAAAAGCCGAAAAAACCACGGGACCCTAAAATCCCTAAGAGCAAGCGCCAAAAAAAGGAGGTGAGTGGGTGACTGCATGTTACAGGGAAGGAGAGGAGGCAGGGAGGAGCTGTGAGAAGGGCATTTGTCCCTTCCTCGGGAGTGGCAGGCCAGGTCCTGGGATGAGCCTCAGGGCTGTCCTGAGGTCAGCATGTGTGTAGCATGTGTGTGTCTGTCTCCCTCTCCCCCTTCCCTGCTCCAGCGTTTGCTCTTATGCCGGCAGCTGGGGGACAGCTCTGGGGAGGGGCCAGAGTTTGTGGAGGAGGAGGAAGAGGTGGCTCTGCGCTCAGACAGTGAGGGCAGCGACTATACCCCTGGCAAGAAAAAGAAGAAGAAACTTGGACCTAAGAAAGAGAAGAAGAGCAAATCCAAGCGGAAGGAGGAGGAGGAAGAGGATGATGATGATGATGATTCAAAGGTGTGTGAACCTCCCCCCTCCTCTGTGCTGTTGATTCCTAGCCTCGGTTTCCCAGATGGCCTGCTGCCCCTTAGAACCTGTTCTTCCCACCTATTTCTTTGTGTTTTTGAGACAGGGTCTCGTTATGCAGTTTAGGCTGGCCTTGTGCTCACCCTGTAGCCCAGGCTATTCTCAAACTCACAAAGATTCTCCTGCCTCAGCCTCCCGAGTGCTGGGATTACAGGTGTGTGCCACCACACCTGGCCCCCACCTATTTCTAATTGCTTCCTCTTAGCTCTGGTTTTGCCAGCTGTAGCTCCTGTCCCAGGTTCCCTTAACAAGCATGGGCACTGTGTGGCAGGCCCTTGACTGTGCTCTCTGCAGGAGCCTAAAACGTCTGCTCAGCTTCTGGAAGACTGGGGCATGGAAGACATCGACCATGTGTTCTCAGAGGAGGATTATCGCACCCTCACCAATTACAAGGCCTTCAGCCAGTTTGTCCGGTAAACCAAGAGGGTCTTGGAAGAGGAGGAGAGTCCTTCTATATAATCTCTTTTTGTTTCTCTTTCTTTTATACTTAAACATTTTCCTGTTCTTGTCAATTTTTCCACCAGACCCCTCATTGCTGCCAAAAACCCCAAGATTGCAGTCTCCAAGATGATGATGGTTTTGGGTGCGAAGTGGCGGGAGTTCAGCACCAACAACCCTTTCAAAGGCAGCTCTGGGGCTTCAGTGGCAGCGGCGGCGGCGGCAGCAGTGGCCGTGGTGGAGAGCATGGTGACAGCCACGGAGGTGGCACCCCCTCCTCCCCCTGTCGAGGTGCCTATCCGCAAGGCCAAGACCAAGGAGGGCAAAGGTAAAGTGGGGTTGCATGGTCGAGGGGTCTCATGTGGGCCTTGGAAGTCAGAGAGCACTGGGGAATGGGAATGTTAGGAGAGAGGAGGGAGGAATAAGTCTGGGATTTGGGAGGCTAGGTAGAGTGAAGCAAGCTGAGGTGAACGTTTTATTTTTCCATCCATTTTCCCTGTGATACACATTTGGGAATATTCTGGTTTTAGGTCCCAATGCTCGAAGGAAACCCAAGGGCAGCCCTCGTGTACCTGATGCCAAGAAGCCTAAACCCAAGAAAGTGGCGCCCCTGAAAATCAAGTTGGGAGGTTTCGGTTCGAAGCGGAAAAGATCCTCAGTGAGTGTCCGCGTGTCCCTTCGGGGAAGGATCGGGTGTAATGGAGGGATGTTGTCCTTGGTCAGGGGGTGTCTTGCACAGGAGGCACAGAGAATGTGGGGAGCTGGCCTCAGACAGGCATGCCCCAGCTTTCTCTGTGTAGTCCTGCTGGGCATCTAGTTCCCCCAGTGAGGGAGCGATCCCCTCTCTACTGCTCTCGCCTTCCCTTGGTGTGAACTTTTAATCTTACTCCTTTTTATTCTGCCAGAGTGAGGATGACGATTTAGATGTGGAATCTGACTTTGATGATGCCAGTATCAATAGCTATTCTGTTTCTGATGGCTCCACCAGCCGCAGTAGCCGCAGCCGCAAGAAACTCCGAACCACTAAAAAGAAAAAGAAAGGTGTGTTTCTTTCCTGTGTCTGTGATGGGACATGGTGGGAATGGCTGGGAAAGAATCTCCCTTAGGAGATAGGGGTTGGGGGAGGTGGTTTTTTTTCTAATAACTGGGCTTTCCCTCTTCCTTGCCCAGGCGAGGAGGAGGTGACTGCTGTGGATGGTTATGAGACAGACCACCAGGACTATTGCGAGGTGTGCCAGCAAGGCGGTGAGATCATCCTGTGTGATACCTGCCCTCGAGCCTACCACATGGTGTGCCTGGATCCGGACATGGAGAAGGCCCCCGAGGGCAAGTGGAGCTGCCCACACTGCGTGAGTACCTGGCCACTGTGGCCCCTGAGCACCTGTGAGAGGAAGGGTGGGATGGGCAAGCTGGTGGTGATGAGCTTTGGGAAGATCTAGGGGAGAAATGTGCAGTGGGGTCTGACTTGAGGGGTGGGGCAGGGTGGGGTGGGAATAATAGGAATCTGTGGTCCTTTGCTGCAGGAGAAGGAGGGCATCCAGTGGGAGGCAAAAGAAGATAACTCAGAGGGTGAGGAGATCCTGGAAGAGGTTGGGGGAGACCCTGAAGAGGAGGACGATCACCATATGGAATTCTGTCGTGTCTGCAAGGATGGGGGGGAGCTGCTCTGCTGTGACACCTGCCCATCTTCCTACCACATCCACTGCCTAAACCCTCCACTGCCAGAGATCCCCAATGGCGAATGGCTCTGTCCCCGTTGCACTGTGAGTGACTGGCCTCAGCCAGGGTGGAATTGCGGGAAGTTTAGTAGAAGGGCTCACTTGTAAGTGGGCATCGTGAGGTTGGAGGTACAGGAGAGGTCATTAGAGAGCTAGGTGCTTTTTAGCTGTGAGACAGGTATTTTCCTTCCTCACCTAGCCTTGGGACACTTTTTCCTGAGGAAGTGTAGAACTTAGTTAGAACTGATGAGTTGATGTCTTGCCAGCCCTGTTAAAAGGGCTGACATACTGTTCTGGCAGAGAACATCTGTCTGTCTTGATGCCCTGTCCTGGGCTTGGTGGCCTGGAATTTTAATAGGGCCATTTACTGATTTTAGATTGCTTAAGAGAGAAAGGCCCGGCTCGGGGTCTGTGGGGTCTCTGGGTTGTTAAAGTCTAGTGGTGTCAAGTGGCTAGGCATGTGTTACGCATCCATGATGAAATCCAGAAATGGGGAGGAGACTGTACTGTTCTTTCTCTAGGAGGGTCTGGGATTAGATCTTACTTAAAATGAGATTTTTATAACCCTTCGGTAAGTTTGAAGCTATAGGCTACATACCATCTCCTCCCTCTGTTATGAATTGGGATTAAGTCATCTCTGTTTCTCTCAGTGTCCAGCTCTAAAGGGCAAAGTGCAGAAGATTCTAATTTGGAAGTGGGGTCAGCCACCATCTCCCACGCCAGTGCCTCGGCCTCCAGATGCGGATCCCAATACTCCCTCCCCTAAGCCGTTGGAGGGGCGGCCAGAGCGGCAGTTCTTTGTGAAATGGCAAGGCATGTCTTATTGGCACTGCTCCTGGGTATCTGAGCTTCAGGTAAGCTTGGGACAGGCTGGAGATGGGGGAGAGGCCACAACAAGGAAGGCAGGGGGCAAACAGCCTTGTGGGAAGAGCGAGTAGACACAGATCTGTGGCTTATTTTGTCTCTCTGTTTGTAGTTGGAGCTTCATTGTCAGGTGATGTTCCGAAACTATCAGCGGAAGAATGATATGGATGAGCCACCTTCTGGGGACTTTGGTGGTGATGAAGAGAAGAGCCGAAAGCGAAAGAACAAGGACCCTAAATTTGCAGAGATGGAGGAACGCTTTTATCGCTATGGTATAAAACCCGAGTGGATGATGATCCATCGAATCCTCAATCACAGGTACTGCATGGGCCAGCTGAAGGTAGACAACAGGTGCATGGGAGAATCTAGGGACAGGGAGTGAGGAAAGGGGCGCTACCAGTAACTTACCCTTGGAGGACATCTTATAGCATAATGAGTGATTGAATCCTGGAATTGGGGCCTTAGGAGAGTATACATTACAAATAACTTCCAGGCCAAAGATGAGTATAAGAGAGGCTCTGAGCCTGTGAGGTCCATAGCACATGTTGGGTAGTTTGAAGCATAAGTTACTGTCCCTTTTTGAGGGTAAGGGTGACTTGGGGTGAGGTTGCCTCTTGACCCTGAGGGTTTCTCTCTTGATCTTGTAGTGTGGACAAGAAGGGCCATGTCCACTACTTGATCAAGTGGCGAGACTTACCTTACGATCAGGCATCTTGGGAGAGTGAAGATGTTGAGATACAGGACTATGATCTATTTAAGCAGAGCTACTGGAATCACAGGTAGGTGATTTGGGGAGAGAAGGGGAGAGAGGTTGCTTCCTTTTGAAAAGGACCCTAGGCAGCTGTGGGATTCCTTCCCTTTTAGGGAATTAATGAGGGGCGAGGAAGGACGACCAGGCAAAAAACTCAAGAAGGTGAAGCTGAGGAAGTTGGAGAGACCTCCTGAGACTCCCACTGTTGATGTGAGTTGGGACAGGAGAGAGGGAGGGCATGGTGTGTTGGGTAGGGCACGATAGCTTATCTGCTCCTGTGTCAGTAATGGTGCTTTAGGAAATGATCTGTAAACATTATCACGAAAATGCCTTATGATATCCACATCCCGCTTCTCCACATCTCTGTAAAGAATAAGAATTTTTTTCAGTTAAAAAAACACCATAGAGGGGCTGGGGATATAGGTCAGCAGCATAAGCTCTTGCCTGGCAAGCCTGAGGTCATGAGTTTGATTCCCGGTACCAAAAAAGAAAAAGAGAAAAAAAAAAAAAAAACCATAGAGGATGTGTTGGTACTGGAGATTGAGCCCAGCGGCTTACGTATACTGGGCAAGCTAGCACTCTGCCACTGACCTATACCCCGAGCCCTTTTAATTTTTCTGTTTAGAGACAGGGTCTCCTTTAGATGTTCAGGTTGGCCTCAAACTTGCAGTCCTCCTGCCACAGTCTCCCAGGCAGCTGGGATTACAGGTGTGCAACACTGTACCTGGCTACAAGGTATATTTTATTTATTTTCATCTTTTTTTTTTTTTTTTTTGGTACCGGGAATTGAACTTAAGACCTTGCACTTGCCAGGCAGGCACTTGTGCTGTTGAGCTATATCCTATTTATTTATTTATTTATTTATATTTTTGTCTCTTTGCAACATGGCCTCACTATGCAATTCAGCCTGGCCTTGAGCTCATCTTGTAACCCAGGCTAGCCTCAAACAATCCTCCTGCCTCTGTCTCTTGAGTGCTGGGATTATAGGTGTGTTCCACCACGCCTGGCTCTATTTGGTTTTTTTTGTTTTGTTTTTTGTTTTTTGTCTTTTTGAGACAGGGTCTCACTATATAGTTCAGGCTGGTCCTGAGCTCACTCTGTAGCCCAGGTTGGTCTCGAATTCACAGCAATCCTCCTGCCTTGGCCTCCCTGGTGCTGGGATTACAGGCGTGCACTACCACGCCCGGCAATCTATTTGTTTTTAATTTTTTTGTTTTGTTTTGAGATAGGGTCTTACTTTGTAGTTAGTAGGCTGGCCTTGAACTTGCATTGATCCCGCTGGCAGCCTCCCCGAGTGCTGGGATCACAGATGCACTACCATGTCCAGCTAGTGTGTATTTGAAATGACTGGAGAAATCTTGCCTATAGAGCAGTCATACAACCAAGCTACTGTGAAATTATATTGCAGCCTGGGTCTCCTGACCTTTAATATTGTGGCTTACTTCCTCTGGTTTTTGCTTGTATAATGTGAGGGCAGTTAGAGTTAAGGAAGTGAATTTGGGGCTGAGGGATAGCTCAGTGGTAGAGTGTGCTTAGCATGCACAAAGTTCTGGGTCCTATGCACAGTACCAGATAACAACAGAAGAGTGGATCCAGAAGGCACACAAGATTGTTTACCTTGTGGATTGTAGGGTTATTGCATTTTTAGAGAGTCCCTGGTGTGTTTTTTCCTCTAATCTACATACGGCCAAGATCAGATTTGCCTGGTAGGATTTTGTTTTGTTTCTAGACGATCCTAAGGCAAATGTAAAATTGTAGTAACTGGTAAGAATCTCTTCTCATTGCCCTTTTTTTTTTTTTTTTTTTTTTTGTGTGTGTGTGTGTGTGTGTGTGTGTTTTGAGATAGGGTCTCACTGTGTAGTTCAAGCTGGTTGTGAACTCATGGCAATCTTCCTGTCTCAGCCTCCTGAGAGCTGGGATTATAGGTGTGTGCCATCATGCTTAGCTACCTCCATCGTTTTTTGTTTGGTGATGCTGAGAATGGAATCCTGGGCCTTGTGCATGTGTTCTACCGTTGAGGCTCTACTCCCCTAAATTTCTTGTGGCTCTCTCAGGGAGGATCTAGTGAGGGCAGGTGAGAAAGTAGCTGTTCTTTAATGGAAAAAAGAGGATTCCTGACCAGCTTCCCTGTTTCATTCTTTAGCCAACAGTGAAGTATGAGCGACAGCCAGAGTACCTGGATGCCACCGGTGGGACCCTGCACCCTTACCAAATGGAGGGCTTGAACTGGTTGCGCTTCTCCTGGGCTCAGGGTACCGACACCATCTTGGCTGATGAGATGGGCCTTGGGAAAACTGTACAAACAGCAGTCTTCCTCTATTCGCTCTACAAGGAGGTGAGGAAGGCAAGGGTATTTGTTTTTGGTGTGGGTAGTTTGTGTTCAGTCTTCTCTTGCCCTGTGAGGAAAGGAAAGGGAATTGACCACTTACCACTTGAGTTATTTAGATATGGATGACCAAAAATTGTGTATTTTTTTGTTAATTTTTCTAAGTTAATATAATAGGATATGTAAAAACAGCAATTTTGTCAAATTTATTCAATACAAGAACTGACTGGTGGGGGCTGGGGATACAGCGCAGTGGCACAGTGCCTGCCTGGTGGGCACAAGGTCCTGAGTTTGATTCCAGTACCAAAAAAAAAAAAAAAGAATTGATTGGTTGAGCCAGGCATAGTAGCCTATACCTGTAGTTCTAGCACTTGGGAGGCTGAGGAAAGAGGGTTGCTATGAGTTTGAGACCAGCTTGGGCTACGTAGTTGTTGAACTACATAGAAAGACCCTGTCTCAAAAAAAAGTGACTGGTTGAAGTGACTCCTGCCTGAGTGCCGCTCAGGATGGTCAGTGTGTAAACACACGTTACCTGAGTGCTGTTCAGAATAAACTTAATTGGTTAGAAGTTGGTCTCTGAGCTTGAAGAACACTTGTGAGGGATAATACCACAGGCATATGTCCCCGGTGAAAGGCTCGAGGGAATAGAGCCATGGTAGAATTAGCTGTGGGTGCCTGAGCCTCTATCCTGGGACAGTGGTCATGTGTTGAGGACAGAGGAGTTGTGGGTGGGGTTAGTAGGGAAAGACTTACTAGGAGTGAGAGCTTATGTCTGTCCAGGTGGACTGTGGCATTGTAAGATGGAGTGCATAGGACTTTCTGGTATATGAGGTGAAGACAGGGATAGCAGTGCAGATGCCAGTCCTTAATTCTACTCAAGGGACGGGCAAAAAAAAAAAAAAGGGACGGGCAGAGGTGGATGCCAGGTCCTGACTGTCTCTTCTCTCCAAGGGCCATTCGAAGGGGCCCTTCCTAGTGAGTGCACCTCTTTCTACAATCATCAACTGGGAGCGGGAGTTTGAGATGTGGGCTCCCGACATGTATGTGGTGACCTACGTGGGAGACAAGGACAGCCGTGCCATCATCCGGGAGAATGAGTTCTCCTTTGAAGACAATGCCATTCGTGGTGGCAAAAAGGCATCCCGCATGAAGGTACCTCAGTGGGGTGAGCTATTCTGGAGAGGGGGTCAGGCTTCAGGCCTGGTTTGCTTCTTTATGACTTGGTCCTTGGTGAGACAGGATAACCCTGGGAGGGGAGGGGGTTTGCACTGGAGCTATGGGGCAGTAGTGAGCAGGCTATCTTCCTGTGCAGAAAGAGGCGTCTGTGAAATTCCATGTGCTGCTGACATCCTATGAGCTGATCACCATTGACATGGCTATCCTGGGTTCTATTGACTGGGCCTGCCTCATTGTGGATGAAGCCCATCGGTTGAAGAACAATCAATCTAAGGTGAGGAGACAGGAAGAGGGTTACAAGGTCCCAGTTTTAGTCTTCTAGTACCACATACTCATTCAGTGGAAACCTAGGAGAGGAAGGGAAAAACGGTCTGTCTTCATCTTCTAAGGCCTGAGGCCAGGCCTTAGAAAAGGAGCAATGGTTAGAGTATATCCTTAGTGTTTGCAGGGTGTGCTGTGTTCACCCCAGCATTGAAGAACAAGCAGGTAAATGAAAAGCTCAGTGGTAGTTCATGTTCTTAGTTTGTGGGAAGCTTTGAGTTTGATGCCTGGCACTCAGGTATCAAAAATAGTTGGGCATGCTGAGGTCATGAGTTTGATTCCCAGTACCAAAAAAAAAAAAACAACAGCTGGGCATGGTGGTACATGATTGTAATCCTGGCACTCTGAGATCTGAGGCAAGAGGGTGACTTGCTCGAGCCCAGCATGGGCAGTTTATTGAGACCCAAAAAATAAAACGAACAGTGGTATACACCTGTGTAAGTTCATGTTCTGCCTGGGCAACTTAGTGAAATCCTCTCTCAAAAGGGGGCTAGGATATAGCCCAGTGGTAGAGCACCCCTCAGTTTGATTCCTGACCTCACCAAACAAAAAGACAGGGGCTTCAGTGCGAAGGCCTTAGTCTTATTCCTCAGTGTTACCTAAATCAATATAAAAAGGATGAGGCTGAGTAGGAGGCTTAAGTATATTGGGCTAAGGGCTGGGGATTTAGCTCAGCAGCAAAACGCCTTCCTGGCAATCGCAAGGTCATGAGTTCGATTCCTGGTACTGGAAGGAAAACAAAAACATATATTGGGCAGTGAGACAGCTTGGAATTCTGATACACTAGCATCCTCTGCCAGTGAGGGTCACCTCTCCCCATCTGCTTCCCTAGTTCTTCCGGGTCCTGAATGGTTACTCACTCCAGCACAAGCTGTTGTTGACTGGGACACCGTTGCAGAACAATCTTGAAGAGCTGTTTCATCTGCTCAACTTTCTCACCCCAGAGAGATTCCAGTGAGTGTGTGTTTATCTATAATCAGATCATAATGCTGCTTCTAATTCTTCCCTGTTGCCCATTTTCTGTGTCACTTTCCCTTTCTTTCTCCCCCTCCAATGACTTTTTTCCTTGTCTTTGTGAAGCAATTTGGAAGGCTTCTTGGAGGAGTTTGCTGACATTGCCAAAGAGGACCAGATTAAAAAACTGCATGACATGCTGGGGCCTCACATGTTGCGGCGTCTCAAAGCTGATGTGTTCAAGAATATGCCATCCAAGACAGAACTGATTGTGCGGGTAGAGCTGAGCCCTATGCAGAAGTAAGTGAGGAGGGGCAGGAGTGCTGACCCTGTTCTGCAAGTGCAATGAGACCCCCTCCAGGTCTGCAGTGTTTTTTTCAGCCCTGCCCCACCCCACACACTCAAGGCAGCTAGTGGCAGCAGCAGGTGGGGCCTGTGGAGAACTGGTGCTGTGGAGGTGGACCATATAAATCTTAGTTAGGCCTTCCCTCATTTAACATGATGGTGGTGCTGCTGGTCAGCCTGTTTGGTTTCCTTAGCCCCAGAGTGAGGTATGTTTGAAACACCTCAGGTCATGCCCTGCATTAGTAGTCATTCAGAGGCCTGAGTCCAACCTCTTTCTCTCTTGCCCATGTAGGAAGTACTACAAGTACATCCTCACTCGGAATTTTGAAGCACTCAATGCTCGAGGAGGTGGCAACCAAGTGTCTTTGCTAAATGTGGTGATGGATCTGAAGAAGTGCTGCAACCATCCATACCTCTTCCCTGTGGCAGCAATGGTATGTTGTGCCCCTTCTTGGTCCTCCCTGGGTTGGAATTCCTTATTATAGGCTCTTCCAATATTTTTTCCTTTGCTTCTGTCCTCAGGAAGCTCCTAAGATGCCTAATGGCATGTATGATGGCAGTGCTCTAATCAGAGCGTCTGGGAAATTATTGTTGCTGCAGAAGATGCTTAAGAACCTTAAGGAGGGTGGGCACCGTGTACTCATCTTCTCCCAGGTATTACATGGGCTGGGCTGGGAGCTTTAGTAGTGGATAGTCCAGAGAGACATGACAAAAGAGATTATCATCTGACCCCTCTATAACTAAGCTGCTCCTTTACAGATGACCAAGATGTTAGACCTGCTGGAGGATTTCTTGGAACACGAAGGTTATAAATATGAACGTATTGATGGTGGAATCACTGGGAACATGCGTCAAGAGGCCATTGACCGCTTTAATGGTACAGAGAGGAAGGGAAGGGCTCACTTCCAGGCATCCTTAAGTCGCTTGTATCTTTGGATGGATCACTTACTCTTTCACATCTCTTTTTCTGTGTAGTTCTTCTGGGTCTTTGTCAGTTGATGTGGAAGAGGAAAACCTTTGAATGTCTCGATTGGAGGAATGTATTGGATTATTCCTAGATTTTTTTTTCACCTTTGGAGTCTTTATTTTTTCTGCTAGAAAAAAACCAGCATTTTATCTAATCCTCCTCATTGCATCTGGAGGCCAAAAGAGGGATCACATACCAAGTTAGTGCCAGACTTGTCTGTCTTTAGTAGACACTACTACATCTTTTTTTCCCAACTTCTTATTTTAAAATAATTTTGGATTTAAAAATTGCAAAATAGCAGAGTTGATGTATACCCTTCAACCTGCTTCTTTTAGTAGTGACAACTTATATAACACGGTACATTGATTTAAACCAGGCAGTTAACATTGGTGCTGTAAAGTGAACTGTAAGTCTTGATTGAATGTCCCTGATTTTTCCCTTAATGTCCTTTTTTGGTTTCAGGATCCAGTCTTTTAGTTACGGTGCTGCTTCCTGCCCATATTTCACCTGTCCGCCTTAAGCACATGTGTAGTACTAGGCATCAAACCCAAGACCTTTGCACTGAGCTACATTCTCAGCCCTTTTTCATTTATTTACTTATTTTTGTTTGAGATAGGGTCATGCTAAGTTGCCCAGGCTGGGGCTGAGCTTAAAATCATGCTGCCTCAGTCTCTCAGAGTGCTAGGATTGCAGGTATACACTACCATGTCTGGCTTCCTTTTGTTTTATGATGTTGATACTCCTTCTTTTGTTGTTGTTTTTTTTTTTTTTCTTTTTTCTTGTTTTTTTTCCTGGTATTGGGAATCGAACTCACGACCTTGTGCTTGCCAGGCAGGCGCTGTGCTGCTGAGCTAAATCCCCAGCCCCTGTTGTTCTTTTTGAAACAAGGTCTCGCTAAGCAGTTCAGGCTGGCCTTGAACGAGTTGGAACTATCCACCTGCCTCAGCCTCCCAAGTGCTGGGATTACAGACATATGCCACTATGCCCGATTTATGATGTTTATACTCTTGATGAGTATTGGTCATTTTTTTTTTTTTTTTTTTTTTTCGAGACAGGGTCTTGCTATGCAGTTCAGGCTGGCCCTGATCTCACTTTGTAGCCCAGACTGGTCTCGAACTTGCAGTGATCCTCCTGCCTCAGCCTCCTGAGTGCTAGGATTACAGGCATGCACCACCTTGCCTGGAATAGGTTTCTTTTTTTTGTCGTTTTGTATAATATCTTTTGAGTTGACTGAGGAGACATTTTGGAGAAGAATACCACAGAATTGATACTGTGTCATTTTATTTTTTATTTTAAAAATTAATTTTCTTTGAGACAGGGTCTTGCTTTATAATGCGGGCTGGCCTTGAACTCACTGTATAGTCCGGGCTGGCCTCAAATTTAGAGCAATCTTCCTGCCTCAGCCTCCCAAGTGCTGGGATTACAGGCATGTGCCACCTCACCTGGCGCTGTCATTTTTAATGCATCATATTGGAGGTGGACATGAAGTGCTATGTCCCATTTCTGGGGATTATTGATTATTGGTTGAGAGGATCTCTTGATGTCTGCTGGATTACTCTTCTCCCGTTGTAATTGATTATATATAGCTTGGTGGTACTGGGGCTTGAACCCAGGAGTGTTTGTTCTACCACTGAGTTTTATCCCCCAACCCCCCGCAAAAAATTAAAAATTTTTTTTTTTTTAAAGTTGCTCAGGCTGGCTTTGAATTTGCAGTCCTCCTACCTTAGTCTCCCAAATAGCTGGGATTACAAGTTGCACTGTGTAAAATTGATAAAGACCTTCAAGATGATACTTTGTTGTTAATACCCTTATTGTCCTTAAACTTTCACACTGATTTCTGTATCCAGTGGGGGACTTTGCTTTCATAGGAAACTTCCTTTTTCACCTGCACCCCAAACACCACACTTTATTGACGTTACCCAAAATATGGTCAGTGCTAGCCAAACTTTCTGGTTTATAATGAAGTAAATGACATAAAAATAATCTGTTCGTCTGATGTGCCTGTACTCCCAGAACTTTTAGGAGGCTGAGGAAGGAGGATCACACGTTCAAGAGCAGCCTGAGCAAGTTAGTGACTTAGTGAAACCCTGTCTAAAATCAAATTGGACCGCCGGGTGTGGTGGTCACAGTAACTATCACTATGGTCTCTGCCTATGGAGTTTTATATTTCTGAGATTTCTTCTCCATTTATTAACTGTAATTTAGGAGACAACTCTAATTGTGTTCTGGTTCCTTTCTTAGCACCGGGCGCTCAGCAGTTCTGCTTCTTGCTTTCTACTCGAGCTGGGGGCCTTGGGATCAATTTGGCCACTGCTGACACAGTTATTATATATGACTCTGACTGGAACCCCCATAATGACATCCAGGTGAGTCTGGGGAGATAGGAACTTACTAGAGGTGCAGTTTCTCTGAGGGTTCCACTTTTCTGAAACTAGTTCAACTGAGAAACAGCAGAATCTTTTTTTAAACATTTGGGCCTTTGCACTGAGCCACATCCCAGTTTCTTTAAAAAAAAAAGTCCTGTTAAAATTTTGAGACAGGAGCTGGGCATGATGGTGCGTTCCTATAATCCTAACACTTGGGAGGCTGAGACAGGAGGATTGCTGTGATTTCAAGGTCAGCTTGGCCTACATAGTGAGACCTTGTCTCAACAAAACAAACAAAATAACCAGTTTGTTTTTATTTTATTTTTAATTTTTTTTTCTTTTTTTTGATACAGGGTCTTACTATGCAGTTTAGGCTGGCCTTGAGCTCACTTTGTAGCCCAGGCAGGTCTCGAACTCAGAATGATCCTCCTGCCTCAGCCTCCCAAGTGCTGGGGTTATAGGCCTGTGCCACCACACCTGGTGGTCCAATTTGTTTTTAGACAGGGTTTCACAAAGTCACCGAGTTGCTCAGGCTGCTCTTGAATGTGTGATCCTCCTGCCTCAGCCTCTCAAAAGTTCTGGGATTACAGGCACATCAGACGAACAGATTATTTTTATGTCATTTACGTTATTATAAACCAGAGAGTTTGGGCTAGCACTGACCGTATTTTGGGTAATGTCAGTAAAGTGTGGTGTTTGGGGTGCAGGTGAAAAAGGAAGTTTTCTATGAAGGCAAGTGGCAGCGCCCACCTTACACTGGGTTTAACTTACATGAGAAGCAAGGCAGGCATGGTAGCAGGAAAATATAGTTTCTGGTTATTGCTCAACTCCAGGCCTTTAGCAGAGCTCACCGTATTGGACAAAATAAGAAGGTTATGATCTACCGATTTGTGACCCGTGCGTCAGTGGAGGAGCGCATCACACAGGTGGCAAAGAAGAAGATGATGCTGACGCATCTAGTAGTGCGTCCTGGGCTCGGATCGAAGACCGGATCTATGTCCAAGCAGGAGCTTGATGATATCCTTAAATTTGGTACTGAGGAACTGTTCAAGGATGAAGCCACAGATGGAGGTGAGCGCGTCAGGGACTTCAATTTCGAGGTAGGGCTTGGCCTCTCAGAGGGCGGGGAGTATCTTACATACCAGAGGTCTTGAGACCTGCTCTTCCTACTGATGGTGAAGCTGACTTTAGGTTATGGGCCTTTGATTCTCTATAGGAGGAGACAACAAAGAGGGAGAAGACAGCAGTGTTATCCATTATGATGATAAGGCCATTGAACGGCTGTTGGACCGCAACCAGGATGAGACTGAAGATACAGAACTGCAGGGCATGAATGAATATTTGAGCTCATTTAAAGTGGCTCAGTATGTTGTTCGAGAAGAAGAAATGGGGGTAAGTATACGTCCAAGGCAGTGCTGTGCTTGGTGATTGATCTCCAAATTGGAATTAAAACCAGGATGATGTTTGAGACAGAAGGAAAACACCTTTAGGTAAATTAGTACATTGATGAGTAGGTACACTTTTGCCTGAAAACAAAGGATGTAATGTGACTCTGCATGTTCTCTGCCTTGGCTGTCAGGAAATGTACAGCAAAATTTCACACTCATAACAGTAACATTGGCTTTTTGCTAGAATTTAATTTTCTGTTGTATATCTTATTGTACAAAGAAAAATTTGAGAAAACATGCGAGAACATAAGTACTTTTTTTTTTTTTTGGTTTTTCTCTGGTACCGGGAACTGAACTCACGACCTTGCGCTTGCCAGGCAGGTGCTTTGCCGCTGAGCTAAATCCCCAGCCCCCTTTTTTTGTCTTTTTGAGACAGGGTCTTGCTATGCAGTTCAGGCTGGCCTTGAGCTCACTTTGTAGCCCAGGCTGGTCTCCAACTTGCAGCGATCCTCCTGCCTCAGCCTCCTGAATGCTGTGATTACAGGCATGTGCCCCCATGCCTGGCTTCTTTGTTTTTTTGAGACAGGGTCTCACTGTATAGTCCAGGCTGGTATCAAAATCATAATCCTCCTGCCTCAGCCTTCTGAGTGCTAGGATTATAGGTGTACACCACCACACCGGGGTCTGTCTGTTCTAAAAGATCAGAATTGCTTCTCTTTTTCATCTCTTTTTCTTATCTTTACAGTAAAACAAAAATATTTTCTTTTCCCTCAAATGACATAGAGGAGAACAAAATGAAAAATAAAATTTGCTTGCTGAGAGTGGTGGCGCATGCCTGTAATCCCAGCACTTAGGAGGCTGAAGCAGAAGGCTTGCTATGAGTTTGAGGCCAGCCTGGGCTACAAAGTAAATTCAAGGGAAGCCTGAATTGCATAGTGAGACCCTGTCTCAAAAAGACAAAAAAAAAAAGAAAAGAAAATTTGCTTTCTCTGCTGGTCCCCTTTAAGTGATTTGGCACAGGGACCTTTGAATTCGCTTAGCTTTCTGGTGGTCTTTGTCATTTTCTTCCTTATCCTTGCAGCTCAGAATAATCTCTGGCTGTGTTTTTTGAGTAATGTAGCTATTTTCTTTGTGAAGGTGATGTTTCTGGTCATAGTTTGTGTCCTAGTTGAGAAATTCTATAGACCAGCAGCATTTAATCAAAAATACCCTCATGATAGGAAAGCCCATTCTTTTCAGCCATAGCGAGTGTTACAAATTTTTTTCCGCCTAGTGTTGGGGATTGGACTCAGGGCCTTCACACAGAGCTATATTTCCAACAACTACCCTCCTCTTCTTTGTTTTTAAGTTTTGAAGTAAACTCTTGCTGAGTTGCCCAGGCTGGGCTACAATTTGGAATTTTCCTTCCTGCGTCAGCCTCCAGAGTGCTGGGATTAAAGATGTGTGCCTCCATGCCTTACCATAAGATTTCTTTTTTTTTTTTTGAAACAGGGTTTCACTGTTGTTCAGGCTGGCCTAGAACTCACTATGTAGTTCAGGCAGGCCTTGAACTCATGGCAATCCTCCTGCCTTGGCCTTCCAAGTATTGGGATTACAGGTGTGTGCCACCACATCAAACTGCCCTACCATAAGTTTTTTTTTTTTTTTTGGTGTTTTTGAGACAGGGTCTTGCTGTGTAGTTGAGGCTGGCGTTGAGTTCACTCTGTAGCCCAGGCTGGTCTTGAACTCTCAACGATCCTCCTGCCTCAGCCTCCTGAGTGCTGGGATTACAGGCATGCACCACCACCTCTGGTTTATAAGATATTTTTAAATTTTATTTTTTTGGATAGGGATTGATATATGTTAGCTTTCCTTTAGTGTAACAAAATGACTAATATAATCAACTTAAAAGGAAGATTTGTTTTGTCTCAACAGTTTGAGTCAGGTCTTGTTTCTTTTGAGCCTGTGCAAGACAGCATGTGGTGGGGAGCATGTCTTGGAGGAAGCTGCTCCCCTGGGGCAACAAGGAAGCAGAAGCAGAGGAAGAGGCTGGGATCCCAGCATTCCCTTCTCAGAGGTAGCCACAGCTACCTTACTTCCTCCTGCTGGGCCCCGCCTCTTACAGATTCTACTTCTCAGTGCCTGGGCTGGCAGTAAGGCCTTTTATCCACATCAGAGTAGCATGATCCATGCTGCTCTAAAGGTATCTCTTCCCTCCGTGCTCCCTATCTAGTTCTCTTCCTTGGGATGACTAAGGCTTTTAGTTTCTTGTATGTCTTTCCAAAAATACCTTATGTGCATACATGTTACACACATTCAAATAAACACATGTGTGCATACATATTGCATACAGTGCATGCAAATAATCTTACTTCTTTTTAAACACAAAAATTACTTATTTAGTGATTCTTAGGATTGAACCCAGGGCTTCCTACATGCTAAGCAAGTGTCCCATCACTGAACTACACCTCTAGCCTGTTTTATTTTTTGAGGTTGGGTCTTGTCAAGTTGCCCAGTCTGACTTTGAAGTTGTGACCCCCCAACCTCAGTCTCCCAAGTGGCTGGGGCTGCAGGTGTGTACCCCTGTACTTAGCTAAAGTAATTTATTAGATTTAAGGTTCTCTGGGGCTGGAGATATAGCTCAGTGGCATAAGCGCTTGCTTTGCCATGAGTTCAATCCCTGGTAGCGCAAAAAAAGAAAAAAAAAAGGTTCTCTGCTTTGCTTTTGTCCTTTTCATGTATCTTGGGGCTGTGCTCCAAATTAGAACATAAAGAGCCCTTGTTTTTGATCCTTGTGGGGAAGCATAGGTTGAGTGTCCCTCTTCTGATATGCTCAGAACCAGAAGTGTTCATTTTTGGGGATTTTTTTACATTTACATTTTACCAATTAAGTACCACCGTAAAAAAACCTGCTTTTTGTTTGTTTCTGGTGTTTTGAGACAGAGCCTTGAACTTGCAGCAATCTTCCTGTCTCTGCCTCCTAACTGCTGGGATTATAGGTGTGCACCACCACATGCAGCTCAGTACAAAAATTAAAATCTTAAAACTTGTGGTTGATACCATGCTCAAAAGGCATTTTTAAATTAAACATGCCTTCTACCCATATTAGAGATTGAGCCTAGGGCATTTTTACTGAGCTCTACCTCCTCAGAACTGAGGCTTGAGCTTGTAATCTTTCCACCTCAGCATTCTAGTTTATGAATTATAGGCTTGTATGACCACACTTGGCAATTTTTGGAGCATTTAAAAACTTTGGAGGCTGGGGATATAGCTCAGTGGCATAAGCGCCTGCCTGGCAAGTACAAGGTCCTGAGTTCAATTCCTGGTGCAAAAAAAACGAAAAAGAAAAAGAAAAGAAAAACTTTGGGAGTATTCTGCATTTCAGATTAGGAATGCTCAACTTATTTGTTTAATTAGTTATATAATGATGGGCTTTTAGATTTTTGTTGTTGTTGTTCTAATTTTGATTTTTGAGACAGGATCTCATTATGTAGTTCAGATGGGCCTTGAACTCACTATGTAGTCCAGGCTAGTCTCAACCTTGCAGCTATCCTCCTGCCTCTGCCTCCCAAGTGCTGGGATTACAGGCCTACATCATCACACCTGGCCAAAATTATGTATTGAAGAAAGCAGTGGCTTAATTTCTTGAGGACTTAGATGCAATCAGTGGTTCTGAAAATATCTAAAAGAATATATAACATAAAGATTTTTGGTTTCTTTGTAGGTAGTTTGTAAAGTTACGAGGATCATGAAGATCAGAAGGGCTTCTGGACTGTTTTGCTTGTATGAAGATCTTTCAGTGCTCTGGAAGCCCCTCTGTTCTGCTTGCCGAGACTAACCTTTTTGTTCTTTTTGCTCCCTCCCAGTTGGATGTGCAGTAGTACAAAGGGTTAGAAGAAAGCAGTGCATTCACCTTCTCTTGTGATAATACTCTGTTTTACGTTTTTTTCATAGTTCTGGCGACTGTTAATCTACACATAGTAACAAGGAGCCATTTCCTGTCAATTACATTTCTTCTAAGTTCTTAGGTCCAAACAGACACATCAAATATTTTAGTGTCCACTTACGCAGAGGAGCTAGCAGAATGGGAATTGTGAGGACCAGGGGAGCTGGTGGTGCTGACTTCAGCACCCCTGAGTCCTGGCCCTCCGTCTGTCCCAGGAGGAAGAAGAGGTAGAACGGGAAATCATAAAACAAGAAGAAAGTGTGGATCCTGACTACTGGGAGAAATTGCTGCGGCATCATTATGAGCAGCAGCAAGAAGATCTAGCCCGAAATCTGGGCAAAGGAAAAAGAATCCGTAAACAGGTCAACTACAATGATGGCTCGCAGGAGGACCGAGGTGTGTGTGGCCGGCCCCGCCCCCCACCCACGGGCCGTTCCACTAGAGCAGTGGGCCCCGCTCATCTGCCCTCTCTCCCTCCAGATTGGCAGGACGACCAGTCCGACAACCAGTCCGATTACTCAGTGGCCTCAGAGGAAGGTGATGAAGACTTTGATGAACGCTCAGAAGGTGAGAGCTCAGCTCTTCCACCAACCTAAAAAATGCTTTGTCTCTACTACCCTATCAGTGTCACTGATTCGTACCTTTCTTCTTGCAGCTCCCCGTAGGCCCAGTCGTAAGGGCCTGCGGAATGATAAAGATAAGCCATTGCCTCCTCTGTTGGCCCGTGTTGGTGGGAATATTGAAGTAAGTAACCATTCAATTCTGAAGTGGAGCTGGGGGTGCCCAGGCTTAGGGCTTTGGTCGAGAGAGACTGTTTTTTCCTCTTACATGGGTGCCTTTTTCTCCTAGGTACTTGGTTTTAATGCTCGTCAGCGAAAAGCTTTTCTTAATGCAATTATGCGGTATGGGATGCCACCTCAGGATGCTTTTACTACTCAGTGGCTTGTACGAGATCTTCGAGGCAAGTCAGAAAAAGAGTTCAAGTAAGTTGAGGACTAGGGCGATTCATCTAGTGCAAGGGCCTTTACTGTGTGGTCATTCCACAGCATTTGTCCAGGCTGTGCAGGGAAAGGACCTCCTACTCTGCTGAAGTGGGTTGTAAAGCTGTTAGTAATGAGAGTTGTGGTCCTTCCTTCCCTGGACCTGGTATGGGGTAGTTCTGGAGACCAGCCTTTCACTGCAGTGGTGGCCTTTTTCTCAGGGTGGAGCCATAGTCATACTCTGTGACACTGCCTAACAAGGTGGGAAGGAATTTGATGTACGTAGGAGTTGGCATGGTCTCTGCTTAACTCATTTCTCTACTTCTTTGCTACAGGGCTTATGTGTCTCTCTTTATGCGGCATTTATGTGAGCCCGGGGCAGATGGGGCGGAGACTTTCGCTGATGGTGTGCCCCGAGAAGGCCTATCTCGCCAGCATGTACTTACTAGGATTGGTGTCATGTCCTTGATTCGAAAGAAGGTGAGCTCCTAGGTTTTTCCAGTTTTAAAGGTTTCTGGGGAAACTGGCAGGGGTTGGGGTTGGGGTTGGGATTGGGGGATAGGAAAGGAGCCTAGAGCTAGAATTGAATCTTGAACACTGTGTCACTTGCTACAGGTTCAGGAATTTGAGCATGTTAATGGGCGCTGGAGCATGCCTGAACTGGCTGAAGTAGAGGAAAACAAGAAAATGTCTCAACCAGGGTCCCCCTCTCCAAAGACTCCGACACCTTCCACTCCAGGGGACACACAACCCAATACCCCTGCACCTGCCCCACCTGCTGGTAAATCTGCCTGTCCTATTTTTTTCTGTCTCTCTCTTTGTGTCCTGGCCTATATTTTGTGCTGCCCTGTGCTCAGCTCTCAACAGGGTAGTCTGGCAGGACGCACAGCAATTTCCCTCTCAGTTTAGGAGGGCTGTCCTAAGAATAGGGCTGGCTCTTAAAGGCACGAGAGGACAGTTTAAGATGAGCTAACTGGGAAGGTATGACCTTCTCTGTGATCTGGAACCTTCCTTCTAACTGATTGTCTCCTGTTGGTCTGCAGAAGATGGGATAAAAATAGAGGAAAATAGCCTCAAAGAAGAAGACAGTACTGAAGGAGAAAAGGAAGTTAAATCGGCTGCTCCTGAGGCCACTGTTGAGGTAAGAGAGGTGGAGGTGACAGGAAGCCTTACTAAAGCAAGTGGATGAGACTACTTTTCCTTCTGGGGGTTGGCTTGTCTGGTTCATCTTTTTTTTTTCTTTGAAGTGTGCTCAGCCTCCTGCCCCTGCTTCAGAGGATGAAAAGGTTCTTGTTGAACCCCTTGAGGGAGAGGAGAAAGTAGAGAAGGCAGAGGTGAAGGAGAGAACGGAGGAGCCTATGGAGACAGAACCCAAAGGTAACCACATTATTAAGCACTGCAGATTCCTGTGTGAACCATAGTTATTTCAGGGACTTCCAACCAAGATACAGCAGCGTGAGGAAGAAGTGACCCATTGAGGAAGCCTGGATCCTTGGTTCTAAGTTATAGGACCTCACAGAAATCTTTTTTTTTTATTTTTTAAGAGGGGAAAAAAAAACCAGAACCCACCAAAATTTCAAAATAAGGTAATAGGAGAGTAACAATGGCGAATACATTGTGTATTGTTACCTTTAAATTAGAGTACAAGATATAGGCACTAGAAATCATTTATGAGTTTAATCATAGAGATTTTGGATAGTAGTATTGGACAGAGGAGAACTCTCTTCCATTAGGTGTGTTCTCAATGGCTTCTCTTTCTCCAGGTGTTGCTGATGTGGAGAAGGTGGAGGAGAAGTCCGCAATAGATCTGACCCCTATTGTGGTAGAGGACAAAGGTTGGTATTTGGAGAAGCTGCTTGTGGTTTGGAAGGACTGTAAAACCAGAGGCAGGGACCTTATTTGCTCCACCTCATTATCTATACTGATACAGATATCTTATAACAAAATGGAAAACACTGTCTGTCTCCACATTTTTTAATGTGCTGGTGGCTACTTTTTTGAGGTCAGTCTTCTCTGTGGGGAAGGCTATGGTGCTGGGCTTTTGTGGAGCTGACACTTTCCTCCTGCATATCTTGTAGAAGAGAAGAAAGAGGAAGAAGACAAAAAAGAGGTGATGCTTCAGAATGGAGAGACCCCCAAGGACCTGAGTGATGAGAAGCAGAAGAAAAATATCAGACAGCGTTTCATGTTCAACATTGCAGATGGTGGTTTTACTGGTACGGAAATGAGGGACCTACTGGGAGAGAAGGTCAGAAGTGAAATTGGGTTCTTATCAGAAACCAGATACAGAGGAAATGCTAGCCTGATTGTGTGCTCCTTTGGGTTTTCTGTTAAAGAGCCAGAGGCAGACCATACTAAGATGGAGAGGGCAGTGGGAATAAATAACTTTTGATTTTTTTTTTTTTTTTTTTTTTTTTTTTTTTCTGGTACCAGGAATCAAACTTCAGTTCAGGCTGGCCTTGGGTGTGCTGGTCTTGAACGCTCAGCAATCCTCTTGCCTCATCCTCCCGAGTGCTGGGATTATAGGCATGCACCACCACGCCCAGCTAGCTTTTGAATTTTCACAGATGTTTCCCTTTTTTCCTCCTCTCTACATTTGCTTCAGAGTTGCACTCCCTTTGGCAGAATGAGGAGCGCGCAGCCACGGTCACCAAGAAAACTTATGAAATCTGGCATCGACGGCATGATTACTGGCTGTTAGCTGGCATTATAAAGTATCCTTTCCCTGAGGGAGACGGAGTCTTGGTGAAGGGTTCTGAGGGTTGTTTCGTTTGAAGGACTTGTGTTCCTTGTTTTGTGTTTCCTGAGCATTTTTCCTGCAGTCATGGCTATGCCCGGTGGCAGGACATCCAGAATGATCCCCGCTATGCCATTCTCAATGAGCCTTTCAAGGGTGAAATGAACCGTGGCAATTTCTTAGAGATCAAGAATAAATTTCTAGCTCGAAGGTTCAAGGTAAGATGAGAGGAGTGTGGTGTTTGAGTGATGGATTTGAAAGTCCAGAAGGTTCCGCAGAGGAGGGAGTCTCTTTTTCAACCATACCGTTAGACTGTTTGTACTCTGCAAAGGGCTTTGCTTGTAGGTAACTTTATTAGCGATTAAAACAGACTTGAGACTTTCCTAGCTATACCAGAGCTATAGGTGACTGTGTGCATAGTGAATGATACAGACTAATGCATTGGGTTTAGTGAGGGAACGCTGTAGGCTGGAGTGTTCAGGAGAGAGGGCTTAAATCACATCCCTGAGGAGGTAGCGCTGTTAGTGGGCTGGTGGTCCTTTTTTTCTTGTGTAGGCAAGGGCTGGAGTGTATGCAAAGAGGCGATGCAGATGTAGAGCTCCATTTGCAGAACGCAAGGACTGAGTCTACTGGGGGTGCTCAAGAAGTCACCCAGTATTTACTGAGGGATCAAATAAGATTCTTCAGAGCATCAAATAAGATCTCTTGAAAATTAGACATGGAGTTTGGAAGCTGAAACTAATTGGGGGAATAAAAAATGTATACTTCAGGTGTTAAGTAGCAAGTAGTGACTGGCAAGGGATATAAGGACAAACAGGCACGGTGCCTGTTCTCAGGGGACTGTCACTTTCTAGCAGAAGCAAATGTGTTACCAGATGAATGTGTTCTGTGTATCAGAATGGAGGCTGCTGAAGACCCGAAGAAAGTTCTCCAAAGAAAACTGGGGGAGCAGGGGAGGAAGCTTACAAATGGCTTTATGGAAAAGATAGCATGGAATTAAGTTTTGTTTAGTTTTTTGAGATAGTGACTCACTGTGTAGTCCAGGCTGGTCTTGAACTCACCATGTAGCCCAGGCTGGCCTCAGACTTGAGGCAATCCTCCTGCCTCAGCCTCCTGAGTGGTAGGATTACAGGTGTGTGCCACCATGCCGGCTGGAATTAAATTTTGATAGATGTGATCGACTGTGGAGTAGAAACAGCTGTTAAACCAAAGTGATCCAGTTGGACAAAGACATAGAGGTAGCAAAGCTCAGGGTGGTTGGGAACAACAAATAGTGCAGGTTAGCTGTAGAAAATACTTGTGTTGGGTAATGGTGAGGGAGAAGTTGAAAAGAGAAGGGTAAGTGCTAGAGGTCAGTGGGCTTCTTGGCACCGGATAAGATAGTTTGGATTTTATCTTGTAGTTAACAGGCAGCCATGGAAGGTATGTGAATAGCATTTTTTAAAAATGGTGTTGGAGATGGAATCTAGAGATGCATGCAAGGTAGGCAGTTGCTCTACCACTGAGCCACATCTCCAGCACATGCAAAGTTTTGATAGGACCAAGGGAAATGGAAACAGCATCTGTATAATTACAGGTACCGTACAGTCGTGAGGCATTATGGGTCTAGATTGTGATGCTGTTTGTAGATGATGAGAGGATAAGGATTAAAGGAAACAAAGCACCAAAAAATTTCCAGAACTTACTCCATAGGAGGCAGCAGCTCTTTTCTGCTAAAGGGCCATATAGTGACTATTTCCTTCTCTGTGAGACAATAATCTCTGTCTCTCTCTTTTGTTTTTGTGGGTACTGGGAATCGAACCCAGGACCTCACACTTGCCAGGCAGGTGCTGTATCCCCAGCCCCATAATGGTCTCTTGCAAATACTCATCTCTGTTATTGTGTGACAGTAGCCATAGGAAACATAAATGAATTAAGTATGGAAGTTTTCAGTAAAACTTTATAAACACTAAAATTTGAATATCATGTGATCTTCATGAAGCAGCATTCGGTTGCCTTATTTTGCCTTTTTTTTTTTTGTTTTTCTCCGGTACCGGGAACCGAACTCACGACCTTGATATCACAGATACAGTCCTATTGTCC
>NW_004955413.1:4195577-4199322 GCF_000276665.1 Chinchilla lanigera | reverse complement strand
AATTGAGCAGGACGCCTAACAGTAGCAGCAGCAAGATCAGAGATTTTCACATTTGTAAAGACTTATCTGGGGGCCAGGGATGTAGCTCAGTGGCACAAGCACCTGCCTGGCAAGGGCAAGGTCCTGAGTTCGATTCCTGTTACCAGAAAGATTCATTTGAAACAGAAAAAAAATATATACTCCACAGGTGGGAGCAGGCCAATGAGAAGAGCTTATGACCTCATTTTGCCTTTTATCCAGCCGTGTAGAACTGTAAAATCAATCCTTAGCTCTTGGGCCATGTAGAAACCAGGCCATAGTTGGCCAACTCTTACTAGATTTGATGTATAAGGAGTAAATGAGACTCTAAAAATCACTGGTGTTTTGAATCTGAGTCACTGAGAAAAATGATCAGTTAGGAGAACTGGAAACAATTTGCAGAAAAGAGTGACAACTTTGGTTTTATACAAATTGTTCAGTGTTTCTCACAAGTCAACACCCCTCTCAGCACCTGCCCCACAGCCATACACGGTGAGATCAGAACCATCAGTGCTCTAGAACTTGGTGACACTTGTAGGAGGAAGGGGACAGACATCTCTTTGGAGAATGCTTTTTTTGATTGTTCGTTTTTTTGAGACAGGGTTTAGGCTGATCTCAAACTTGCCACAATCCCCCTGCCTCAGCCTGCACCACCCTACCCAGCTGGGGAGAATGCTTCAAAAGGATAACAATGAACTGGGTAAATGCCTATAATCCCATGACTGTATGAAGCTGAGGGAGGAAGATGGCAAGTTTGAACCCAGCGTGGGTACCTTAGTGGGACCTTTCCCCAAGCTCAGTTCCCAGTTTGAGGAACCCACATTCAGCTCCAGTACCACCAGAAAAAAACAAGAAAACACTCAGCAGCAAAATGTATACAGTGGTACCTCAGTTCATGGACTTAATTTGTTTCATGATTCTGGAAAAGATGGCCATGGTTGTATTTGTCACCTGATGCAGAATTCATTAATAAAAACAAAATTTTGCCAAACACTTCTGTTTGGGAACCAAATTGTTCATAAACAAAAGCATTTGTGGACCAAGGTACCACTGTACTGTATATTATTTTGATGCTAGGGATTGAACCCAGGGCCTTGTGCGTGCTAACAATCTGCTCTATTAGTGAGCTATACTCTCAGCACAACAAAAATATACTTCTTAATTTTTAAAATTTTTGTTAGTATTTTTGCAGTATGTAATGATTAAAGTTGGTGCATGTACATAACAGATTTTGTTTTTACTCCCCCTTCTACTCCCCACCTTTCATCTCTTAGTTCCCTTCCCATTTTTAAAAGAGAACCTGTTCTTTTTGTTCTTTAAAATTATTTATACTTTGGGTTTCTCGTATAAGAGAAACCATGCACTATTTAAGCCTTGTGTGTCTGATTTATTTCACTTAACATTATTGTCTCAAGGTACATCCCCTTTTCTACAAATGACTCAAATTTATCCTTCTTTATGGCAGAAGAGTACTCCATAAATACATTTTCTGTATCCAGTTACCTATTTATGGACACAAAGGCTGCTTCCATGATTTACTTACACAGGTATCATTGTAATATGCTGCATTTAACTCTTACTGGAAGATGCCTAGAAAGGGGAGAACAAGGTCAAATGGAATTTTGTATTTTTAGTTTTTTGAGGTGTCTCAGTACTGATTTCCATAGTGATTGTACTAGTTTACATTCCTACCAACAATGTAGAAATGCAGTTCAGGCTGGCCTTGAGCTCACTTTGTAGCCCAGGCCGGTGTTGAACTTGCAATGATCCTCCTGCTTCAGCCTCTCTTGTATTGGGATTACAGGCATATGCCACTATGCCCGGCTCTGTTGTTGACTTCTTGATAATTGCTTTCTTTCTGGAATAAGATGGTATCTCAGTGTTCTGACTGACATTTTTATACTGGCTAGAGATGTTGAACATTTTCTCATGTATTCCCATTTGTACTTCTGAGAAGGGTCTGTTCATTTCAGTTGCCCATTTTTTGAGTAAGTCTTTTATTTAGGGGAGTCTAACTTTTTTGATTTCTTTATTCTAAATATTAGTTGTGTGTCCACAGAGTAGCTGGCAAAATTTTTTTCCCATTCTGTTGTCTCTTCACTCTGTTGGTAATTTAGTTTCCTTTGCTGTGCAGAAACTTTTTAATTTGATACAGTCCCATTTGTTGATTCTTTTATTTATTTATTTAATTATCCCCCCCCATACCGGAAATCAAACTCACGACCTTGCGCTTGCCAGGCAGGTGCTGTGCTGCTGAGCTAAATCCCCAGCCCCTCATTTGTTGATTCTTGATGTTATTTTTTGTGCAATTTAGGTTCTGTTCTTTTTTTTTTTTTTTTGGTTTTTTTTTTCTGGTATTGGGAAGGAATCGAACTCACGACCTCACGCTTGCCAGGCAGGTGCTGTGCTGCTGAGCTAAATTCCCAGCCCCTAGGTTCTGTTCTGAAAGTCCTTGCCTTTGTCTCCAAGAGTTTTACCTGTTTTGTCTTCTAGCAGATTTAGTATTTATTTATTTATTTATTTGTTTATTTTGGTGCCGGGAATTGAACTCAGGACTTTGTGCTTGCCAGGTGGGCACTTGTGCTGCTGAGCTCTATCCCTGGCCCTCAGATTTAGTATTTAGATCTTTGGTCCATTTTGATTTTATTTTAGTGCATGGTGAGAGATACAGTTCTAGCTTCAGTCTTCGTATGTGGCTAGTCAACTTTCCCAGCAGCATTTGTCAAAAGGCCTGTCTTTCCTCCAGCATATGTTTTTGGCTCCTTTCTCAAAGATCAGATGTCTGAGTATGCCTGGGGTTGTTTCTGAATCCTCTATTCTGTTCCCTTGATCCATGTGTCTGTTTCTGTACCAGTGGTACCATGCTGCTTTATTACTATAGATTTATAATATAATGTGAAACCCAGGATTGTGGTGGCCTCTGGTTTGTTCTTTTTTTTTTTTTTTGTTTTTTTTTTTTTTTCCGGTACTGGGAATCAAACTCATGACCTTGTGCTTGCCAGGCAGGCGCTGTGCTGCTGAGCTAAATCCCCAGCCCCCTGGTTTGCTCTTGTTACCCAGGTTTGTTTTTGCTATTCTGGGTCTCTTCTGGGTCCATATGATTTTGTTTTGTTTTGTTTTGTTTTGTTTTTTAGAGACAGCATCTTGCTATGTAATCTAGGCTGGCTATGTCTTTTTAATTTTTTGGTGCGGAGGACTGACCTCCCACTTGTTAGACAAGCGTTCTACCACTGAGCTAAATCCCCTCCAAGGCTGGTTTTGAACTCACTAAGTAGCCCAGGCTGGCTTTGAACTTTGGTGATTCTCCTGTTTCAGCCTCCTGAGTGCTAGGATTACAGGCATTCACCACCATGACTGGCCTGGAACCTCGATATGAATTTTAGGATTGTTTTTTCTAGTTCTATGATGAATGCTATTGGTGTTTTGATTGGGATTGGATTAAATTTATACCTCAGTTTTGACATTGCCATTGCCATTTTGACAGTACTGGTTTTGCCTATTCAGGAATGGGGGATATTTATTTTCTGATGTCCTCTTTGAAGTCCTTTTTTTTTTGGAATTCTGTAACTTTTGGTACAGAATCTTTCATTTCCTTTGTTAATTCCTATTTAATTTTTCTTGAAGCTATTATTATGGTATTTCCCCAGTTTCTTTCTTGGTGGGTTCATTATTGGTTTACAGGAACACTTGATTTTTGTGTGATTTTTTTTTTTTTTTTTTTTTTTGT
>NW_004955413.1:4134992-4195477 GCF_000276665.1 Chinchilla lanigera | reverse complement strand
CTAAAGTCTTGCTTATTGTATTGAACAAGAGTAGTATTGTATTGAACAGGAGTAGAATCCTTGTCTTATTCCTGGTTTTACAGGAAAGGTTTTTAGCTTTTCCCCATTTAATATGATCCAACAAGCCAGGTGTTGGTGGCACAAGCTTGTAATCCCGGTATTTGGGAGGGTGAGGTAGGAGACTTACCATGAGTTCAAGGCCATCTGGGTTTAGTGATTTCAAGGTCAGCCTAAACTACATAGCAAGGCCCTGTCTCAAAAAACAAAAGGAAAATCTGCCTGTAATCCTAGCACTTGTGAGGCTGAGGCAGGAGGATCATTGCGAGTTCGAGACTAGCCTAGGCTACATAAGTGAACTCAAGACCAGTCTGAACTGCATAGCTGAGACCCTGTCTCAAAAAGATAAAGCAAAACAAAACAAAACAAAACAAAAATCCAACAAAAGTATTTTTAAAGGTGAAAGAACATAGGAGCTGGGTGTGGTGGCGCACGCCTGTAATCCCAGCACTTCAGAGGCTGAGGCAAGGAGGATCATTGCAAGTTCGAGGCTAGCCTGGGCTACAAAATGAGCTGAAGGCTGGTCTGAACTGCACAATGAGACCCTGTTTCCAAAAGACAAAAAGAAAAAAAAAAAAGTAAAAGAACCCAAAGGATATGGTAGGGTATATTCATAGGGTAGGATACTATGCAACCACTAAAATGTCTTTTTGCTGGGCACAGTGATTATGTGCCCATAGGCCCAACTACTTGGGAGGCTGAGACAGGAGGACTGCAAGTTGGAGGCCAGCCTGGACAGTTTGTTTATTTATTTTTTGGTACTGGGAATTGAACTTAGGACCTCATGCTTGCCAGGCAGGCACTGTGCCACTGAGCTATATCCTCAGCCCCTAGGACAGTTTAGTAAGACCTTGTTTCTTATTTAAAAACAAACAAATCTGTTTTGAAGAGTAATGATAAAGGAAGGTGCTTATTATACACCTTTGAGTGGAAACATAATGTGCTTATGTATAATATGATTTCAATAATCTAAAGGAGATACTGCATAGAAAAACCTTTAAAGAGCCACACCAGAATGTTAACAGTATGTAGGTGGGATTTTGTGTGACTTTATTATTCTGTATTTTCTTTTTTAAGCATTTTTATTTTTATTAGTACATGTTTATAGTACATAATGATAACACTGGTCATGGGGATTTGGTACATGTATGTAACAATTTTAATTTTTTTATGTCCCCTTCCCTCCTTCTCCTCCCTACATCTGTCTTTTGTATTTTCTACATTGTTTTTGTATAAGACAATCTAAAGAATAAAGTTATAGACACAGACTGACAGTAGGAAAGAATAAAGAATGTAATGAGCTGCTTGAGTGTGAGCAGTGGTGTCAAGAAGGAGCCATCCCTGAAGTTGTTTATAGGCTCTCATTATCTGGAAAAAGGTGAGCTGAGAGGCCCATGAGAGTTGAGCAGAATGACCTCTCAGTCTGACTCCTGTGTCTTCATCTTTGTCCAGCTCTTAGAACAAGCGCTGGTGATTGAGGAGCAGCTGCGCAGGGCGGCTTACCTGAACATGTCAGAGGACCCTTCTCACCCTTCCATGGCCCTCAACACTCGCTTTGCCGAGGTGGAGTGTTTGGCAGAAAGTCACCAGCACCTGTCCAAGGAGTCGATGGCAGGAAACAAGCCAGCCAATGCAGTCCTGCACAAAGGTAGCCAGTGGCTCCCCTGCCTCCTGTGATGGAGCCACCCCCTCCACTAACCCCTTCTCAACACCCATATAATTCTTGCCTGGAACCTTTTTCAGAGCATATTAGAGAGCCTCGGGTGTGCTGAGGATCTCTCCCTTGCAGGCAGTCAAGGACAGTAGTTCTTTGCCTCTTCTAACTCTTAATATAGTCCTGTTCTTGAGATGGAAAGTAAAGCAGAATAATAGTGTCATCTGGGATACTTTAGAGGTAACTTAAGGTGATTTAAGATCTCTTTAAATTCTAGACCCTTTTCAACATTTTGTTTCTAATTAAAGTAAAACATTCTGAGGAGGTGGCGGGTGAAATGAGGAGAAGGCTGCTAGAGAGGAAGTGGGAGACAGATCCACAAGGTAGGGGGAAGCACGGTAAGAGTGCAAAAGAAACAGCAGGAACAAGCTTCTCTGTAGAAGTGGAGGAAATGCCGACAGAAGTGAGCAAGGGATGATGATAAGGGATAAAGTTAGATGACATTAAAAAGCAGAGAACTGTGAGACAGTGAACTAGAGTTGAGGAACAGTAACTTAAGCATGGTAGAGGCCAGATCTGATGACTTAGTGACAAAAGACAACACCACATCACAGTCACTTGGCCATTAAGAAGTGAGGGCCTTGATATGTTGGTGCACACCTATAATTGTACCATTTGGAAAGCTGAAGTAGGAAGAATCACTGCAGGTTGGATGCCAGCCTGAGGTGTATAGTGAGTTCAAGGTCAGCCTGAACTACATATTGAGACCCTATCTCAAAAAACAACAAAACAAAACAAGGATGGGGTGGAAAGATCTAAAGATCTACATCTTGACCAGCACAGCTCACCACCTTATTTTCCCTCTCTGCAGTTCTCAAACAGCTGGAAGAACTGCTGAGCGACATGAAAGCTGATGTGACTCGGCTCCCAGCTACCATTGCCCGAATTCCTCCAGTTGCTGTGAGGTTACAGATGTCAGAGCGGAACATTCTCAGCCGCCTGGCAAACCGAGCACCAGAGCCTCCCCCACAGCAGGTAGGACTATTTTTTTAAAAAATTAAGTTTATTAGTACATTTTAGGTATACATACTATCACATTCATTATAAGGAATTTGTACCCGTACATGATATAACTTGATTCTTTTTTTCCCATTCCCCTACTCTCCCTTCAACCCCTACTCTCTTATAAAAGCTTTGTTGGCATTTTTTCCTTCTTTTCTCATCATTTTTTCTTTTCTCTTCCTTCCTTCCCCTCTCCCATATCTCTAGTTCCCCTTCCCATTTGAACATTTTCTTCTGTTTCACAGTATCTGTTGTACATATTGGTTCCTTATTCACACCTTTGGTTACTCACACCAGAGAAATAGCAGTATTTACACCTGTGTAGGACCATTTTCTTCTCTGTGCCAGGTCTTCCCACAGAACCATTCTTGAACTTGTATTTTGCTCTCAGTCCCTAGTTTTACTCCCTGGCAGCACCTGGGCTATCCAATGAGGCCCCTGGGCTCAGGTGCTCTACAGTTCTAACTCTTTGCTCTTTCTGTAGGTTGCCCAGCAGCAGTGACCATCTGGATTGGTGATGACCACCTCCATAGCTGAGCAGTTTTCTCTTGTCCCAGCTTCTCCCCAAGGGGCCTGAGAGACCCTCGCCTTCTGCCCATCTTCGTGTAAAGGAACAGCCCTGGGCACCAGGGCCGGGGAGGGAGTGAGGGGCAGTCGTGCCCTTCCTGCTGAAGAGACACGCAGCAGTAGCGCCGGCGCCATCTGCAGGGAGCTGGCGGGCTGGCATTCCGGACCCTGGCTTCTCCCCACTGTAACCTCCGTTACACACAGACTGTTGTGGGTTCCTGCCAGGCTTGAAGAAAACGATCTCAATTTCTTCCTCCTTTTGGTTTTATTTTGTTGGTTTATTTTGTGTTTTCTTTTGTCCTTTTTGGGGGTATTCAGAGTGGGCCGGGCCCCTGGGCGAGACACAGCTACCTCTGTTGGCATCTTTTTAATACCGGGAACCCAGCGGCTCCAGCCACTGAGCGGCTAAAATGAAATAAAGTGGAAAAAAAAAAAAAAGAAAAAAAAAGAACCAAAAGCATAAAAAACCACAGCAAATTTCTTGATGAGAATTGAAAATAAAAGTTTCCTTGTATTTTAGTGTTCTGGTTCCGTGTGGGTGTAAGGCACAGGTGGACAACGGGCATGGAAGGAGCCCCAGAAGCTGTGGGTGGAAAGGAAGGGCTGCTCTTCCCTACAGAGCCCTGGTACCCCAGCCAGAGAGACCCCTGTGCCTCAGGGGCTGGGCATTGCCTGAAGGCTCTGTCAGCTTGACCGACTTGGGTCTCAGGGTAAACCAGTAGTGTCCGGGACTTTTAGTTTTTGCAGAGTTTGGTAAATCAAACCCAGGCCCTCATGCGTGCTGGGCAGGCATGTGACTGATTCCCGGATGAGAGGCACTGACCATTTAGATTTTCATACGAGGCCGGACAGGGAGGTGCACACCCAGCACTTGGGAGGCTGAGGCAGGATTGTCGGAAATTAAAGGCCAGCCTGGACTACATAGACCCGTCTCAAAAAACCCAAAAGAAAAATATTTTCTGTGCTAAACACTACTTTAGTGTTCACTCAGGGAGGTTTGGGTAAGTTTTTCTTGCAAGGTTCAGTGGAACTGTGCCCTCTTGACCTTCAGATGTCGGAGACCAAGGGGAACCCCTTCCTTACCGGAGAGGAAAGGGTGAGGCTGGAGGTGGGCGGCTCCACTGTTGCGCTCGGGTAGAGGGGAGGGGCGGCTTTTAGGGGCCAGCGCTTAGGGCTGATTGAAGCAATGGATAGTCCAGAGGCGGAAGCCAGCTCCGTAGACGTAGCGGGCGGTCCGAGGCTGTCTTCCGCTCAAGGGTCCAGAGGGCGCGGAGCCGGGGGGGGGAAATGCCGCGACCGGAAGGGGCGGGGCGGGCGATCATGCGCATGCGCGGCGCGCTTCCGCGGCCTGTCCGCCCCCGCGCTCCTGGGAGTGCACGTGGAGCGGCGCCTACTTCGGAGCGGCGGCTGGGCTTGTTCGGGTTTGGGGTAGGCAAGGCGGGAGCTGAGTGTGCGGGAAGTCGGGGCGCAGAAGGATGTCGCGTAGCCTGGGTGGAGGAGGGGCACAGTGTGGAGCTCGACGGCCGCGGGCCTGTCGGGGCGGGAGGGGTTCCGGGGCTCTTTCCCACGCCGCTGTCGCCGAGCCGCGGTCCTGCGTCCCCTCCGACGGGCGAGACGCCGCCTTATCCCGTGCTTTCCTCCAGTAGCATGGGGCGCAAGTTGGATCCTACGAAGGAGAAGCGCGGGCCAGGCCGAAAGGCCCGAAAGCAGAAGGGCGCCGAGACCGAGCTGGTCAGATTCCTGCCTGCAGGTAAGGGTTCCTGCCCCGGAGCCTTTCTGTGTGGGCGCATCCTGCCCCGGTAGAAGACGCCAGGAAGGAATTGCGAGTGGAAGCCTGTCATAGGGCAGGAGGGTGTGACGGCACGAATACTCGTGCAGGGAGAGGTGGCCTTTCTCATTGTAAATTTATTTCTTACAGAATTTGTGAAGTTTTGTGAAAGCTGTTTGTAAAATGGTAACATTTTAGCAAGCGGGAGTTGGGGATGGGACAGGCCAGTCACCTGGCTGGAGGGATGGAGGTGGCAAAGCTTGGATGGGTGAGACGTCGTCTACCTGGAGGTCAGGTGGGCCAGACTGCTGCAGAAGGAGTTTTGGTGTTGGGCAGAGGCCGCAGTTCACTGAAGTAGCAAGCCTACTCGGAACTCCTAGGACACACCGTATCGTTTGGTTCTCTGAGAAAGTGGGCGCCAGGAGTTTTAAACGACAGGTCTGAGAGTATGCCCTTTATGTCTTGGTAGTGTATAAAAAACAGCATTCATGATGTAAAATCTGGGGTTGATAATTGGGGTTGAGTAAGCTGAGAGTAAAGGCAAAGGAGAGATAAAGTATTTTTGAATTGATACTGGCTTTTTTTTTTTTTTTTTTTTTTGGTACTAGGAATCGAACTCAGGACCTTGCACTTGCCAGGCAGACGCTTATGCCACTGAGCTATATCACTGGCCCTGAATCGATACTGTTGGAATGTTGATGTTGCTCTTTGTTAAAACACGGAGGAAGGCCCAGTTTGGATTTTAAATTTGTTTCTTGAAACAGGGTCTTGCTGTGTAGTCCAAGTTGGTCTTGAACTTGCAGTGATCCTCCATTATCCTCCCAAGGTGCTGGGATTACATTGGTGCACCAGCATGCCTGGTGGATTTAAAATTTTTATTTATCATTTTTTGTGGTACCCAGGATTGAACTGAGGGTCTTCCGAATGAGCTATATCTTCTTAAAATTTCTAACAGGTTTTTAAAGTTTTGGGGTCAGGTCTCACTAAGTTGCTAAGTTGCCCATGCTAGGCTTATACTTGCCACTTTCCTGCCTCAGTCTCCAGAGTGCTGGAATTACAGGTTTACCGTGCAGATTTAGTTGTTGAACAATCAGATGAGTGCTTCATGTCCTTCAGTTTTGTTTTTAATGGTGCTGGGACTGGACACAGAACTTTACATGTGCTAAGTATGTAGTATACAAATGAGCTATATGCCCCCAGCCCTTTTCCCTTTTAACTAGCTCCTAGTACTGTGAAGTTGTAATCTACTCCTCTGAGATAGTTAGACAGAGGTAATAGATCCTAGATTCTGGATTGTGACTTGTTTAGGTAATCAAAAATTTTTTATGCTTCAAATTTTTACCATAGTTTTGTCCCACATCATGCCCGTTTCATGATTTTGTATTTAATTAATATTACCTAAGTGATTATATATACTCATAATCTTATTTGTTCACCATAGTTATGACCTACCTCATGCCCACCTTGTGATTTCCCATTGGATCAATGTTACTTAAATGATTATACTTAGGTAACCTTGTTAGTTGGTTATAGTTTTTCCCACCTTGGACCCGCCTCACGTTGTGGTCTTGCTCTATAAAATCCCTCTTGACCTCCAAATGTTATAAGGGAAAAAAATTCCAAACTGCTACATGTCTAGCACAAGTTCCTGTTCTCTAAAATGGAAGAATGAATTCTAGCAATAATGGAGGTTAGATGCAGAATATATTTATTGGGGAAAGAAAGCTTCTTCCTAAGAGAGACAGAAGGGCTTCCAAGTGGGTTGCCTTATTCTGTCTTTTATTTTTAAGCAGCGGGTGATGAACATTCCAAGAGACTGTCCAGTCGTGCTAGAAAGAGGTAAGTGTGGACATCTGGACTTGGGTAGATTAAATTGGTGCTGCTCATCTTTAGCTACATGGAGCCTGGTTGAGGGAAAGGGCTGTGAGCTGTGTCATTTTCTTCTGGGGGTGGTGGGCTAGCTGGAGACATGTTCTGTCTTCTCAATTCTTACATTTTTTAGGGCAGCCAAGAGGAGGTTGGGGTCTGTTGAAACCTCTAAGACAAATAAGCTCCTGGAGACCAAACCGTCCCCTGGAAAGCTACCAAAAGGTCAGTGGAAATAGAAGATGGGTCTCCTTGAGAGCTCTGACATGTCCTGGGCAGAGGCAAACTTGCTGAACATGGAGGTGTGGAAGGAAGAGCTGGAGGGGTGGAAAGTAACAGGTCAGGGTTGTGGGGCAGGGCAGTGTCCTTGCTTGTAGTCCTGGATTCTTCAAATCCTTGGGGACCTTTACAGAAGAAATCCAAACACCTGGTAAGAAGGGAACACAGTCCTTGTTTAACGCCACTCGAGGCAAGAAGCGTCCGGCACCAGCTCACAGCAGTGATGAGGAAGAGGAGGAGGAAGGCTCTGAGGAGGATGGCGAGGTGGAGGAGAGGGCCCTGTGGGGCTCAGAGGACAGTGATGCTGAGATGGTAGATGACTATGGAGCTGACTCGAACTCAGAGGATGAGGATGATGCTGAAAAGGTGAGACTCCTGGTTATTCACAGACGGAGCTTTGTCTTTTAGTTTCTTTCCAGCTCTTCAAGACTACCCCTAGTGACGAGGATAACCTGGCTCGTTAAGAGGGGTTCTGGTCTTCCTTACTCTTTTCCTGCTGTATTATGTCCTTTTTCCTGACACAAGTTTGGAAGAGCTGTAGGGTAGAGCATTTTAAAAAGTGAGAGTGCGCATTGCTTTTGATGATGTGGGAAGGTAGATACTTGTATGCCACACCAATGTGAATAGACATGTAAACACGTTTTTAGTAAAATAATTGTGATCTGAGAACTTTAGAAAAGTTTCTTTTGGGCCTGGTGCAGTGGCACTGTAGGCCCACCTACTTAGGAGACTGAGGCAGGAGGATTGCTGGAGTCTAGGAGTTCAAATCCAGCCAGGGTAACATAGCAAGACCTGTCTTAAAAAAAACGTATTTTTCTTTGGACTTAATAATTCTGTTTTAGAAAGTGATCAAAAATGTAGATAAAGGTTATTTACTGAGATGTAAGAAGTTACTACACAATTGCTTGTTAGTATGTTGCTACAAAAACTTAAGCAGAATGAAAAAAAGAAAATCCCCAATTGCAGCCTAGGACCTTGCTCATGCCAGGCAATCACTCTGCCCCTGAGTTTTATCCCTAGCCCAACTCCCCTTGCATTCTTTCCCACAGTCCCCCTCTTATCTGCAGTTACAAAGTTGGCAAGTACCATGTGCATTATAATCCCAAAAAACGGAAGTTGCCAAGGCATTGACTGTGTTTAAGTATTATAGTTCCTGCATCTGATGAGTTAACATTGGCCCATTATGTCTGAGAAAATGCTCATGGTCAACTAAATTAAAGAACAAGAAACAAACTTGAAAGTGCATTGTGATTTGAACTATTCATATAAAGTCTGAAAGAAAATATGAAAAAATAATGCCCAAGAGCAGTTTGTGTTCTTTTCATACATACGATTGTGTAGGTGTATTTAATTTTCTTTTAAGTCAGTACATGTGAAAGTAGAAAGAATGATGTTATGAACCTTTTAATCCATCACTTATTTTCAGCAGTGACCAGCATTGTGTCAGATCTTCCTGGTGCTGGAGATCAAACCCAGGGCCTTGTGCATGATGGGCAAGCGCTTTTCCACTGAACAACATCTCCAGCCCCTGTGTTAAATCTTATTCTTTTTAGCTTTCATATTTGTTTCTGAGAGCAAGTGTTAAATCTGTATTTAGGAGTAAAATACCCAGGTAGACAGTATGACCTGAGAAATGGAAGGGTAGCCTTGTGTTGTCAGCCCCTTGTCTGTCTTTTCAGTTGCTGCCTATTGAAAGAGCTGCTCAGAAGCAGAAGGCTCGGGAAGCTGCTGCTGGGTGAGTTTTGGAAACTTAGGATGGTGGAGAGGCAGCTGCTGGCCTGCAGAAGGTGTCTGTTTTGGTCTGTGAATCACTGTTCCTGGACTTGTTTCTAGGGGCCAGTGGAGTGAGGAGGACACTGATGAAGAGGAAGAGGAAGAAATGGCCCCTGAGTCAGGCCCCACAACGGATGAAGCAGATGGGGGCCTGCAGATCAATGTGGATGAGGAGGAGTTTGTGCTGCCTCCTTCTGGGGAGATGGAGCAGGATATCCTTCCAGAGCTGGGGGTGGGTGGGTAGAAGGAAAGTGCTTTGGCGAGAAGGGCATTCTCAGCCTTACAATTGCATGAAACAGTTCCTTAGCAGGTCCACATGTCCAGGCTCCAGACCTGCAGCGAGTTCACAAGAGGATCCAGGACATAGTAGGAGTACTGCGTGATTTTGGGGCACAACGGGAAGAAGGCCGGTCTCGTGCTGAGTATCTGAACCGGCTTCAGAAGGATCTCGCCACTTATTACTCCTACGGAGACTTCCTGCTTGGCAAGCTCATGGAGCTCTTCCCTGTGTCTGAGGTATGGGATGGCCAGTCTAATGCTTCCTGTCCTTTTTCACTCACCTTACTCCATAATGAGGATGTGCAGCCCCCTTCTTTCTTCTTGTCTGACTAAGCCCCTTAGCTAGCCTCACTCAGCTCCTGCAGTTTTTTCTCCCCAGCTCATAGAGTTCTTGGAAGCTAATGAAGTCCCTCGGCCCATCACCCTCAGGACCAATACCTTGAAAACCCGGCGCCGAGACCTTGCTCAGGTAAAGGGCTGGTGTAGAGTCCGTCTGTCTTGGAGAGGGACCAACATCTGCTAACTGGGGGTTTACCTGTCACACCCTGGCTGGGTGGGTTCTTAGGATTTAAGCATATCCCAGGAGGCAGTGTTGCAGGCTGAGGGATGGGAAACTCCTTCCCCTGGACTGCTCCCTGGGGCTGGGATGAGACACCTGCATCTTAGTAAATTACCTTCTGAGCAAATTGTAGGCAGGACACTGAGAAGCTAGGGAAGCTGGCGTGCCCTGCCACCCCCCCAGAGCTCCCTGTTACATAGTGTGGTTTTGTGTATTGTGTATCTTCTATGGTAAAAGTAACTTAGTAATTATCTTAATGTGCTGTAACCAATAATGTTAAATTTTAGGATGAGAGAGGCCTTGAGCCCCTTGCAAAATCAGGATCTACTACCAGGAAATGAAAAAACCGGACCAGGGGCATTTGATGCTTTGGGAGAAAAATTAAATCTTGAGTTAGGAACCTGGGATTAAGAAGAAAGGTTGGGGCTGAGAGTGTGGCTCAGCAGTAGAGGGCTCCAGCACTGCAGATAGAGGACAGGTGAGGGCGCCACAGACAGGAGGAGGAGGAAGATGAGGACGAGGAGGAGTCTGTGTTTGCTGTTCTGAGTGAGCAGTCCAGGAGTAGGGTGTGTGGAGTGGCTGGTAGATCTGGCCTCCCTTGTCTCCAGGTTGGTATATCCTGAGTTTTTGCATCTTTCCCCTTCAGGCACTAATCAATCGTGGGGTTAACCTGGATCCCTTGGGCAAGTGGTCAAAGACTGGACTTGTGGTATATGATTCTTCAGTGCCCATTGGTAAGTGCTCCCTGACTGATAGCCCTCTTATCCCTGTCCTTGTCCCAACATATCACAAAGTGGTCCTTCCCTCTCAGGTGCTACTCCTGAGTACCTGGCTGGGCACTACATGCTGCAGGGAGCCTCTAGCATGTTACCCGTCATGGCCTTGGCGCCCCAGGAACATGAGCGGATCCTGGACATGTGCTGTGCACCTGGAGGGAAGACCAGCTACATAGGTAGGAAGGGGTGGGGGGCTCCTCTGGTGCTCTGCCTTTGACAGTAGAGGGGGTTGGTGACTGCCTAGTTCTCATGGCACTTTCCAGGCAGCTGGCAGAGTGACGAGGAGCAGTTTTTGGAGTAGGTCTGGCCTCCAGTGCTAGCTGTACCACTTACTGCCCATCTGACCTGAGGAGACCTCTCATTCTCTTTCATCATCCATAAAATAGTATAGGAATTGTGCTGAGCTGGCTATTACATTACATTAGGTTGTGCAGGTTGACACAGTGTATCTAGAATTCTCAGAGCTGAGTGTGGTAGCACACACCTGTAATACCAGCACTTGGGAGGCTGAGGCAGAAGGGTTGCTGCACAGGTTTGAGGCTAGCCTGGGTGGGCTACACAGCAAACTCAAGGCCAGCCTGAGCTGTATAATGAGACTCTATCTCGAACCCAAAAAACAAACCCAGAAATGTCGTCCTTGGCACAGCGTCAAGTAAGTAATAAGCAGTGTGTCATTTTATGAAGCTGTTACCAGTTAACAGCAGTAATTTAGTCTTTGGGGCCAGAAGGTGTTCAGTAAGAATGTTGGCAGGCTTGCTGGTCAGCTGGGACAGTGCAGGCCGGGCAGACTGTGCAGTAGGGAGCAGGGGTTGTTGGGAGTGAAGCTTTGATGAGTGGAGGTGACTTGGCCCTTGGGTTCCTGGCTGGAGGGTGGGCAGGAATATGGAGGCGGAGGATCTGGTTGCTCATCACTGGTGCCTCCCTCCAGCCCAGCTGATGAAGAACACGGGGGTGATCCTTGCCAACGATGCCAATGCTGAGCGGCTCAAGAGTGTTGTGGGCAACCTGCACAGGCTGGGAGTCACCAATGCCATTATCAGCCATTACGACGGCCGCCAGTTCCCTAAGGTTGGACTCTTCCCCTTTGATGTCAGTGTTGAGCTTTGCCCCTAGGCAAGACTTGCTGCAGATTGTAGGAAACATGTACTTGACCTGCCCCTCCTCCAGGTGGTGGGCGGCTTTGACCGAGTCCTGTTGGATGCTCCCTGCAGTGGCACTGGGGTCATCTCCAAGGACCCTGCGGTGAAGACCAACAAGGTACAGGCTCAGACGGGAGTGGCTGAGAGGGTTGGGCTGTCCTCAGGAGTGGGGTGTGAGGTGGAGGAGCATCCTGGGCCTTACGTCACCTGGGTCTCCTTGGGATAGGATGAGAAGGACATCCTGCGCTGCGCTCACCTTCAGAAAGAGCTGCTCCTGAGTGCCATTGACTCTGTCAACGCCACCTCCAAGACAGGTGGCTACCTGGTGTACTGCACCTGCTCCATCATGGTGAGGTCTTTGCTGTGGCAGCTTGGGAGGGAAGCGGGGTGAGGCCCTTCGCAGCTTCAGCTCCCCTTATCTCCTGCTGGCTGTGTGTGCCCTCTGGTCCAGGTGGAAGAGAACGAGTGGGTGGTGGATTATGCCCTGAAAAAAAGGAATGTGCGGCTGGTGCCCACAGGCCTAGACTTTGGCCAGGAAGGTTTTACTCGTTTTCGAGAAAGGCGCTTCCATCCCACTCTGCGTTCCACTCGGCGATTCTACCCTCACACCCACAATATGGATGGTTTCTTCATTGCCAAGTTCAAGAAATTCTCCAATTCTGTCCCCCAGGCTGAAGCAGGTAAGCAGTCTGCTCCTCTCACTCCTTGCCCCCTTTGCTCCTTGTGCCTGTCCAGAGACCTCATGGTGAGTGCAGGAAGAAAGATGGATGCTTGCTTACTTCGGGCGTAGCATGCTTGGGTGTCCTCGGAACTCTTGAGCTCTGGACCGAGTTCGAATACCTTCAAGTGTTCACAGAGAGGGGGCCTTTTCCTTTCTTCTATCCTGTGGTGGTGACTGTTTTTTTTTGTTGTTGTTGTTTGCCTTTTTGAGACAAGGTTTCACTATGCAGTTCAGGCTGGCCTTGAACTCACTTTGTAGCCTAGATGGGCCTCAAACTCAATGATCCTCCTGCCTCAGCCTCCCAAGTGCTGGGATTACAGGCAGGCCACTAATGCATTTTAGCCGCAGGCTGTGGTTTCTTTTCCATCTTGGCCTGGGTCTGACTTACTGGCAGTCCAGGTCTGCTGGTCCAGCATTCTCAGCACTGGCTTGGCACAGGCACTATGAACTATCAGCAGTTCTCTGAGCCTGTCTTGCTAATTGCAGATTGTTTTCTTGACCATCTTGAGGATGGCCTGGATCTCAAGGGCAAGGGTGGGGTTTCTGAAACAGATTTGACAGCTCTGCATGTTGGGATATAAGGCTGGGTTTAATGGCAGACAGAAAAGCGTCTCTGAATACAAATTGTGTGATTTGCGTTGATTTTTTTTTTCTTTCCCTCAGCCCCCTGCTCGTCTTTTTTTTTTTTTTTAGGTGAGGGCAGTGCTGGGGCTTAAACCCAAGGCCTTGTGCCTACTAGGCAAGTACTGTGCTACTGTGCTACACCCCTAGCCCTAATATTTTTAAATGATGTCCCTTAACAAAAGTCATAGCTGATTTTTTTTTTTTTTTTAATTTCTTTGTCTTTTTGAGACAGGGTTTCGCTATGCAGTTCAGGCCGGCCTTGAGCTCACTTTGTAGCCCAGGCTGGTCTTGAACTCAAAACGATCCTCCTGCCTCAGCCTCCCGAGTGCTGGGATTACAGGCGTGCGCTACCACGCCTGGCTCATAGCTGAATATTAACATACAAAAATTTTAAGTAGGTAATTTAAGTACGTACTTGTCCATCTTCATTAGTGCTTTACTAGCTTGTTTTTAGTTGTTACATGGATGTGTATTGCATTTTGTCAGAATCCCCATTAGGGGAGAAATTGCTTTAAAAAAAAAGTCCTAGTGTTTCAGGTTTATTCAAAAGATGCTAGGCTGGGGATTTAGCTCAGCGGCAAAAGCGCCTGCCTGGCAAGCGCAAGGTCGTGAGTTCGGTTCCCCGTACTGGAGAAAAACCAAAAAAAAAAAAAAGATGCTAGGACTCAGTGCCTTCTTCTGGGTGTCCCTCTACCTACTGTCCTTAAGGGGGCGTGGCTCTTTGTAAAACCTTTTGGCCTAAGGAGAATCTCTCTTTTTTTTTTTTGTTTTTTTCCCTGGGTACCGGGAATGGAACTCATGACCTTGCCCTCGCCAGGCAGGCGCTGTGCCGCTGAGCTAAATCCCCAGCCCTCTTCTTTTTCATTTTTGAGAGGGTCAGCCTATGGAGACTAGGACTAGGCTGGTCTTGAACTCGCAGTGATCTTCCTGCCTCAGCCTCTGGGATTATACTACACCTGACTACAGTGATCTCTTAACACAAGTTCAAATAGGACAAATAATATGAATCTAGGTAACGAGCTCTTAGGCACCATCTTAATTGTGTGGAGTACTTGACCAAGAAATGGCAATTCTGGTGTTTTAATAACCTCTACTTCTTTGCTAGTGATAAAGACCATTTAATGATAAGGTCCATCTCAAATGTCTATTTAATTATAACCCTAGGAAATTCTGGAAGCGGCACCCCTACAGACTTGATGGGTCAGGATACTCCCAAGTCTGAGAACAGCAGCCAGCCAGCCAAGAAAGCCAAAGTGGCCACCAAGGCAAAGCCATCATTGCAGAAGGGTCAGCGTCCCAAGAAGGCCTCCTTCCAGAAGCTGAATGGCATCTCTGAAGGGGCAGACTTGGAATTGTCCACTGTACCTTCTGTCACAAAAGCCCAAATGTCCTCCAGGCTCCAGGATAGCAGTCAGCTCCCAGGAAAAGCTAATGCGAACAGAGAACCAAAGACGACTGGGAAGCTAAAGGGACAGGCACGGAAATTACAGTTCTCCAAGAAAGCTGCTTCCCTGAGACAGTCTGCCCGGCCCAAGGGCTGGGACTCTGGAATACCTGCTGTGGTGTCCCTCTCTGAGACTCAGGCGAGCCCCAGGCTGAAGGATCACGGTCAGACCCTTGAGAAGGCCAAAGGGGCTGGGAAGAAAGCCAAATTCCAGAAAGAGAATGGCACCCCCAAGGGCCCTCAGGTCCCCACTGTGTCCCCCCTCAGGTCCAGTCGGCCCCCACCAGCCAAGAAGAGGAAGCCTGCCCCAGGGGTCCACCAGCCACCGTTTTCTTAGCCGCTGAGAACTGGGGTGGCCTGGCTCACTACCACTGTCGCTGGGCTGGAATGCTGCTTTCTGTTGTGACTTCCCCCCTGTGCATACATATGAAATTTAATACACACGTAGCACCTCTGTCTGTTCTTTGAGGGACTGGGGACGATGCTGGTGGAAAGGTGGGATGGCGTTCTCAGAGGAGGGAGGGAGTAGGTGGCCTGAGATGCAAGGCCAGGTTCAGGTTCCCTTGGCCTCAGGGAAGGAGAGGTGTGGAGGCTCAGAGCTGGATGTTAAGCGAGAGCAGGGCAGTAGGGGTACGCACAGGGTGGGCTTCCCGCCACAGGAACCCACGGGGTGCTGGAGGTCCTGGGGTTCTGGGTTCCCCTTTCTGAGATCCAGGCAGTCCTGGAAAGGCTTCAGAGCTGAGAGGTCCAGGGCCCGGCCTCCGGTGTGAGCCTTTCATTGGCTGCCTTTCTGCCCGCCTCCTGACCTCTGCCATCTTATAGGGCTCTCTGATTGGTCGCCCGAATCCCGCGGGCGCCTCATTGGTTCTTTCTCTCGCCCTTCGTTCCGGCTCTAGCGCCAGGCTCCATCTCCCCGCAGAAGGTGCAGCCATGAATCCGTTATTCGGCCCTAACCTCTTCCTCCTACAGCAGGAGCAACAGGGCTTGTCCGGGCCTGTGGGGGGCAGTCTGGGGGGTGACCCCTTCTCTGGGGGCGGGGACTTGGCCCCGGCGCCACTCGCGCCCGCTGGCCCCGCTGCTTTCTCGCCGCCCGGCCCGGGCCCCGCGCCCCCAGCCGCCATGGCGCTCCGAAACGACCTGGGCTCCAACATCAGCGTACTCAAGACGCTGAACCTGCGCTTCCGCTGCTTCCTGGCCAAGGTGCACGAGCTGGAGCGCCGGAACCGGCTGCTGGAGAAGCAGCTGCAGCAGGCGCTGGAGGAGGGTAAGCAGGGCCGGCGGGGCTCGGCGCGCCGAGACCAGGCTGTGCAGACCGGCTTCGTCAGCCCGGTGCGGCCGCTGGGGCTGGCGCTGGGCGCTCGGCCGGCCGCCGTCTGCCCCCCGGCGGCGCGCTCTCCGGCCTGCCCCGCGCCGCCCTCCGCCACCGCGGCCTCCGCCTTCTCGTCGTCGGCCCGCTTCATGCCCGGCACCATCTGGTCCTTCTCGCACTCCCGCCGGCTCGGGCCAGGACTGGAGCCCACGCTGGTGCAGGGGCCTGGCCTGTCGTGGGTGCACCCTGACGGGGTGGGCGTCCAGATCGACACCATCACCCCCGAGATCCGCGCGCTCTACAACGTGCTGGCCAAAGTAAAGCGGGAGCGGGACGAGTACAAGCGGAGGTAGGGGCCGGGAAGTGGGGGCCGGGGCGCAGCGACACGCCGTGCACAGCTGGGCGGGGGTCCTGGGGGCCCCACAGCAGGGTGGACAGAACGAGTAACGCTCTCCCCGTGTGATGAGGGGCTTGGCAAGTGGTAGGATACGGGGTCCACGGAGAATGCAGAAGTCAGACTCATGACAGGAGAATGCTAGGAGCAGAACACTGGGGAATTCACAGTTTTTTCTGGCACGTCTCCCTTTCGCCTGCGGCATTCAGATGGAGGAGGGGTGCTTTGTGAGGAGTGAAAGGAACGCCTATCTGGAGTTCAGATCGCCCTACCAATCCCAGCTCCTGGGGCAGTTTCAGGGTATGAGTTCCACACGGATCATCTGAAGTAGCAGGCAAAGGATATAGCTGTATTTTTGAAAACTAAAGTAAATGAAGTCAGGAGGGGTGCTGAGGCAGGAGCTGCACTCTGTTGTGGGTGGTCCTGCTCTACCCAGACTTTCCCCGAGCCATGCTCAGAGAAGCCAGGTTTGTGCACTTGTTCCATATGAAAGGCTCTGGGACTTTGAGGCATTGGAGTAGGTGAGGAAAACGGAAAAAGACAGTGAAGGGAATTCACTGGGGCAAAGGGAAGGGACTTGTCCTAGGGCTGGTAGGGGACTCGGCCAAGGAAGCTGAACAGACCCAGCAGAGAAGGCTGGAACAGGAAAAAGCTGGAAATGCAGACACACCTTACAGCCCTCCGGCAGCTCAAGGCAGGCCCTGTGTGGTCTGAGGATGAAGATTTGCTTTCTGAGAAGAACCCTACCCCAGTGGGGTGGCATTAGGGGCAAAGGGAAGAGTTGTGGTACCTACCTGCTGTTTACTGGGTAGACTCCCTAGGTGCTTGCTCACCAGGCTGGTGCAGGAGGAGCTCAGGCAAGGCCAGTGCTTTGCAAACTGATCAGGGCCCTGGTGGAAGGGGAAGAGATGACAGTGAGGAGGCCTGGTTAAGGGGCTCCTGTCTCATCTTGGCTATTGTCACCCCTGGTGGGCAGAACTGGGACTACTTTTGCAGCTCAGAGCAGTAGAGATTGGCGCCTGGTTTACCAGTGGGCAAGGACTGGCCAAATGTTTTGAGAAACTGTCACTGGGTCTGGGGGCGACCTGGAGGGATTCATAACTGTAGCCCCCTGCACACGGATCAGCAGGCATTCTGAGGCGGAGGCCTGGCTTCAGGCTGGCTTTCTCAGGTAGGGTTCATGTGACACTTGTCCTTGGGGGTTTCGGTTGTCCTGAAACCATCATCTAGGTGCCACCCAAGACCAGTCTGCCCTTGCAGGAGTTAATGAGCACAGTCAGCAGAACACAGTTCTGGAATATGTCCATAGCCACAGGAACAACTGCTCTTTTTTTTTTTTTTTTTTTTTTTAAGTGAAAGAGTATTTGTCCTTGGTCCAGCTGTCCAGGGCAGCAAAGACTTACTCTTTGGGGACTGATTAGCTCATCCCTCTGCAGCACACTGCTGTGCAGCAGGCTCCATGGCCAGAACCATATGCTACGTGACAGGGGCAGCACTCATTCTTCCACCCCAGATCCCTTGCCCTCCTTCTGGGCTTGTTATGGCAACACTAGACCTCCTGTGGTTGACTGGGGAGGCCTGGGGATAGCTTGGTACTAAAGTGGGAAGGAGATGAGGCCTTCTGGGTTCTATTTTCAGCCCCCCTGCTTTGTGTGACCTTTTTCTATCTTCACTCAAAAATATACAGTAGCTTATTTGCAAGGGAGGTGTAGGTAAATTTAGTATTTGCAGAAGTTGCTCAGGATTAAGGGCAGCTTGTCCAGATGAGACCTGAGTGGAAGTCAAGGTGAACCTGTTGTGTGAAAGTCTGGCTGGAGCACAGAGAGAATCCCAGGGAGCTTCCCACAGATCCATTTTGAGATTTGTTTGCCCAATTTCAGATTTGTTTCCACTAAAACCGTAGAGTTCACTGTCAGACAATATTTCCTGACCTCTGGGATACATTTTGTGCAGGGTTATTGGCCCCTTTTCAGTCTTGCTGGCTTCTGCCAGGCACTCAGGGACTCCAGGCACGGGAGGGTACTGTGTCCTATGCCTTCATGCTGTGGATGAAGAAGTGAGGGCCCAGAAGAGAGGAGGGTCTCGGCTAAGAAAACTCACAGCCTCATGGTCCCAGGGCCCTCAGTGCTGGAGTGGAAGGAGAGGGGTGTGGGGCTGGCAGGGAAAGAGCAGAGAGCTGGTGGGGAGCCTCCGCCAGCTGAGTGGGAGGGGCCCAAGGTGGGGCAGGAGCTATTATTAGGAGCACTGCAGTGTGCTGCAGCTAGGCTCCAGGCACCAGACCTGAGGGGGCGAGAGGCAGAGCAGTGGCAGTAAGGGGCAGAAAGTGCCTAATCCCAGTCAGAGCAGCTCCTCCCTGGGATGTCTGTGTCCTTGCTGTGCTCTTTGCCACTTCATTGCCAGCTCTCTTCCACGGAGGCTTCTTTCTTGGTGCAGTGCCCTTCCTTTCTCAGACTGGGAGGAGCCTTTCCAGAATGTGGCGAGAATTGATGAGCCTGTGTGAACCAGGTCTGCGATGTGCTGCAAGTCCAGCCCCACCCTGGCCCCGGAAGTGACAGAGCCAAGTCCTAAGCCATGTCAGCCCCTGCTTCTCCTCCCACCCCAGGGTCGGGGTAGGCGCTCCCGTGCCTGGGAGATGGGCAAGAGTGTCTCCTGTCTCCCATGGTCGTGGTCTTGTCTCTAGATTCTCAAAGGCAGGAGGGGCTGCCCAGCCTGGCTCTTACCCTCCATTAGTGAGCTGCTCCCCTCTGATCTCCTTCCAGTCTGGGTGCTGAGTAATCCCTGGCTCCTGATGGCCATTGGTTTTGTGCAGCTGGGGGACTCTGGGCCCCAGTCAGCCTTGCCCCGTCTCTGAGGCTCACTTCTGGGGGCTCTGGGTAGGACTGCTCCTGAGCAGCCCTGGTGACCTGGCCTTGTCCCGCAGATGCTTTTGCAGGGTTAAATGTACCCCAGGAGGCAGGGCAGCGGGCTAGACGAGCTCTGTTCTGGTGCGGGCAGGAGGCGGGAGACCGGATCTGTGCCACTGAAGGTGGGAGACTGGGCCGGGGGGTCTGGTGTGGGCAGGAGGGTGATATGGCTGTGCAGACAGCTGGTGGAGCTGGGGCCTTAGCAGGGATGGGCATGGAAAAGGAGCAGGGTGGCCACAGTTGATTTTAAATAGTTCTGGTGTGTGGCCTGGAAGTTCCCGGAAGGCAGCTGTGAGCTTGGTCCTCGCCAGGAAGCGCGTAGTCTCCCGACAGCTGCAGCTGGCCTCCCACTGGCTGGCCATATGTCCCTGTCTAGGGGTCAGACAGGTGGGGACAGAGAGCTGTAAGGGCGGGAGGGTCGCTGGACCTATACTCTCTCCTTCCTGCTGTCTGCCAGGTGGGAAGAGGAGTACACAGTGCGGATCCAGCTGCAAGAGCGCGTGAACGAGCTCCAGGAGGTGAGGGTGGCTGCCCCACTGCCCCTGCTTCCCTCGCTTTGGTGCTGCCTCCCTGTCCTTCCTCGTGTCCTGATGTCAGGGTTTCCTCCCGACTGCAGGAGGCGCAAGAGGCTGACGCCTGCCAAGAGGAGCTGGCCATGAAGGTGGAGCAGTTGAAAGCTGAGCTGGTGGTCTTCAAGGGGCTCATGAGCAATGTGAGTCCAACTCTGGCCCATCAGCGTCCTGTTTGCTGCCCCTCCCCTCATTTGCCGTTCCTCTAGTTGTTTCTCCCATGCCACCCTCTAACTTGGGACAAAAAGGAACAAAAGCCTCGGGTTGTGTCACGGGTGGTATGGCCCCATCCCTGCCAGCTGTTGTGAACAAATGCAGCCCTGGGGCAGCTGCCTGGCTCCCAAGTCACCTCTGCAGCTTGTTAGTTGAGTTAGCTCTGGGCCAGCTCCTTCCCTGCCCACGTGCAAGGCCACTGAGTCCCCTGCGAAACAGTTGTGAGGACGGCGATACACATGGGACACTGCATAGCGCTGATAAGCATTAGCTGTTGTTGTTACTATTATGGCACTTTGTCCACTCTTACAATGCCCAGTGTCTCCTTTCTGTGAGGACTGAAGTTATAGGAGAGGCAGGACTGTAGTTGGTCCAGGGAGCCCCTGCCTATCCCAGGCCCTGAGCTGTGCTCTTAGAGTTCATGTCTGGCTGGGGCTGTAGGGAGGCCCCACAGGGAAAGGAAAAGGGCTTGCTTGCATTCTTTTTCTTTCTCTTTCTCTCTCTCAGCTTTTTGAGGCAAGGTCTTGCTATATAAATTAAGCTGGCCTTGAACTCACTTATGGAGCCCACGGTGTCCTCGAACTTAAGGCTATCCTCCTGCCTCAGCCTCCTGAGTGCTGGATTATAGGTCTGCATCGCCACAGCCAGATTGGGAAAAGGGAGCCAGGGACTTTGTGGAGGAGGTGGAGGGCATGATGGGAAGGAAGAGGATCTTGCCAAGGCCTTAGTAGGGTACTAGGTCTCTCCTTACTTTCTGCTTTGCTCCCTGGGCAGAACCTATCAGAGCTGGACACTAAGATCCAGGAGAAGGCCATGAAGGTAGATATGGACATCTGCCGCCGAATTGACATCACTGCCAAGCTGTGTGACCTGGCTCAGCAGCGCAACTGTGAGGACATGATCCAGATGTTCCAGGTGAGAGGCCTGGGCCGCCCTCGCTCTCGGAGCAGGGCTAGGATGGGGAGAAGCTTCCACTGTGGCCACTTTGAGGTGGCTTTGCCCTTCCTGGGACTTCTGGGGCCCCCAGTGGGACTGGGCTGCGGGGCAAAGAGCAGCCTCAGGAGAGAAGTTTCGGAAGCCATCTCTAACTCCATCTCCCCCTCCCTCTCTCTCTCCTCTGTCTGCTTCTCTTCTCTTCCTTTCATCTTTCTTGCTTTCTCCGTAGAAGAAGCTGGTTAGTTTGATCTCTGCAAGCTTACCAATGTCCCCGTCCCAGTCTCTGAGCCACCCACTGCTGGGCCGCTCTCCAGTGCAGACTTCTCCTCTCTGTGTTCCCTGCTCCTCTCTCAGTTTTCGATCTTCTCCCTTCACTTCGTTTCTTCCTCGCCCTTCTCCCCCTCGCTGCCTAGATCTGGATGCGAGTCAAGTACTCCTCTGTAGACACCAAATCCTCAGCCTACGGCTTTCCTTTTAGTTGAATTCTTTCTGATGAAAGACTTCTTTTTAGAGAAAACGCTTCCTCTTTAGCCATCAGACACCTCAGAGTGTGATCACAGCAGGGCATCTCACCCCTTATCTTACTGCTTTATTTTCTTTCTCTCTCCCTCTTCCTTCTGTCTGCAGCCCTTCCCATCTGTGTGTGTCTGCCCGTTTCCCGGTGACTTCGCTGTTTCTGTTCCTGTCGTTGTAACTGTGTCTCTTCTGTCTGTCCCCCTTCCCGCTGGCTCGCGCTGTCCCGCCCGCCCTCTCCCCCATGCACCCGGCCTCGGCTCTGTAGTCTCTGCACTTGTCTCCCATTAAGGTCCCATCCATGGGGGGGCGGAAGCGGGAGCGCAAGGCTGCTGTCGAGGAGGACACCTCCGTATCAGAGAGTGACGGGCCCCGCCAGCCCGATGGGGAGGAGGAGGAGAGCACGGCCCTCAGCATCAACGAGGAGATGCAGCGCATGCTCAACCAGCTGTGAGTCCCACAGGCCGCCCGCCCCCCGAGGCCGGCTCCCCACTCCCCACCGACACGGGTTCCTGTCTCCAGGAGGGAGTATGATTTTGAGGACGACTGTGACAGCCTGACTTGGGAGGAGACTGAGGAGACCCTGCTGCTGTGGGAGGATTTCTCAGGCTATGCCATGGCAGCGGCAGAGGCCCAGGGAGAGGTAACCACCCCTCCTGCCTCAGGCCTCTCAGCCCGAGCCCTGCCTGGCCCCTCCTTGCTCTGTCTCCCTGTGTGGCTTCCCTCTGCTCCCCATGTCTCCTTTCTCTGTGCTTTCCTATTCTTCCTGCAGCCCTCTAATCTGACCTTCTCTCTCCCCATTGGCCCCCTCCACTTGGCCTTTCTGCTCCAGCAGCAAGAAGACAGCCTGGAGAAGGTGATTAAAGATACCGAGTCCCTGTTCAAAACCCGGGAGAAGGAGTATCAGGAAACCATCGACCAGATAGAGGTAAGGGTGTGTGCTGGTGCCGAGGGGCCCTGTCCCCAGAGGTCACCAGCCAGGCTGCAGGTGTGCTGGCTCCTGCCTTTTCTGTCACCAGGGAGGAGTCACTCTGGCACTCCCCCTGGTCCTTGAGACCTTGGGCTCTGGAGGCAGAGGGATGTGGGTTCGAGTCTCAGCTCTGTCACTTCCCACTGCTCAATTTGTTTTTTTTTTTTGGTTTTTCTCTGGTCCCGGGAATGGAACTCACGACCTTGCGCTTGCCAGGCAGGCGCTTTGCCGCTGAGCTAAATCCCCAGCCCCCCCACTGCTCAATTTGGAACAACGTACGTGTGCCCTCTAAGCCTGTGTATCTTTTTGTCAAATGCAGATCGAGCACCCCACCCCTGTGTTTAGAAGACCTGTGTGCTTTTTTTGTGTGTGTCTTTTTTTTTTTTTTTTTTTACAGGGTCTCACTATGCAGTTCACGCTGGCCTTGAGCTCACTTTGTAGCCCAGGCTGGCCTCGAACTTGCAAGAATCCTCCTGTCTCAGCCTCCCGAGGGCTGGGATTACAGGTTTGTGTCACCACGCCTGGGTGATACTTGTGTGCTTAGTGTGGGCTCTGCCTGCAGTCAAGCACCCCACTAATGCCAGCAGCATGGTGGCACTCAGGCATGGCCTCCCGAGTCCTCAGCTGGGCATCTGAGCTTGAGGGGGATCTAGTCTTGGGCACCCTCAGGGTCTGGAGTGGTAGGAGGGTTTGTGCAGCCGCAGAGTGCAGGGCCCCTGGCTGGAGGATTGGATGGGCCTCTGAATGTCCTGCCTGGGTGTGAGGGGACTGTGACAGGGACACGTGTGGGACTGAGGCAGGAGACCTCTGCCGCATGACTGCTACCCCAGCTCGTGGGACAGATTGAGATGCCTGTCGTGCTTACTCTGCTGCATCGGAGGAGGAGGCTGAGCAATTCTTTGCCTGTATTTTCATTCTGCCATCAGGAATCAAATGGCCCTGCTCTTCTGAGCAGAGCTGTTTTTGTTTTTGGCCCAGGCAAACAAATGCTAAGTTCCAGAGGCACAGCCAGCATTCTCCTGCTAGCTGAGGCCATTGGGAAGAGCAATGATTTAAGGTTCTGTGTCCCTACTGTGCCTTCCACCTGGCAGAGATCTGGGGCTGCATCTCTGGCTCAAAACATGGCCTGGCTGGGTGTGGTGGCTTATGCCTGTAATCCCAGCACTTGGGAGGCTGAGGCAGGAGGATTGTTGCAAGTTCGAGATCAGCCTGGGCTACAAAGTGAGCTCAAGGCCAGCCTGAACTGTATAGCGAGACCCTGTCTCAAAAAGACAAAAAAACCCCAGCCAACCAAACAAACAAAAACATGGCCTGTTGTGGTGGTGCATGCCTGTGATCTCAGCACCCTGGGAGACTGAGGCAGGAGGATCACAAGTTTGAGCCCAGCCTGGGCAATTTAGTGACTCATTGAGACTCTGTCTCAAGAATACAGGGAAGGCCTGGGGATGTAACTCAGCACAGAGCAGAGGGATGTAACCTGGCTCAATCTCCCACACCCCTCCATGGAAATCTGGTAGAAAATACTGGGAGGAAACATCCCTTCAGACTCTTCTGAGCCACCTAACCCCTCCTCACTCTACAGACTGAGGTGAGGGGCAGGCTTGGGGAGCAGGCTGGGTGGCCTCAGGTTCCGTTACCTTTGTGACCTTTGATCTCTCAGGGTCACTGAGATGGGTGTCCCACTTGTGGGTGGCAAAGCTGAGGCCCAGAGCAGGAGAGGAGGAGGAGAGGGAAGGAGTGCGCCTCTGCACCCTACCCAGGTCTGGAGATACTGAGGATGTCATCCTCCTACTTCACTCCTGCCTTAAGAGTGAATCAGAGGGATGTACAGATAGGTAGAGACCAGTCCTGTATTTATTTTTTATAGCACCAGGGGCCAAACCCATAGATGCTCTACCACTCAGCTGCATCCCTTTTTTATTTTGAGATAGGTCTTGCCCACGTAGGACTTGAATTTGTGATCGTCCTGCCTCAGCCTTCTCAGTAGGTGGGATTACAGTCATGCACCACTGCACCTGGTTTAGCCCTATGTTTTGATAGAGTATTTTTGCTTTACTTCCTTCTTCCTTGTCCCCCAAATGATGGTTTCCAGCCCCCTCTGCTGTGCTTTCCCTGAAGAGGAGGAGGAGAGGCTGGGGCAGCTGATCTGAGCGGGTGCTGCCAGCATTGCTGCTGCGCCAACAGGCGTGCCCTTCAGGCCGTCCTCACTGCACCCTCCCACCTGGCCAGCTGCCACCTAACCCTGAACGCCACTGTCCTGGCCACCCCTTTGTCGGGTCCTGCGACCCAGCTCATTCTTCCGGTCCCCAGCGCCTCTCCGGTCAACTCTAATTAGTTCTGGGTGGTTTCTCCTGCCTAGTTCACATCGTTCTGGCAAACTTTGCTTCCCCTTCTCTTTGCTCTCAAGCACTCAAGCACATCGCCTCCCGGCAGTTGGCTTCTCTGGATTCTCATCCTCCTGGCCCCTGGCCTTTGTGCCCAAAACAAAGACAAGCAGTGGACTGATTGTCTGTGGCCGAGATCCCTTCTCCCCTTAGCCCTGCCTCCCCTCTGCCTTGGAGTCTTCTGGCTGCAGAGTCAGCTCTGGCGCGGAGTGTTCTGCCCTGTCCTGAGCCCCGCGCTTTCCTGCAAAGACGTGCAGTCAGCCCGCATCTGCCATTCTGAGTGTTGGGGTGGCTCATGAGAGGAAATGCAGGGGGCAGTGGGGAACGAGCCTTTGTCTTCTTCAGCACTGGGGACTGAACCCAGGGAGTGGCGAGCTACATTCCTAGCCCTTTTAAAATTTTTTATTTTTTAAAGAGCTTTTTTAGTTTGAGGCAGGGTCTCACTAAGTTGCCCAGCCTGGGCTCAGACATGTATTCCTCTGCCCTCGGTGCCCCCAGTGTGGCCAGGATCACAGGTGTGCGCCACAGGCTCAGCAGAAGGAGCCTTTTTTGCCAGCAGCCACTTCCCTGTTGCTGTAAGCCTTGAGTTGCTTCAGAGGTGCTGAGTTAGTTCCCTGGCGGAGTGCTTGGTGTGCAGAGAGGAGTAAGACCTCTGCCAGCCCTCAGTGGCGCACATGGCAGGGCCAGCATGATGTGGGAAGTAAGGGGTGAGCCAGGCTGGCCCTGGGGACCAGGAGGAGAAACAGGGTGTCCATAGGCGCTGCCTGTGCAGTATAGAGTGCTGACCACCCTGTCTGCCCACCCAGCATTTTTCTCTTGTTGCCCTTAGGCCTGCAGCCTGTGCCCTTGCTTTGCTCTAGACAGCTTCTCAGGAAAGGGGCCTTGAGTGTGGCCCAGTGCTGAGCACCTGCCTGGTGTGCATGAAGCCCCAGGTTCTATCCCCATCACAGAAAGCAAAGCGAGCAAGAAGGGAAAGAAGTTTCCCAGGAACACCGGGGACATATGTAGTACATTTGGTGCTTTCTGCCTCAGGTTAGGTTGATTGATTCTTTGTGGTGCTAGGGATTGAACTCAGCCTTTACACTGAGTTACACCCTCACCCGCTTTTTCTTTTTTTTCTTTTTTTTTTTTTTTTAGACAGGGTCTCGCTATGCAGTTCAGGCTGGCCTTGAGTGCACTTTTTTTGGTTTTTCTCCGGTACCAGGAACCGAACTCATGACCTCGCGCCTGCCAGGCAGGCGCTTTTGCCACTGAGCTAAATCCCCAGCCCCCTCGCTTTTTCATTTTTTATTTTGAGATAGGGTCTTTCTAAGTTTCTGGGCTCGAATTTGCTATCTTCCTGGCTTAGCCTCCCAGAGTTCTGAGATTCTTGATGTGAGCCATGATTCCTGGCTTTGATTTCTTTTTAAGTCTGAGCTTTCAACCGTGGCCACCTGGGCCCCACCAGTGTTCTCGGTGTCAGCTTAGTGTCATGGCTGGGGGAGTGGAGTCATGCAGCCCCTCCTGGCCCAGGCCTGTTAACCTGGTGGCCTCCCACCCCTCTGCAGCTGGAGCTGGCCACCGCCAAGAACGATATGAACCGGCACCTGCACGAGTACATGGAGATGTGCAGCATGAAGCGTGGCCTGGATGTGCAGATGGAGACCTGCCGCCGGCTCATCACCCAGTCGGGGGACCGGTAAGCCCTGCCCCCGGGGAATGCGAAGGCACAGAAGCAGAGCCTCTCTGGCCCTTGGCAGGGACAAGCACTTCTAGATGGGCCCCCCCCCGGGAGTCTCCAGGTGCCTGCCCCAGGCCAGCAACTTTTCTCCCACTCTGGACAGCTGATGACATCTCCCCGTGCCACCAACCCTGGGGCTTCTCCTGGCTAGAGGGAGGTGGCTCCAACACAGGCAAGGGTCAGATGGGGTCCTAATTTTCTCAAGTCAGGGGCATGATTTGTGAATCTGATCCTAGGTAGTTATACCTCAACTGCAGAGTACATTTAAAAAATATAAAAAGTACAAACAGCTGCCACACTGGTACGTCTATAGTTCTGCCCACTCAGGAGGCTCATATCATTTCAGTGCAGAAGTTCAAGGCTGGCCTGGGCAGCATAGTGAGACCTAGCTTGAAAAATTAGAGGGAGATATGGCTGAGCGCTAGTCTGTGTAATATACTTGTGTTGAGGCAGCATCTCTCACGCTGTGATTTGGACAGTCCCGACTTCTGAGCTTCTCAGCCCTCAGTATAGGATTGGGACCGTTTTCCCTTCAGAGGGTGGGGACCAGGACTCTGTCTCTGCCCCAACTTCCCTCCTGCATCTGCCATACCTGGGTGTTACCTACCTGCCTGCTAAAGGATGTGCCCAAGGGAGAGGGCTTCCTGCCTGTGGCCCTGATGAGTGACAACTGGTGTTTTTTTCTAGAAAGTCTCCTGCTTTCACTGCGGTCCCGCCTAGCGACCCGCCGCCGCCAAGCGAGACTGAGGACTCCGATCGAGATGTCTCATCTGACAGCTCCATGAGATAGGGCCCAACTGTGGCAGGGCTTCCTGACTCCAGCCTAGAGGGCAAGGGCGAGAGGGGACACTCACTTGTGTACCAGAGCCAGGCCTGGCTCTGGGGCTTTTCCCTTCCTCACTCTGTCCTGGGCCTCCCCAGGGTCATGAGGTGTCTGGAGCTAGGTTGGCTCACCCTTCCTGGTGGCTCCTGCCTGCGTGGGTGTCTGCTACTTCCCTGTCTTTAAAAGCTGTGTCCTTGCCATCTCCATTGTGTAAGGAATGTGTACTGGGTCCTGCCCCCTACTCCAGGTCTGGACCAGCTGTCTTTGGTTTTTGTTCCAGTGCAGACAGTGGCCCAGGCACTGGTGTGAAGCCTGTCAGCCAGAGGTTCCCTAAAGGCTTGTGCAAGGCTTGCACCCTTGTCAGGGTGAAGGGACGAGCTAGGCTGGACGCCCACACCTGCCACCTGTGGCCAGCCTTAAAGTCCAGGCCGGGTGCCGTATGCTGGGGTTTGGAAGCTCATGCTGGCCTCTGTCACTGCCGGGTGACAGAGGTGACACTGCACGTGGGTCTGCGCGTGCATGAGTGCTCAGGGTGTTCTCAAGTATCAGCTGCAGTCATGCCCTCCCCATGTCTCTCACTCACCCAAACCAATAGGCTGGGACAAACTTGGAGAACCAGGGGAGGCTCCTCCATGAGTACCTGCCTAGGAGGCTATGCAGAGCTGATGTTTGAATGGAATCCTTAACAATAATCAGTGTGGCGAGTATTTATTAACGTTTTGGTGTCAGTTGTTTCAAGCACTTTCTGACATTTAGCTAGACTCTTAACTGAGGTATGCACTATTTTACCCTGAAAAGCCAGGACAGTAAGTGGCAAGTGACTTCCCAAAACAAGGGAGCCTCCTGGTGGCAAAGGCCACAAGCTCTAAGCCTACTTCCCTCATCCAGGGCTGCAGTCACCCTAGTGCCACAGCTTGCTTAATAGGCATGCTTCTAGGCGCTTGCTCCTTTACCCAACCGGCCTGCTGTGTGCTGGAGCAGGGCACCGCAGTCCTGTTTTAACAGGTAAAGTGCACAGAGGTAAACAGCTTGCTCAAGACCCACACAGCTGCCTGCCCAGGATCGCAGGAAGAGTGGAGTTTGTGCTCCAGTTCCACGTAGCCTACTGCACTCCTTCAGAGGTCAGATGCCAAGTCGCAGTCCCGCAGCCAATCCCAAACCCCTCATTTCTGTCTGGATGCTAGGCAGGGCAACTTCCTGACAGGCAGCCAGGTAAGAGTTGTGTCCTGGGTTGGCAGTTTTCTGCAGTTTCCACAAAGTGCCCTTAGAGGATGGCACACAGATGGGGCCCACTGAGCATATCATCCCTGCCCCTGGTAAGCTGGTCTTTATCTTAACACTGGCCTGGCCTCCCTCCCCTGGCCCAGGCTAATAAACAGCAGACAGGAGAGCTGGGTTCAGTGGGCTTTATTGGTGGTGTGCAATGAGCCAGGGCTCCCTAGGCCCCGCCCCTTCTCCAGGGGGCCTGGGATGGAAGCTGTGAGGGGAGATTCTCAGTGTTGGGGCTGAGTGGGGCAGTGACTTCTACAGCAAGGCCTCTCCCTCTGGTCTCGCTGGGCTGTGGTGGGGGGCCGCTTACTCCTTGGAGGCCATGTGGACCATGAGGTCCACCACCCTGTTGCTGTAGCCGAACTCATTGTCATACCTGCAAGGTGAGTGGGGATGTCAGAAGCAGCTCCTCTGCACCAGCCACCACAGGTGCCAGAACCCAGGCCACTTTACGAGCCTTGTCTCCCTACCCATCCCAGCCACCTACCAGGAAATCAGCTTGACAAAGTGGTCATTGAGGGCAATGCCAGCCCCAGCGTCAAAGGTAGAAGAGTGGGTGTCACTGTTGAAGTCACAGGAGACAACCTGGGGAAGGGAGAAGGCTTGGTGAGGGAGGCCATCCCTCTTGAGGCACAGTGCAGGGACTGAGCTCCAGCCCCAGGAGTACCTGGTCCTCAGTGTAGCCCAGGATGCCTTTGAGGGGGCCTTCTGATGCCTGCTTTACCACCTTCTTGATGTCATCGTATTTGGCCTAATAGGGTAAGACCAAGGCAGATACTCAGAGACCAAGCCACCTCAGTCACAGGAAAAGCCTCAACCCACCGGAGCCTGCCTGACGTACCGCTTTCTCCAGGCGGCAGGTCAGATCCACCACTGACACGTTGGGAGTGGGCACGCGGAAGGCCATGCCCGTGAGTTTCCTGCAGACACAGGTGCTGTGAGCCACACCCCAGGCCTGTGCCCACCACCCGACTCCCCAGAGCAGCAGCCTCACCCGTTCAGCTCCGGGATGACCTTGCCCACAGCCTTAGCAGCGCCAGTGGACGCGGGGATGATGTTCTGGGCAGCCCCACGGCCGTCACGCCACAGCTTCCCAGAGGGGCCGTCCACAGTCTTCTGGGTGGCAGTGATGGCGTGGACTGTGGTCTGGAAAGTTAGGGAGTTGAGGCTCCACACAATGTCCCCACCCCGCCCCCACCCCAGGACAGGGACTCTGCACGCCGCATACCATGAGTCCCTCCACGATGCCAAAGTTGTCATGGATGACCTTGGCCAGCGGAGCTAAGCAGTTGGTGGTGCAGGAAGCATTGCTGCAAAGGGGGGGCAAGTTAGGGAGGCCCTGCAACTGGCAGTCATCACCACCCTCAGGCCCTGCTGCCAGCCCCAGCCCTGCCCGCTCACCTGACAATCTTGAGGGAGTTGTCATATTTCTCATGATTCACACCCATCACAAACATGGGGGCATCGGCAGAAGGGGCAGAGATGATGACCCTCTTGGCACCACCCTTCAAGTGAGCCTGCGACAAAGAGTTGCTTACAAACGCTGGCTTTTTGCTGGCTGTGCCACGCCCCAGGGTAGGGACCACTGTCTTTGAGCTTCAGACCACTTACCCCGGCCTTCTCCATGGTGGTAAAGACACCAGTGGACTCCACCACGTATTCAGCGCCAGCATCACCCCACTTGATGTTGGCGGGATCTCGCCTGTAAGAGGATTGAGTTCATGGGGGCACCCCACCCTGCTAGATGCCCCCCCAGGGCAGTTCCCCAGTGAGTCTTGCCCACTTACTCTTGGAAGATGGTGATGGCCTTGCCGTTGATGACAAGCTTCCCGTGCTCAGCCTTGACGGTGCCATGGAACTTGCCGTGGGTGGAATCATACTGGAACATGTAGACCTGGGGGCAGGGAGGTGTCAGAGGGCAGCTTCACAAGCAGCTCCTCCCCACAGCACTGAGCATGCACTCACCATGTAGTTGAGGTCAATGAAGGGGTCATTGATGGCCACAACATCCACTTTGCCAGAGTTAAAAGCAGCCCTGGTGACCAGGCGTCCAATACGGCCAAATCTGAGGAACACCAGAGGCAACAAGGCAATTAAAAGTGGGCGGAGAATTCTAAGTACATACAGGAGGGAGCACACACAGTGAGAAGCTCGGCTGACACCGCCTTCCAGGAAAGTTGTCCGGTACCCATGAGGGACTGGTTCTAGGACCAGAAGCCCCTTGTATACTAAAATCAGTGGATGCTGCTGCGAGTGTGTAGTGAATGCCTGTAATTCCAGCACTCATGAGACTGATGCAGGAAGATCATCCCAAGTGAGGCTGGCCTGAACCCTGAGACCCTGTCTTAGAAAAAAAACCCTAATGCTGCACTCTTCCTGTAGGTACTTTAAAATCATCCCGGGGTTGTTCCTAATACCTAAATGCCTACACATTACTTCAATTCATGTGGACTCAGCATAGTACTTGGTGGGCAAAAAATTCACATTCTGGGAACTTTCTAGAACTCCCTCTCCATTATTTTTTATCCAGTTGGCCGAATTCAGAACTGGATACAAGGGCCAACTGCACCGAATTTTCCCACCATGAGGTCTAATTTCTATCTTTCTTGAGCAATCCCACCAGGCCAGCCGGCTTCACACCATGGCCATAAAGTGGGGGCGCCTTTCCTTTTGAAGAGGTGGCCAGGCTCTAAGACTTCCTGGCCCCCAGTCATCCAGGGTCCTCTGAGAAGCAGCCCAGGGAGCCACTGCCAACCAAGCCTAGCTTGGCACAGTGTCTGACCCCCCCCCCCATGATCTGGCCAGGGAAGCCTGTTCTTGCCTGGCCGACTCCAGCTACACCTTCCTGGGCAACATCGACTCCTACTCAGCATCACCAGCTCAAAGGGCAGGAGTAAAGGTCACACTGACTGGACAGGGTAAGCCCACCCCTTCCCCCAAGTCCCTCCTCCACAAAGGAGAGGGGAAAGAGTTGGTTTCCAACTCCCTGATCTTTGGGCTCTCATTTGCTAAATACTTGTCCTTCCCGGTTTCGATCAGGAGAGGGAGCAACAGTGGGTGGGGGGCAGGGGGTGCTGCAGAGCAGGGCCCAGGCCCCCAGTTACAGAAAGGTCGGCGGCTATATTTAACCTCAGAGGAGGGCGGAGCGGGGAGATCTGGTTTCTGGAAGATGGGATGGGGAGAAGGGCAGGATTCCCGGGGCTCCCTGACACCTAATCCTCACAGTGACCTTTACGGTCCAACCTTTAGGGTTGGGTCAGCGCTGGGCTGGGATGGGACGGGGCAGAGAGCAGCCACTGCAAGAGAAGGGGCTGCTGGAGGCGCCGGAGCCATTTTGTGCTGTAAATTCTCTTTTCTAACCATGAGTCAGCTCCCCCCACTTGGCAAGGAGCCACGGCCACCACACCTCTGGGGGTGGGTGGACACTAAACGCTCCATAAACCTGCTTCTCTGATTTGTCTTAGAATAATCTAGAAAAAACGACACGACTGAGGTGTAATCAGGCGTGAGGCTAGTTCTAGAGACACTACGGCTAGAAGCTGGGTTCTCAGTCCAGCTCCTTGGAGCACCAGAACCGGTAAAGGAGGCTCCACCCTGCTGCGGGAGGAGGGTTAGTTACAGCAGGGGAGGAGGAAGGCAGGAGAGAAGGTTTCCTAACGGAGGTCCATTCATTTCCTTCCCCATTGCAACATGGCAGCCGGCAAAGCGGCAAACCCGGATGATGCGCAGGGCGCTCACCCCGCATTCCGGGTCCGCAGAGGTGGGGGAGGGGCTCCTCCAGGCACGTGATCCCACAGGGCGCGAAAGCAAAGAAAGAACCCCGGCCCCGGGCCTCAGGGCATAGATCTGCGGCCGACGCAGGGCCTCTCACGTCTATCTGGGGCGGGGCAGCTAGTCCCCGCAAGGGATTAGGGCAGCTCGTCCCCGCAAGGGCGAAGGGGCGGGAGGCTGGAGCAGCCGATACGAGGCCCCGCGGGGGCTTTCGCCGGTCTGAGCCGTGACCTTGAGCTCTCCTTCGGGCGGGAGTGCACCTCTGCATGTGACTGCAAAGCCCCGGGCCCGGCCACACCTGCAGACATAATGCGGCGGCCGCCGCCGCAGTCCCACTCTCACTCACCCGTTCACTCCGACCTTCACCATCGTGTCTGGATCGCGGCTGCGGGAGGGAGAGGGAGGTGAGCATCAGCGCGGCCCCTCCCCGGCCTCCATTCCCCCCGCGCATCCCAGCACGTTCCGGGCCCGCCGCCCGCTCCACCCGGCCTGGACCCGCTGCCAGACCCCAGCCCGCCCGCTGCGATCGCCCCGAGCCCCGCGGGGCCCTGTTTCTCCACCTGGCGCTGCTTCTCCACCTGGCGCAGATAGAAAAGAACGGCTACCGGCGGGCACGCAGGAGCAGAGAGCGCCGGCGCAGGCTGCAGCCTCCCTTTATAGCGGTAGGGCGGGGCGGGTTAACGGGGCCCCGCCCCGGCCGCTCGTCCAGTAGCGGCCCGCGGCGCCGAGGCCTGAGCTACGTGCGCCCGGAAAGCCCGGCGGCCCCTCCCCCCCGCCGGAGGAGCACGCAGCGGGCGTGTGGGCTCTGGGCCGAGGGGGAGGGGATGGCGCGCCGGGGCCACGGGCCCGAGGACGCCAGGGGGCCGGGGGTGTGCGGCTGCTGCGGGACTAAACGGGAGGACGGGGATCAGGGAAGGGGCCGCGAGCCGGGGCCGCCCGCCCTCTACTTTCTTTTCGCAACTGCGGGCGCAAAGCCGGGGATCTAGAACTGTTTTGGTAGTGACGGGATCCGCGGAAGAGAGGGCCCCGGAGGGACCTGCCCAGCCCCCACTTCCCGGCCCGCCCCTGGCTCCCAGCCTCCCCGGGCCCGGGCTGGCCACCGGGCGGCGGGGACCTGCACAAGGTCTCTTGGGCTGGGAATATAGCTCAGTGGCACATGCGCCTAACAAGCTCATGGTCCTGAGTTCGATTCCTAGTACCAAAAAACCAAAAACAAGACAAGGTCCCTCCGCACAAGGTCACGCTGTCCTGCAGCCCCGGCAGCCGGGAGCCCTGATCGCTGGATCGGACAAACCGGTCCCTGTGCACCAGCTGTCCCCACCGGGTGGGGCCAGGGCTGGGCAGGCTCACTGTCGGCGCTGGGCTGGCGGAGGTCCACCGGGAACCTTGAGGGATGCACGGCCGGCCCGGCTGACAGAGCCCTTTTGAGCCACTGCGCCGCTGGCGGCAGGCGGGGAGCGGGACGTGCAGGCGGAAGTCCCTCCCTGCGGGGACGTGCGGGCTGGCCCGGGAGTCAGGGACGCCCCTGCATTGTCCCCTACCGGGACAGGCGAGGGAGAATGCGGCGGCCGAGGGCACGGAGAGGTCTGGGCCGCGCGGCGGGCGTCCGTCCTACCCCTAGGACCGGGCCTGGGGCAGGGCTTGCCAGCTGAGGATGGAGGAGAGGCAGGCGAGCCGTCACAGGTGCAGGGCCGGGGGATCCTGGGCGCTTTGCTGGGCCAGCGTCACCTGATACCAGCCCCCTGCCCTTCTAGCTGAAAAGCCTGTGGCTAAGTTTAGCTGGCCTGGCCTTAACCTTTGCTTAAAAGGCAGGGAGCACATGAGGTGCTGCACCCCAGGCTCCAACTCCAGCTCCTTGCCCTCCCTCCTTGGGGCTCCAGAGCCAAGGCCTGTCCGAGTCTGGCAGTGGGCTGCGTGGCCGGTGCCCAGGCTTTGCGTGAGCAGCAGGAGCAGGAGCAGCCAAGCAAGCGCCCGATGATGAGGGGTGGGATCCTCAGCGCAGTGCAGATGAGCCTTGCCTTGCCTATGCTCCAGGCAGAGCCAGCGCGCCTGCCGTGCGCATCAGCCCTTTCCCTGCCCAGGGCCTGAGTAGCCCTCCGAAGTGCCATTCTGAGTAGCGCCACTGTCATTCCTTTGCCCCTCCCCCAGTCATTCCTCGTGACCCCCCCCCCCCACCAAAAGGCTGGAGCACTCCAGGCACAGTGTGCTAGTTGTCATGACAGCAAAGACACCAATGAGGTCCCTAGCACAGGCTCAGGCTGCCTCCTGTTGGGTGACTCAGCAGACTGAAGATGCATGTGGAGGGGCCTGCAGGAGGAGCTGGCCTCTTGCAGACCTGCAGGAGGTGAGGAGCCCTGGCCAGCGGAGGTGGGCTCCTGCAGGGAGATCCCATGCCAGGGCAGTGGCTGCTCTGGGATGGGAGCAGGGGACACGAGCAGGGCATGCGGAAGACGCCAGCACTCTATGTGCAAGTGTCTTGTGCACAAGGGAGCGGTGTGGGGAGCAGAGTGCAATGAGCTCTGCAGGCCTGGGTGCCTTGCTGAGGTCTGGGCTGCTGCAGGATGGAACAGACAGTGCAGGTGGCGTCCAAAAGTGTATAAAAACATTTATTCAGTAGAAATAAGGAGACTGGCAAACCACTACTGCACAGTGAGAGCAGCTCTGATCGGTTTAGAAGGAGCTTGTTAAAGGGCAATGCCTCGAATTTTAAAGACACAGTTAATAAAAACAAGGAGACAGGCAAGTAAGTATTTACAGGGAGTGGAACCCGGGTCCAGGTCACCCATGGACCTTGCACAGCAGGCATGGGGCGGGCAGCCGGCTGCTTAGGACCTGGGCCTGCGGGCAGAGGCTCTGCGGATGGGTGTTGTTTTCCTGGGTGTCTCATCTTCTGTCATCTCGGCTGAAAGCTCTATTCAGAGAATCACAGAAACAGAAAAAGCTGAGTCACAAAGATGGTGACAGACTGATCTGGGAAGAAACGGAACAGGAGTGCACCACACAGAACCAGGACCACCTGTGCAGGGCGGCGGGGCAGGGAGAATGTGCCCCCCTGTGCCTGTGCCTGCAGAGGGTGCCTACCTTCCCCACTGGACTCATCGTCACTTGAGAAGACAATCTTGGGTTTCTTCTTGGTGCGCTGCTGAGTGCGTGGAAGCCGACGGGTGGTGCGGCGGAGCTCGGGTGTGAGGAAGTCACTGTCGGAGCCTACAGACGCCACAGGCTGCCACCCTGAGCCTGGAAAAGGCAGAGCATGGTTAAAGACCTGAGTGAGGCTTGCTGAAGGCCGCCGGGCCCTACACCCGGGCCCTACACACCACGGTGCCTGCACCTGTGTGAGGCTTCTCCACCGGGGCGGCTCTCTGGCTTCGGTGCTCAGGCGCCTCTGTAGCGTCCAGGCCTCGTGTGTGACAGGCGCGGAGCTTCTGCTCAAACTCGTCGATTGTAGCCTGGAGGGAGAGAAGAAGGAGGGCAGGCCAGAAACATTGTTATTTCTATGTTTAAAAAGAAACAGAGTCATAAAAGACAGGGAAGAACCTTAAATGTTATTGCTAAGAATTGGAGGCAGAGGACCTGGTCTTCCAGTGGCCACTGTAATGAGGCTGGGGACATGCGCAGGGGCGGCTGGGGACAGTGGCTGGGGATGGAGCCAGTGCAGACCACACCAGGGTCCCTGCGCAGCTCACCCTGCCCTCAGGCTTGGCCCCACGCCGCAGCTTGCCCACAGCAGCCAAGAAAGCACTGAAGATGGACTCATCTGACAGTTTGTCTCCAAAGCAGTTGAAGTTGTCAAGCATCTTGTGGAGGCCTCGCTCCGTAAGGGGCAGCTGCGACACACAGTAGGCCAGGTCCCGGTGCTGCCGATCTGTCCTGCAATGGGGTGGGGCTTTGTGAGGAGTGGCTCTGCTCAGCTTGGCTGGGCTTGCCCTTCCTCATCCTCCCCATCACTTACATCCCTTCCAGGGAGCTCTGACTCTCTCCCCACAGGGCACGTAAGCTTACCGGGCAGTGCGGAAGCGCTGGCACAGCTTCTCCACCAGGCTCTCGTTTTGCTTGTCCTTGGTGATGTAGGCGAGGAGCTGCCTGTGGGAGGAGGTGAGCGTGGGGTCAGCCAGGCCCAGCTGGCTCCTCCTTGCCCACTGCCACCTGCCTGGCTCCTGGCACCATTCTTCTGGCCTGGCCTTAGCAGAGTGCTTCCAGCACAGACCTGAGGGAAACCTACCCCTGTCACTCTGACTGGGCATGGAAGTACCACGAACAGCTGCTGCTCAGCAAGTAGGACCATGTGCCCAGCACCGTGCTAGGAGCTTATCTACTATTCTCAGGAGCTACGGGGCAGGCTGTGTGTAAGCCTCACCACACATAGGAGGAAATGGGCACAGAGGGTCAAGTTATTGCTAAAGGCCACACAGCTAGAGAGGAGCAGGGCTGGGGCTGGAGATGTGGCTCAGTGGGAGGGTACAACAAACAAGTGGAACTGGAATAGAAAAATGAGTTGTTGGATTCCTAAGCCTGTGCTCTAGCGGAGAAATGTGGCCCCAGGAAGCTTACTTCATGATGGTGCGGAAAGGCTCCTCCTCCACCCCACCCTCGGGGTCTGACAGGCGGCTGATGATGTCCGGGAGGAGGTTGTAGATTGCATTGCCCTGTCGGGGAGAGGAAAGGTCACACTAAGGCAGGGGACTCCGGTACTCCTTCAGTACTGGGCAAGTCCCCGGCCCTCACCTTGTGGGCGAGCTCATTGAAGAAGTTCCTGGCCAGCGCAGCAATCTGAGGCTCAGGGTCGACAAGCAGCACGGCCATCTCGCTCACCTGGCCCTTGACCTTCACCATGTCCTTCAGGATCAGGTGGGTCATCACCAGCCCAGCTGTCTTCCGCACCTGCTTAGCTGGATCCCGGAGGCTACAAATGAAAGCTCAGGGACTAAGGATATAGCTCAGCGGCATAAGCGCCTGGTTGGCAAGCTCGAGATCATGAGTTCAATCCCCGGTACCGCCAAAAAAAAAAAAAAAGAAAAGAAATGAAAGCTCAGGTTTCTGTGCCCCAGACCTGGGCCACACCCTAGAATTGGTAGGGTGGGGCCTGGCAGGGATCCCCACCTCACAGGGCATCTCTCCAGAAGCAGGGAGGGCTCTGTCCAGAGGTGAAAGCTGAGGTGGGGAAAGAGGTGAAGCTTCTGTTTCTCTAGGTAACTCTGAGCCAGTGCCTGTGCAGGGCACATCCAGCAGATGTTGATAGTGATGCCCGTAGGAGAGTCTCATGGGTCTCGCACTGACCTCAGCCCCTTGGAACAAGCTCAAGGGGTCCTCACCGAGCGTACAGATGAGGCGTCCAGGGGTCCACCAGGTTGGGGAAGCGGATGGCCAGATCCCCGGTGGCAACCATGAGGTTGGAGCGGACAGTGGGGAGCGATGACTTCTCTAGCATGGTGAACAGAAGACGGAGCTGGGAGTCGCAGAAGGTGGTGCTGGAGGGAAGGAGAGGCTCAGCAGGAAAGCTGTCACCCTCGCCCCGCGGGAGGTAGCACCATGCCAGCCTACCTGATCATGCAGAACTTGCCGAGGGCTAGCGAGGCAGCTGCACAGAGGTCTGCGTTGCTGTACAGCCCAGGGTTGTTGCACACTTTAAGCAAAAGAGGAACAAAGGCAGCCAGTACCTGTTTGCCTGTTGGAAGAAGAGCTCTGTGTTCAAGACAGGTTACCTTGGCCAGGGAGCTCACGTAGCAATGTTTCCTTTTTTATTTGTTCTTACCCTCTAGCAGTTCCAGCTCACAGATGCCACGGATGAGCTCTGCCTCCGTGTCATCGGCAGTGGCTCCAGTCAGCCCCAGCTCCTCCTCCATGGTGGTCTCAGAGCCTGAGTTCTAAGTGAGCAGAAGCGACCCTTTGTTTTGGATGAACAGTTGTGAAGAAAGGTAAAGTGCACAGAAGTATTCATTCCCTTGTCCAAAGGACTGAAAACAGAAGTCCTCAAGTGGTCACATGTTATCTCAGCTACTCGGTAGCCTCAGGAGGATCACAAGTTTGAGCCCAGCATGGGCAATGTAGTAGAGGCCTGTCTCAAAATATAACAGGAAGGCCTAGGGATCAAGCTCAGAGGTACAGCACTTGCTAACCATGCACTAAGTCCTGGGTTTAATCCCCAGTACTACAAAAAAAGAAAGAATTCCTAAATTAAGCAGGAAAATAACTAGGTCCTCTGTATTTGTTTTTTAGTTGCCAAAGCAGGTGTCTCTAGTCCTCCTCTTAATTTGTCCTCAGAGAGTGTGATATACCATATGTCATAAACAGACAGGATCATGCCAGACAACGGCTCAAGGTCAACAGAGGGCCAGACTTTAGCCACTGGTGATGGCTCTATGTCTTATTTGTCTACAGGACACCTGTTTCTGGCCAGGTGCCCAGCCAATAGCAAAGGCTGATGGGAGGTGGGGGCGCGTCCATGGATGGACTATCCCATTCCTGTTCTTATCAGTCTCCCCCAGCAGAGCAGCAGTGCAGAGGCCGAGACCCACAGACGACCGTGCTCTGACCCGAGGTTCTGATTCTGAAACGAATCCCAAGGGCCCGGGCTGTGCGCCCCACACACCTTCTCCTTGGGCTCTTTGGTCTTGTGCGCCTGTTCCTCCTGAAGCACCCGGCGCCGACAGAGCTCTCCGCTCACTGCCTGCTCCAGGTGCACCAGCTGCTGCAGGGCAATGTCCCCGGCCAGCGACAGAAGGTGCATCAGGAGGAAGGTGGGGAGCATGGGCACGGTCTGCCCTGGTGGAGGGGAGGGAGGGAAGGAGACAGGGTCAGTCTGCTCATGCAACTGAGCTCCCCTTGTTCATGTGGCCCTCAAACTTGTGCAGCTGAGGCGAGAACTGGCTTAACTTCAGCTTGGACAAAACTGGGATGACGGGGCTGAGGGGCTGTAGAAAGTGCTAGTGGCAGTGGCTTTTCACCCTGGCCTGGCCCAGCAGCCTTGTCCACTTACTGGAGTCCTCCTGGCTGAAGCTCTTGTCCTCCAGCTTCTCCAGAGCCTGCCTGGCACAGCCCTGCAACATCTGGGCACAGATCACCTCGGGGCCCTCTGCCAGCTGGTAGGTGAGGCTCACTGCTGCCTCCTTGAATGGGATCCAGAGTGGGTCTGGGTGGGCAAAGCCTACACAGGAGGGGGAAGTTGCTCACCACAGGGCTTGGCCTGGCCTGGCCCAGCCCAGCCCGGCCTGCCCCAGGTCCTTTTGGATAGCTTACCTGCTGTGACCATGTCCCGGAGTCGCTCAAACAACCCATGTTCCTGAGGCAGCCTGAAGGGAGGGTGGCGTCTGCCCAAGGAAGGCTGTGGAGAAGGAACAAGGAAGACAGTATAGGGTGCCTGTAATGGGTGAGGACCCCTGCTTCCGGCCAGTGGCTGCTCCACCTACCTTCCTCCTGTCAGAGATGTTGGCGATGGCCTGGCACACCTGCTGGGCCAGCCTGTAATCTGGTGGAGACTTCCTGTCCAGCCCTATGCTCACCAGTGTGTCTAAGTTGCTTCCCACGATTTCTGGTTTTCCTCTAAGGGAAGAAAGCCACAGTCAAGGCAGTCCTGGATGGAACTCTGGGAAGTCAGTGCCACTGTGGGGTCTCCCAAGCCTGGGACACTGAGGGAGGCCCTGCTGCATGGGCATGGCCAGCCCTGCACGTGCTCCTGAACTTACTGCTACGAGGCAAGGGCTGCTCCTCTTTCTATTCAGGGCCAATGCCAAGCAGAACTCAGCGGGCCTGCTTGCTGCCATGGAAGAAGGGCACGCTTTGAACCTCTTGCCCTTCCCTCCCACCCACTTACTGCCTGCAGACCCAGCCTCACCGTGCCAGCATGCCCAGAAGCATGACAGAGGAACAGCGCTCCAGGGCAGAGCAGGGCACCTTCTCGGTGGCCCGCTCCCACAGCAGCTGAGTCACTGCCGGTTTCAACTCATCCTTCTGAACAAACTCACAGAGCTGAGGAGAAAAGAAAAAGAGGTCAGGCCCCTGAACAGGATTCTTCTTGGTCTACTTTGAAGACACTGGAGAACCTGGAATGAGTAAAAACAATATTCAGAACAGGAAAGGAAGGAGGAAGCCCACGTTGTAAGATAGGGGCTTAGATGTGTCTCTCTTTCCTTTTCTCTCCTCCCTTTCTTCCCAGATGGGGTCTCACTATGTATCCCAGGCAGGCTGGGCTTGAACTCAAGATCCTCCTGCCTCAGCCTTCTGAGTGCTGGGATTATAGGCATGTGCCACCATACCTTCTCTTTTTCTTTTTGTGGCTGTGCTGGGGATATGGTGGCCCAGGGCCTTCTGTCTGCTAGGCTAGCTGCACCACTAGGCTACACTTCAGCCCTCCATTCTGACTTTGTCTTTAAAACGATACTAGCTAAAGTGACACATCAGAACTGATCTTCCCAAGTTCTGTTACGGCTTAGAACTAAAATATCCCCTGATGTCTCATGTTCAGAGGTGGGGCTTTTGGAAGGTGTCTTGATCATGGAGATGCTGTACTCACCCACTAATTTCTTTCTTTTTTTTTCCTCAAAGGAGGAAAGCTTTATTGTGACTCAGTTTGTGGAGGTTTCAGTGCATAGTTGGCTGGTGCCCAGGCAGGGTGGCATAGCAGAGTGGCCCAGTCAGGAAGCAGAGCTCACCCGCTAATGGTTTCATGGCTGGATGTGCGGTTAGGTGCCAGGGCCTCATGGAAGAGGCGGCTGCCTGGGATGTGACCCGGAAGGGCATATTCTTCTCCGCCTGTGCCTCCTTCCTGCTCGCTTGGCCCCTGGCCACCATACAGTGGGCAGTTTTCCTCACCATGCCTTTCCTACACTGGAGCCAGCAACCATGCACCGAACCCACTGAAACTGAGCCAAGTAAACCTCTCCTTGAAATTATGGAGGGGCCGGTATTTTGTCTGAGACACAGGAAAGCGGAATAATATGCATTCCATGTTGATCCCTAGTCCTGATTCCATTCTAAACCCTCAAACATTGTCTTGCCTTTTCTTTTTGCCAACTCTTAGTTACATAAGCTTTAAAAAATTTCAATCACCTCATCTTTTTATGACTCAGTCATTTAGTCTTATTTATCTGTCCTTTAAAAATTGTCTTCTAGTAAGTCCAACTCTGTAGTTATCCCTCTAAGCCCCCAGCCTCACCCTGTCATTGTACCTGTAGTAGCCTCCATAACCTTCCTGTCCTGTCCATAGCTCCAGTCAGCCAGCTTATAAGCTGCTGCTGGGTTGGTCCCTCGAACATTTGCCTCCTGCCCGGCCAGCGTTGCTGCTCATCACTTTGAGCTTTCCTACGCTTCCTGTAAGGCTCCTGTCCAACAGCCAGCCCGTGAGGCCTCGCGCAGGTGCCCGGCCAGGCGGTCTCCTTTTCCTCAGCAAGGGACTAGTGTAGGGTAGTAGTGCCCCTCCACAGACGCTAGCCATCAGTACTCCCGCCACTGTTTGTCCCCACAATACAAATTCGCCAAAGGAGACTTGCCTCACTGAAATGTGTGGACTCTGGTTAACAAGGTTCCAGGCCTAGGCTCTTGGAGGCACCCAGAAACCCTCACAATTCAGTGCCAACCTATATTCTCAGCTCTATTAATCTTCCCAGATAATAATTTTGAGCCAGAACATCAACTTTCATATTCTGCAACATATTCTGTCTTTCATAGGTTTCTGTCTGACATACTCTGCCTCTTGTCAAACTCTCAATCATACACATCTTTCCAGATGATGTGAGGTCCTGAGCATTTACAGAGCTTCCTTGACCACTGTTCCTCAGGCCTCTCTTTCCCACCACGCACAAGTGGAGCAGCTGGAACTAGCTGAGCTCCTCCACTTCTCCCCGAGGCTCACAGACATCTCAGTGTCGAGTGCAGAAAATGAACTCCACGGGGAGGCGAGGGCTAAGCAAGTTAATGTAAGTGAGGTGCTAAGAACGGCACTCGCCATATAAACACCACACGTTTTATTATTGCTATTAGTCATTACCTTGCCACTTATTTCTGGCACTTAATTACCTACATGCTATCTTTGTTCTAAAAATGTTTTGTGGTTTTGGCTATCACCTGGACTTCTGGCTCTTTAAGGTTGGGAGTATGAAAGTCTTACACTGCCTTTTGGGCCCGAGCAAATTACTGCATACACAGTAAATGTGCTTGCTGAGTGAAAAAAGAGAAAGTGAGAAGACTTACAATTTCCTCGAGACACTGGATGGTCCCAACCGAGGCATCCACCAGCAACAAGGACAGATTCTGAATCAAAGCCTGGGCCCTGGCTCTGTGGGAACAGCAGAGATCAGGGGACATCAGGAGACAGGCAAGGTGAGCTTGGCAACAGCGAGACTCCATGGCAGCATGGCACCTGAGCCCCCCTTACAGCCCTGTAATAGACCTATTGCCCGTGGAGTAGGAACTCCTCTGGAAAGATGCCCTCTTCCTTTAGGAGACCAGAAAAAAACAGAGAAAAACAGTCAAGGAAGGAGAAGAACCCACAGACCTGGCCGAGTCCCCTTTGGGGCTGAGGTAGAGCTGGCGGTAGGCATTCAGCACAGCTTCCCGGACACCAGGCTCCTTCGACCAGACGAGAGGCAGCATTCGGCGCACCCCAAACAGAGCCTGGGGTACCCCGAACTGGAACACCATCACGAAGAACTCAATCACCTCCTGTACCACTTGGAGGACAGACACACCTATCACTCACAGACTCAGCAAAACCCCAATGCTCAGGTAGAACCAGCCCCCTTTGCAGCAACATGTAAGCCAAGGCCTTCCTCACTGACTCCGTGAACATCAGCTCCTCCTATACTGCCTCATCGTGAAATACTACATACATCAAAATGCATAAGCTATAAAGGACAACACAGAGCAGTAAGTCAGGAAGAAACCTTGCCTTCCAAAGGAGCAGAAAGAGATCAGTAAACACGAACAGGAGTGGGTTTTCCCCTCCTAAGCCCCAGCCTTCCTGTGTGGGCCCAGCCTACCTGTAGTCGTGTTTTCATACATCATCTTGCTAATGATGCCGATGGCCTCTGAGATCTTCCGGGAGAAGCTGTAGGCATCCTGCAGGTACTGTACCAGCATCTCCTGCTTCACCAGCTCATCACTGCCCCCGCACCCCTCAGGCTCTGACACACTGGGGGTGTCTGTCGCAACAGTCTGTCCTGGGACCTTGCTCCCATTGCAGCCCTGAGTGGAAGCTGCTGGGCCTGGGAGTTAGGGAAGCACAGAGCAGTTTTTGCTGAAGGGTATACCGGGGAACCCAATGACTATTTCTTTCTAAAATGTGGAGGCATGAAATTAGAACCTATTCTCAAATATCTTGGTTCACTTTTCAAAAAAGACCTCTGAAGCTTCTCTAGTTTGGATAGCCAGTGTGTGAATGGGCCAGTCCCATTCCAGAGGAGAAGCTTGCCGAACCCCCGGCCTCCTTCAGCACTGAACTGGGTTAGCCGGCATATAGTGAATGCTCAATAAATACTAGCTGAGATGCTGTTGTTGACTGGAGGGGAAAGATTACCTTTGAAGATAATTCCTAAGAGGTTCAGGAACCTGGTCTCCTCCGACCCCTCTGGCTCCGTTTGCCTGAAGGGATCAGACTCCGGGAAGTGGCCTGTGGCTGCTCGAGCAAGAATGACGGCCTGCCTGAGGGAGGAGCAGCCTGTCACTAACGCAGCACCCCGAAGTGTGTCGCTGTGGCCTTCTTCAGGGCTTCACGGCCCCCTCAAGTTGCCAGACCCAATGCTCAGAGAAGAGCATTCTCAGGTTTATACAGCTGGGCACTGCCCACTAAGAGGAGCTCGATAGTCACCTTTCACCAGTCTTCAAAAGCTTCACTAAGACTTGCCCCTACCCTAAATGCTGGTTTACAGACTTGCCAAGTGAAACTGTGGAAACAAATATATTTTTAGCTACTGGTTATGTAGTGGCACATCTACACAATGGAATTCTGTGTCGGTATGTAGCTACAAAAAGAATGTCAGCTGGGTGTGGTGGTGCAGGCTTGTAATCCCAGCCCTCTGGGAGGCTGAGGCAGGAGGATTGCAAGTATAAGGGGCTTTTATTGCTAAGGCCACAAAAACACTGGGACAAATCTTTTCTTTATGATCAAGATTCCAATTATGTTGATTTGCAGACTAAGTTAATAGTAAGCAAACTCGACATTATTTCTTAGCTCACAGAATTTAGAATTACAAAGTCATTACAGAGAAAATGATCTAATCAATTTCTTGCTTTAGAGACATTGAGTTAAGCATCTGACATGAAATTATACATCTAAAATTCTGTTTACACTTACTTGTTTCTGTAAAGTAGAAAAGTGTATTTAATGTGGCCTGTGCCTCTGACACCATCACAGTGAAAACCTGCTGTCCACCTAGGGGCAGCATACCTAAGCACAGTTCATTCTAGAGAAACATTTGCTAAGTTCACAGAGGTTAACTTGAAATCCAGAGATCACCAGAGACTATTCCGTTCCTTCCCGTACTTGTATCTAGCTTTGGCCAGTAGCTGACGGATGTGTCCTTTCACTTCTTCTGCGGTCTCTGCAACAGCGCTTTCCTCAGGAATCTCCTCCTCCTCCTGGGGGTGCTCTAGAAGCTGCTGCAGGGTGGACTTCAACTCGGGCAGCATCGCTTCCCACTCCTCCTCGGGCTCCACCACTGCTGTCGAAGGAGAGCGGCTCAGTGTCATGGCTGAGGTTTTCACTACAGGAGGAGGCTGGTGGGGAGGCTCCGAGGGAGAACTACTCACAGGCAGCTGCTGCGCTCTGCCTCTGGGCCCTCATCTCTTGTAATTTCTGGGTTTCCTTCTGCAGTGGTCCAGCAAGGTCAGTGTCACTAAGCTAGCATGGTAAATGAACATCCAGTCACTAAGTGACATGCTCCCAACCTTTCTGTGTTTCATTCCTCCACTTTTGGGTGGGCCAAGTCCCCTTACCTTGCAGGAGAAGGGATTGTTGGCTAGGAAGCTGGCCAGCAGCTGGATGGCATTTTTGCACACGAGCACAGACTTGTCTGCCAGACGCCCCACGGCTAAGGCCACCACAGCCTGGAAGCGCGTCAGAGGGAGTGCCTGGGTGGGCCGAAGAGAAAGGTCCACTCATATCCCACACCACCCATCCTGTTCAAGATGACCCTGCCACACTTGCAACTCTCCATGGGATACAAAATATGTAAGCAGCACTCCTAGGAGTGGGGCAAGGAACACGACAGCTCTTAAATGGAGCCAGGCATCCTTGTCCTTGGTATGGAAGACTTCTACTAGTGGTACTAAACACCTAGTACCTCGCCTCCTCTTTGAGGCACGCCACCCCCTCACTCTGGCTGTATGGGGAGGAAGGCCAGGTCTCTATCGCACAGAAGGCCGCTCACCTTCTGCTGGACGATTCTGGTGAAGAGCTGTAAGACGCGGCTCCGGACAAAGGAGCTGACATCGTGGCCATGGGCCTGTAGGGTATCCAGAAACTGATCCCTGGTCTCTCGAGCTGCTTCCTCCAGGTGGTCACCGTGCAGAACCTGCAGCACCATCTCTGTCATGGCTGCCAGCACGGCATTGCGCATCATGTAATTCTAGGAGGGAGGAGAGAGCTTGGCACAAACCTCTGCACTCTCACATCACTGTTCCTCTCTCTGAACTCCTGTGTCTACCTAGAACAAGGCTGCCAGCCATGCTTGTGCCTAGCTATGACTTTTCTTCTCAAATGCCTATGTATTCAGGCCAAAGGTCACAGGAAAAAGTGGATCCCAGAGTGGACTTACTTGCTAAGAAATTACTGGAGAAAATAAACAAGAGCTGAACTGGATGTAGTGGCGTGCGCCTGTAATCCCAGCACTCCGAGGCAGGAGGACTGCCTGACTTCAAGGCCAGCCTGAACTACATAGCAAGACCCTATCTCAAAAGAAAAGAAAAGAAAAGAAAAGAAAAGAAAAGAAAAGAGAAGAGAAGAGAAGAGAAGAGAAGAGAAGAGAAAAGAAAAGAGGAGGGGAGGGGAGGGGAGGGAAAAGAAACAAGAGCCACCATTTTTTCTCTATAAGGGTAACCCCAGTAAGCATGGTGGTACAGGTTGAATACCCCTTATCTGATCCCTATCCCTTATGCTTAGGACTAGAATGCTTCAGATTTTTTTCATATTTTGGAATATTTGCACATACAAGGAGATATCTTGGGGAGGGGACCCAAGTTTAAACAAGAAATTCTTTTGTTTTTGATATACCTTATACATATAGCTGAAGGGAATCTTTTGAGATGGGGGTCTTGCTATCTTACCTACACTGGTCTCAAGGTCCTGGACATTTTTTTTTTTTTTTTTTTTTGAGATAAGCTTTTACTATGCAGTTCAGGCTGTCCTCGAACTTGCAGAGCTCCTCCTGCCTCAGCCTCCTGAGTGCTGGGATTACAGGTGTGCGCCACCATGCCCAGCTCCCAGCTCCAGGACTTACATAGTTTTCCTACCTCAGCCTTCCAAATACTGGGACTACTGGCTTGTATCACTGTGCCTGGCTCTGACTGGAAGCTTACATAACACTTTAAAGTTTCTGTGTGATACCAGGTTTTCTACTTGTGGTACCATGTTATACTTAAAAAGTATAAATTCTGGAGCACTCTGAATTTTGGAAATCACATCCACCTACCAATATATATTTGAGCAGTGTTTATTATGTCTTTTATCTGAGATTATAAGGCCTCTGATCTCTACAAATACACAACTCCTTTTCCTCTTACTCTCTGGGCTATCTCTGTCTGTAATATTCACCTAGACATACCCCACATCACTGTGAGAAGCAGGCAGATTGGGGATGACAGAGGACTGAAAAAAAAGGCACAGGTTGATTTGAGAGCAGGCAGTGTTTAGAGAAAGCAGGCAAGCCGCACAGCAGGAAGAAGCTTCACCCTGAGGGGTGCAGGGGACTTGGAATCAAAGCTGAGTCAGTCTCACTGACTGAAACTTTGAACTCACATCTCCCTTCCCAGACCTGCACAGAAAGGGCTCCTTACTCGGCGTGCTCCATTTGCTTCTTTGCAGAAGGAAAATGCCACAGGATAAACCTAGACAACCTGTCTTCTTGAGAAAGCTATTTTAAGAGAAAACCTTTTGAGCTGGGGATGAGTTCAGTTGTAAATTGTGTGTTTTGTGTGTGCAAGGCCCTGGGTTTGATCCTCAGTACATTAAAAAAAGAAAAAAAAAGCTGGGTGTGGTGGTGTATGTCTGTAATCCCAGCACTCAGGAAGCTGAGACAGGAAGATCGTTGAGAGTTTGACGCCAGCCTGGGCTACAAGTGAGTTCAAGGCCAGCCTGAACTAGTGAGACCCTGTCTCGAAAAGACAAAAAAAAAGTAAGAAAAATGTAAAGAACAAGCCTTTCAACACTGAACTTAAGCCCCTAGGAGAACTTCCCAGGCACCGCCCCCATCACCCACCTCTCCGTCCAGATGATCCAGCAGCATGCACATGCTAGAGAGCAGGGTTGCTGGGACCCGTTCTGCGAGCTCTGTCAGGAAACTGGCAAAGCCCTTGGCTCCCAGTGCATCCCGACTCAGCTCCTGAGGACACTTCTGTCCAATCTCTCTACACAGGGAAGGAAACACAGTTGTGGCAAAATAGTTTGACTACTTAGTTCTCAGCAAGGGAAGGAAAATTGGTATCAAATACATGAATAATCTCATGTGGCACAGAACGTGTTTCCAATCTCTCTTTATCCCTTCCCAAGGAAAAGCAACGATTAGAAATGTTGAGAAGGAACAGTCACCTTACAATCTCTCCCACGATGCTCTTCATTCCATAATCTGTCACCCAGAGACTCACAGCTGCCACCAGAACAGGTGCGAGGTGCTCAAAGTGCTGCAGCATCTGGATGATCTTCACAGTGGCACCTGCACAAGTTGGAAACATGGGGCATCGTGGACAAAACGCCATGCGTGGGGCAAAGCAGAGGCCCACTTACTGAGCATGTGGTTGTATCGTGTCAAGGCCACCCCCAGCAGGTGCGTCACGGCTTCCCGGGTGGGGCGGTTCCTCTGGTGAGTGATGGTGGGATTCTCCAGAAGGCGGTAGCAGCAGCCAGTAACCAAACTGAGAAGGATGGGATAATGAAACCGGCTGGGGGAAGGCGGAATGCAGCCCTGTGGTGTTCATTCTAACCCTGCTGGCCCCAGGGCAGAGCCCAGCCTTCTTTCGCTCTCCTACACAAGTTACTTTGGTGACTACAGATAGGTCCTCCTTCCTTTCAACCAGTTTTCATACTGACAGACAACCAAAGTATATGACAAAGGACAGGAAAAAGAAATCAATGACTTCTCATTGTGAAATATAATGGTCAGTTCAGTCCTTATAATAATAGACCTTTCAGCTGCAGCTGATCATTCACTTTGTCCTTTCAGCACATAATTCACTGACTTCCAGGATGTCAGACTCCCTTCTCACTTTCCTTGGCTGTGTCCTCATCTCTCCCTCTTACTGCTGGAGAGCCCTAGGTACTGCTTTCTTACTGATTTAGTGACCCAGTCAGTCTCATAACTTTTTTGAGGGGCGGGGAAACAGGATCTCACTATGTAGTTCAGGCTGGCCTTGAGCTCACGACAATCCTCCTGCCTCAGCCTCCTGAGTACTGGGATTGCAGGGCTGTGCCACCACACCCAGCCAGTCTCATAGCTTTAAATACCGTATGCTCTCGGATGTTCTCTGTAGCCCAGAACTCTTTTCCAAACTCCTGATGTGTATGTGTGATAGCCAATTCTGACAACTTTACTCAGACACAAGCACCGCAAACTTGCTAAGTCTAAAATAGATGTATGAACTTGTACCCACAGCTTTCTCCATACTAAGTTACCAGCAAGCCTATTCCAAATTTGTTCAGGGCAAGCCCCTTGACTGCACCTCTCATATGCCATGCCAAAATTTCTGGCAAATCCTGCAAGTTCTCCCTCAAGAAAAAAAGTACAGAATCAGCCACTCCCCGTCTGTACTGCTATTCCACGGTCCTGAGTTTTGGAACAGCCTTGAAACCGAACTCGTACTGCCCCATTCTCTCCAAAGTCACTCACAGCCAGGACAACCCTATGACGTGGAGTCAGGTCACCCCACTGCCCTGCTTGGGGGTTGCCCCATGGCAGCTGGAGACGTGCCAAAGTCACCGTGGTGGGCAGGGTGCTCTGCACTTTGGCTGCTCACTGTTCCCAGCCGCACAGCCTACCTCGCTCACCCTCTCTCAGCTGCAGTCTCTTGGGCCTCATCACTAGGACTGTACATGCTGGACACACCCTCCTCAGGGTCTCTGCCCTTGTCATCCATCCATCCATCCATCCATCTATCCATCTATCCATCTATCTATCTATCTATCTATCTATCATCCATCCATCCATCCATCCATCTATCCATCTATCTATCTATCTATCTATCTATCATCCATCCATCCATCCATCCATCCATCCATCCATCCATCCATCCATCCCAGGGACTGAAGCCTGCAGCCTTCACATTGATCTAGACTCTAGCCGTCTTTTAGTTTGAGACAGGGTCTTGGTAAATCACTAAATTGCCCAGGCTGAGCTTGAACTTACAACCCTCCTGCTTCAGCTTCCTAGAACACTGGGATTGCAGGTGTGTGCCACCACATCTGGCCCTCTAGATAGTCTTACAGTGCTCATCCCCCCACTGTGCCTCTGTGATCAAATGTCACCATCACTCACACAGCTGATTTAGCACAGCCCCTTTCCACCAAACTTCTCATTCCTATTTTGATACACAGTAACAAAAAGTAAAACACAGCACATATTTTACTTAGTTTAAAAATTGTCTTCCACTCTATAATATAATCTCCAAAAGGGCAAAACCTTTTGTTTCCAGAATCTATGATGACGCTCACTACATACCCAGGAGACTCTTCGTAAAACATCTTTTCATGAATATATAAATGGCCATTAGAGATGAGAAAGTAACATCAGGTTCTTACATTCCATTGTCTCCTTTCATGCTCTTATACTTCTGTGTATCACAGACAGAACTGAGGCATTAAGTATTTTGAAGGCTTATTTAAGATACGGAGCTTCTACTCCTCATGGCCTTTGTACTGAGTTACAACACCAGCCTCACCAGCCTTTTTTCTTAAGACAGGGTCTTGCTAAGTCACTAAATTTCCCAGGCTGGCTTGAATTTTCAATCCTCCTGCCTCAGCCTCTGAGAGTGCTGGGATTACAAGGCATGCACCACTATGCCTGGCTCCCAGCCCTTTTTTCTTAAATTTTGAGACATAATCTTGCTAAGCTGCCTAGGTTGGGCTCCAAGTTGCTATCCTCCTGCCTCAGCCTCCCAAGTTCTGAGCTTACAGGCAGGTGCCACCATGCCTGTCTTTGGCTCTAGATTATCTGCAGCCACGGTGACTACTCACCTGACAAATTCCTCTTCAATTACTGAATGGTTCCACAGGTGACGGATGTCCAACTGGAGAAGCTGTGTTAACAGCTGAAGAATTGGTTGTCTCTCTTCTTCCCAGTCAAAGCCATGGGCTGCTTTGCTCCGGGATTTCTTATTCTGAGAAAGAAACAAACAGTGGGTCAAGATCTGCCAATCTGTGTGCCCATACCATCCAGTTTAGGACAGGCTGAAGGTAACGTAGAAGCATTATAAGCTCTGAAATGTAGAAAAACGTCTGTAGAGAAGGGAATGTGACACTGTAAAGTACTTCCTCCTAAATCTTAATTGAGGACAGCGGTATTCACAGAATCACTGGATTCCCTTCTTTCCATCAATTCCCCTCTCCCCACTGTACAGTTAGCCAGGGACTCTAAATTACCTTCCCTCCCACATCCAGGTCCATGAGGCTTTTCTGGCTGGCCACCGTCTCGAAGGATTCCAAGAGGCGTATCAGGGCATAGCAGTTCATCTTGAGGGCATTGAGGTGGGCACTTCTATCTGATGCGCTCAGGGCTGCGTCATCAAGGATGGCTGGAAGCTCCTGGGAGTGGTGGGACACCACTGTAAAGGGCAGAATCTGGGAGTTGGTTTCATTCACTTTCTTTACACACCCCAATCTGAGAACACCCAGCAGTGAGGCCATCAGATTACCAAAGATCTATGTTTCATCTCTCAGTGGCCATAGAGAGCTAAGACCTTGGAGACCCTTGGCCCCAGCTGAAACCCGGAACATGCCCTGTTCCTACTCTCACTCCAGTCAGCACATTTCTCCCTGGCAACTGGAAGAGTCACCCCTACGAAAGAGAAGTGGGTTGAAAGTAGGAAAAAGTTCTTGTTGGTCTGGCCTTACAGTGGATGCACATAACTCTGTATCACCCACCAAGATTACAGACCATAACAGGTCCAGGGTCCCCAGGCTTAGTCAGGCCAACTGAATCACAACAGCCTTGGTATCATCATGTGGCTGATAAGATACAGGAGATATGACAAACACACAACATTTTCCATTCCCGACCCCCTGACCCATCAACACCTTTTGTCAGGAATTCCAGAGCATCTTCCTTGAGGCCAGGATCTATACTTCGAAAGTGACTATGAGGGAAAGAAAGTGTGGGGGTGAGACAGGAACCTGCAGAGCCCATTCCAACAGGTCAAAGCTAACTGAAGGGATCTAACATTTGAAAATACCTGTGAAATGCTCAACTGAATAACCCTGGTGGCAAGGTGGATAAATTCTCATGAGGAGAAATATCAGCACCCAGAACCAATTACCAGTGAATCTATAATTTGGGATTTCAAGACTAACATGCAAATTCAGGGCAAGGAACCACCAGTTCTGTTTAAGGCACTAGCTGGGTATTTTACTTACTGTAAAATGCTGTAGACAGTATCAAAGTGTTCCAGGATAGCCAGGGGCCCCTGAGCTCGGAAGGCAGCCTGAAATGCTACAAAGATGAAGGGAGAGAGGACTTTTTGGTCAATTCTATCCACATTGCATTGAATTGTCACGTTTCTTTAGTTTTCTGCCATCTTTGTCTTTCATGATCCTAACATTTTAAAAAAACTGACATTTTCTCCTAATTATATTGGAATTATGCATTTTTGGCAAGTCTTTCACAGAAAGGAAGTTTGTGTCTCTTAATCTATCATGACAAGAGGTACATATCAATGTCTTGTTACTGGTGATGTTAACTTGTATCACCCTGCAGTAACCGTCATGTCTCTCTATCCTGCATTATTAATAAGCACAGCCATCACTGTCTAATGACACTCAGCCAATGGTGGACTGCACATATGACAGTGGACCCATATGATTACACCACCTAGTAAGGCAGTACCCATTTTAGCTTGTGTAAGTACACTCTATGATGTCTGCACAATGATGAAATTGCCTAGACAAAGGCCTCACAAAGTACACTGTCCACAAGCTATGTGTACTGTATCTTATGGGAAAGTACTTTTCAGTTGGGTGTGGTGGTGTATGCCCTGTAATCCCAACACTTCAGGAGGCTGAGGCAGGAAGACTGCAAGTTTGAGTCCCATCTGAGCAACTTAGTGAGATGCTGTCTCAAAATAAAAAAGGGCTGGGGATGTAGCTCAGTGCAAAGGCCCTGGGTTCTACCCCCGGTACTGCAAAAAAGAATAAAAGAAGATAACTGGGAGTTCCTTCAGCATGGCCTGCATCCCCTGGAGATGCTCCCTGATGTTCTTCCATAATGCATTCCAGGCTCACTTGAACTTGCTCTGGCCTTCTCTGGCATCAACCATGCATGGACAATTAATGCCATCATAAAAGGGTGTGTAAGTTACTTCTCCCCTATTGTTAGACATGACATTTCTAATTTCTTCTAATAACAACCAATTTACTCTCCTGGCAAATCTGGGTTAAATCAGCTATCTGCTTATTTCATTCAACATAGCTATACAGATAAAAATGGGCTGAGACTAACATACAAACCTGCTGCCTCTATGCTCACTTAAACTTCTGACTACTCAGGAGGGTCTTCATAGTTCCTTGTAAGCCTTTACAAAGTCTCAGGTCTAAACTGGGCATGGTGGCATAAGCCTCTAATCCCAGCACTTTGGGAGGCTGAGGCAGGAGGATAACAAGGTCAAACCCAGAGTAGGCAATTCAGCAATTTAGCGAGGCTGTGTCTCAAAACAAACAAACAAAAAACCAGGCAGGGGATGTTGTTTAGTGCACAGGCCCTGGGTTCAATTCCCAGTACCACAAAACAAACAAATCTCTACTCTTAGGTCTGTTTACATTTATCTTGGCTGTCATTTCACAACTTTCCTCTGCTTCTACCATCGTGGCATCTACCCTGCTCACTCTCAGGTAAGGGCTACCTTTTTCTCTCACCGCAGAAAGAGAAGCACACAGCAGAACTCTCAACTGTTCCCAGTCCCACAGCACCATACCGCCTGCATCTCTGCCCCACCCTTGGCCTTCTTTTGCCACTGCTCAGCAACTGTCCCTATTCCAAAAAAGCCATCTCTTGCCTCTGCACACTAGATAGACCACATCTTCTCTTACTAAAGGATATTGCTCCTGGAATTGTTCCTCTTCTCTCCTGCAACACCAGGCTTCCCTCTCCCTTCTCTGTTCCTCTTTAGTATACCATGGATTGGGGGCTGGGGATTTAGCTCAGCGGCAAAAGCGCCTGCCTGGCATGCGCAAGGTCGTGAGTTCGGTTCCCGGTACCGGAGAAAAACCAAAAAAAAAAAAAAAAATAATAGTATACCATGGATCACCTGCCTGTCTGTTCTTGGTGTTACTGGGGGTTGAACCCAGCCAGGGCCACATGCATGCCAGGCAAGTTCTACCACTGACCTATATCCCCAGCTCTTTTTAAAAATTTTAGACAGTATCTTGCTGAATTGCCGAGGTTGGCCTTGAACTTGTGATCCTCTCAACTAGCTGAGATTATAGGCATGCACTATACCCTACTACAATCTAGCCTTCTTCTTCTTCTTCTTTTTGGTAGTACTAGGAATTGAACTCAGGGCCTTCGCACTGAGGTCCATTCTCAGACATTCTGTTTTGAGACAGAGTCTCACTAAGTTGCTAAGTTGCCCAGCCTGGGCCTCGAACCTGAAATCCATCTGCCTCAGCTACCACAGTCAGCTTGGTCTACTCATTTTATTTATTTATTTATTTATTTATTTATTTATTTATTTATTTATTTCGACACAGGGTCTCGCTATGCTAGCCTTGAGCTCATTTTGTAGCCTAGGCTGGTCTCAAACTCAAAACAATCCTCCTGCCTCAGCCTCCCAAGTGCTGGGATTACAGGATTGCACCACCATGCCCAGCTTCATATTGTCTACTCATTTTAAAAAAGAAATATTTACCTGAACTCACTGTCTCCAATCCCTCTCCTTCCATTTTCCTGTAAATGTATTCCTCTCAAGCTTTTGCACCCACTTCTCCTCTGAAGCAGCTTTTGTCAAGGTTATCAGATACCAGTACATCCTTAAATCTAGTAATTAATTTGCAGATAATCTCTCCTCTGTTTTTTTCTTCTTTCTATTTTAAAAACATTCTCTTGGCCAGGGGTGGTGGTGCATGCCTGTAATCCCAGCACTTGGGAGGCTGAGGCAGGAGGATTGTTTTGAGTTCAAGACCAGCCTGGGCTACAAAGTGAGCTCAAGGCCAGCCTGAACTGCATAGTGAGACCCTGTCTCAAAAAGATAAATAAATAAATAAAGACAACACATTCCCTCTCTTTTTTTTGAGACAAGGTCTTGCTATGTAGTACAGACTGGACTTGAACTTACTAGGTAGCCCAGGCTGGTCTTGATCTCACAGTGATCTTCCTCCCTCAGCCTCCAGAGTACTGGGATTATAGGCATGTGCCATCAACCCAGTGAAAGTGATCCTTTTAAAAGACAATGTCAGGCTGGGGATTTAGCTCAGTGGCACAGCGCCTGCTTGGCAAGTGCAAGGTCGTGAGTTCAATTCCTGGTACCAGAAAAAAATAAAATAAAATAAAAGACAATGTCACTTCTATGCTCAAAATTCCATGGATTTCTTGCTCACACTGAAATGTGTGACCTACAAAGATCTAGAGATCAGTGCTTATCAAATTGAATTTTCTGGGGATCTTAAAATATAGTTTTAGGCAGGCATGGGGACATGCCTATAATTCCAGCTTCTTGGGAAGCTGAGGCAGGATGATCACAAGTTTGAAGCCAGCCTGAGCAATTTAGTGAGACTGTGTCTCAAAATAAAATAAAAAAGCCTGGGGTATAGCTCAGTGGTAGACTGCTTGACTAGCAGATCCAAGACCCTGGGTTTAAATGTCAACACACAAAACAAATAAAACAAAACAAAACAAGAATCGGCATGTGTTTAAAACACTGGTTGTTGTAATAACTGATGAACAGCTTGCTGGTGCACATCCCAAGCTGCTGGTGATACATACAGCCACATGATACAGACAGAGTAGTACATCTGTGGGCACAAATGGTACTAGCCACCCACCTGTGAGCCTCCACACTGCTTTCTTCCTTGCCTACCTGATGATATATTCAGGGTTAGGGAGGCTCCTTGATGATAACCTCGATCAGGTTAGCGAATCTGGCCAATTTTATTTTTCTTACCAGCAATCAGAGGAATAAGCACCTGATCTGCTTCTGGCTGAGTCTATTGGGAGGCTTTCAAAAGCACAAGAGGAAAATGCCTTTTCCCACTTCTGGACATCAGAGCCAGAAGCTGCCATCTGACCCCTGTGCTGCAAGGGCCAAGCAGAGAGAGGCTCAAGTATATTACTGAGCTGCTGCACTGACTCAGCCTTCCTGTAGAGCTAACAATGAAGTATGTCATTATCCCTGTGTTTACAGATGAGGAAACTGAGGCACAGAGAGAATTAAGGGACTTGTTCAGGGTTCAAACAGTAGAACCAGGATTCAAAACCAGGCAGCCTCGCATAGTCTTTAGTGTACATATACTTCTCCAAAGCAACCAGATACAAACTGATTCCAAGAAGTATAGCGGCATTATGGAATCTCGTTAGTAATGCACGAGTTGTTTTAAGACATTTAGTTTTCAAAAGGTAACTGCAGGCTGGGGATATAGCTCAGCAGCATAAGAGCCTGCCTGGCTAGCACAAGGTCCTGAGTTCGATTCCCAGTACCAAAAAAAAAAAAATAACAAAAGGTAACTGCAGTATACCTACAGTCCTGTGCCACTTGTTTTTTCACGAGATGAAGGACCACATACATGAGATGAGGGTGGTTCCATCAGATCACAGTACAATGGAGCTGAGAACTGCTATCCCCTAGTGAGGTTTTAGCCCCTGTAACATTGCAGCACAGCCTGTTATTCATGTGTTTATAGTGAGGCTAGTGTAAATAAACCTACCACATTGCAAGCCTATAAAGTACAGCACATACCATTATACATAGTATATACTACTTGATAATAAATGACTGCTACTATTATTTTAGAGCACACTCTTTTTATTCTTTTCAGTGGTGGCGATTGAAACCAGGGCCTACACATGCTAGACAAGCACTCTGTTCCTGCACTGTATCTCCAGCCCTGGAGTGTGCTTCACAGAACCTGGGGGTGTGGTAGGCTTTATCAGCTAGGTTTGTGCAATCCTACTCCATGATGTAAAATGAAAAAAATCACCTAACAGGCTTACTGAAACACACACACATCTTCATCCTCTTTGTTAAGCGTTACATGACTATTTTATATGGTGTTGCAATTGTGCACATGTTTTTCAATTAATGCACATTTTGGAAACAAGCTATTTAGATTCTAAAAAAGCATTACCTAAAAAAAAGCCAGGTCAGGTCCCAGACGTTGAGAAAGCCTGTCCTCCTATATCACTTAAATTTATCACGACTTTGTCTTAGTATATGGTTAGGGTGAACAGCAAAAATAAGTATCTCCCAAAGATTATCCATATTCACCAAGACTGTTTATGAAACAATCCACAGAAAGCAAGTAATGAGTATACTCTTTGTCATGAATACCACACAATGCTAGGGAAAAAAAACGGAACAGGACAGACATGTTCCTTGCCCTAGAGGAGTTTCACTGTAGTGGAAAAGAAGTGGCAATGTAATTACACATGGCATGGTTGTTTTGAAATGCTAGGTACAATGGCTACTGTGGAGTCTTACCTTTAAGCTGGGTGGGCAGATGTCTAATGGACACTACCTCTTGCACAACGTACTGATTAACACCTCCACTTTTCAACAAGTCCTCTGGGGATAAGGGCAGATGGAACTCGTACAGTTGGGGAGGCATCCTTCTCCCACTGGCTCACCGGCTAGAAACCAAACAGTAAAAAAGTTAGGGACTAAGTCTAAGATCTGTCATTTTATTTGGTTCCCTTATTGCCCCACCTCCAATATGATTTTAATCTTACAACAAGCTGATGACATTATCTTAGAGGATATGATATCAACCTTGGAGTAGAATCCAACTGTTATTATAACTGCTACTTGGTCAGGTCACTTAACCCTTTTGGCTTCATTAGTAACAAGGTCACTAATATCTGATCACAAAGTTGCTCTTTGAGGAGCGGATGGACAACAGAGTAGTAAAGTGTTTAAAGACCTATAAGGCAGCACAGCAATGTCTAAGTTTCAGTGTGGACAAGTCTCATCTGAGCACTAATATTACTATTTATTCATTCTGGGTCAGATTCTGTTAGGCTATTTGAATATACCATATCCGATCTAACTCTCATCTTAGTCCCATGGAGTGCATAATAAATACCACAACCAATTTAAGACGAGGAATTTAAGGTTAAGCCGGAATTACACTCGTTCCGTTCCGGAGCTGTTAGACTTACTGACTCTACCACATCACACCCCAGGGATATACCTAATAGACCTCCCCTCAGACTGCATACTGCTAAGACGGCATCTACCTGCCTGTACCCGATTTTCTCAGCCCTTCACTCAAATAACACACCTCACCAGACAACCTCCGAACCTCCTCAGACCCGGGATTCCGGCAGCAATGGAAGGGGGCGGAGAACGAGGGCACAATACGAACCTATCAACGGAACTGTTTTGACGTTAGCAGAGAAACCGACCAATCCGCGGCAGGCTGAGAACAAGGCCCGCCTCTGAAACGGGCGCCGCGCGGGCTAATCCACCAACATGCAGTTCAAATTCCAACGGCTGCCAGGGGGCCAATTGCGTCACTCGCTGAAGCGATCAGCCAGTCACAGCACGGGAACCCCTCTCAGCGAGGGGCGGAGCCTCAACACAGGCTCGCAAGCCACGCGCCTACCATGTGTCCAGCACCCTCGGCTGCTTCTTAGCCCCGGCAGAGGAGATAAGGTCCTAGCACTCCCGGCCAGAGGTGTCTCGTTCCTAGCTGAGCAGTGGCTCTGCCGCTAGGAGAGTGACCTCCTCAGGTACCCCCAGAACAGGAGGCAAGTCCAGGCTGGAAGTCAGAAGATTGTGTTCTAGTCCAGGTCCTCCCATCTCCGCTTTGTGTCGTACAGCAGGTCGCTGCGCCTCAAAATCTCTGCCCTGTAAAACGGGAGTAGTGAAAAAACAGCGCACAGCTGTCGTGAGGCAGACAAAAGGGCTTGTTCTTTGAACAGTCCGAAACTCTGCCTTCCAGACGCTGAACCTTCATCTCCCTCACCGTTGAGGGACACCCGAAGGGGCGGGGAAGGGTCAATTTTCAATTTCAGTCTTTGGAAGCTCTCACAGCCCCCAAAGATATCCTCAGCTCTTTAAGTGCTCCAAAACCTCCGGTTTGCAGACCGGAAGCGTCTAGGCTGGGCGGGTTGTCTACGCCACCGTTGGCCGGAACTTGGGGGCGGGGCTAGTGGCAGGGGCGGGGCCTGCGCTCAAAGCTACCTGGGTAGGATCCAAGATGGTTGCCTGCTTTCCGAGACTAGTGTAAAGGTGGCAGGTACTGTTCGCGTTGTCATCTCCTTGAAGGCCACATTCTAGGGCTCATTTGATGTATGGTTGAGAGAACAGACTAGAACAATGGCAGGGGCCCTCTCTTGCAGGGCTAGTAGGTGTCTGTGGAGCTGGGTGACTTTGGCTTGCAGAAACTTTTCGCTGGGTAAGCGGCATTTGGAGATGGACCGCCCGAGAACTGCTTCTTGGTAAGCAGCTCGGAGTCATCTCATGTCTTCCCCATCCCTAGGTGTTCCAGGATTGTCCCGTATAAGGCTCACCCTGCCACCTCCCAAAGTGGTTGATCGTTGGAACGAGAAGAGGGCCATGTTTGGAGTATATGACAACATCGGGATCCTGGGTAAGACTTGATCTGGCGCGATACGAATTTCAGACTGGCTGGTAACTGGTTTTTTTTGTTTGTTTGTTTGTTTGTTTTTTTCCACCTGGTTAGCGAATGGTTCCGTGCTCAGTAGTAAAAGCAAACGGTTATATCACTTGTTATTATGTCTGGCACTGTTTTGAGTGTCCTACGAATACCAACCCTTTTAACTCTCATAAAAACCTTTTCACTTTGCAGGTAAGGAAGGAAACTGAGGAACCGAGAGGTTAATTCTTCAAAGTTAGTAAATAGCAGTATTAGAGTTTGAACCCCAGCCATTCTGCCTCTGAAATCTGTGCCCTTGACACTGTAATGTGTCTTCTCTGTAGGTGCTGCTCAGAAAGACACAACTCTGGGCTGAACACTTAGCTGGTCTAGGCTGAATTTTCTTGTCTTGAAATTAATATGTTCTTTCACATTATACAGGAGACTTTGAAAAGCACCCCAAAGACCTGATCATTGGACCCATATGGCTTCGAGGCTGGAAGGGAAATGAATTGCAGCGATGTATCCGAAAGAAGAGAATGGTTGGAAATAGAATGTTCATTGATGACCTGCACAACCTTAACAAGCGTATCCGCTATCTCTACAAACACTTTAATCGTCATGGGAAGTACCGGTAGAAGATAAATCTGGAATCTGTGCAGGAGGCACATCTGTCTTCCTGGAGAGCGGGGATAAGACTTGCCCTGTTAAGAGAGGGTTTTGTATGCTCACTAATAAAATGGAGCTTTGGGATCTAATATCCACACACTTTATTTTTCTCTAAAGGCTACTTGTATTTATACATAGGCTGTGGGTCTGACTCATCCTTAGGTCTTAGAGTTTTAGATTTGGGCTTGATCACTTGCTCTTTACAGTCTATATACTTATGGCCTTTAAAAATAGAGAAGTTGGTGAGAATAATTTATTGTTGGCATTTTTCAACATTAGCCCTTTATGTATTGAAAATGGTTTTTTTTTTTTTTTTT
>NW_004955413.1:4098850-4134712 GCF_000276665.1 Chinchilla lanigera | reverse complement strand
TGTACATGCTAGGCAAGTGCCCTACCATTGACCTACACTCGCAACCCCTTGAAAGTGATAATTTCTAGTGTCCTATAATGGTTTTATGCTTTTTAGATTTTATTTTGTTTTTTGAGATGGGATCTGACTTTGTATTCCAAGTTGGCTTTAAACTCACTATGTAGCCCAGACTGGCTTTGAACTCATGGCAATTCTGCCTCAGCCTCCTAAGTGCAAGGATTACAAACATGTGCCCCATGTCTGGGATGCTGTTATGTTAAGTGTTTCTAAAGACCTTTCCAAACGGAAGTAAAATGCAATAGAAAAATGCAATTATACTTTTGTACTACTTTCATAAAAAACATTTCTTACGTGATTTCTCTGAATGCGAATTATAGAAAAATGAAAAAGTGTAAAGTATTTTCCTTACTTTAAGGTATCAGGAACGATGAGAATGGCATAGATGAGGTACAAAGTCTGCCTGGTCATCAGAACTCTAGGTAGTTTAATATTTTAAAAGATTGGTCTTTTAATATTTTAAAAGGTGGGCTCAGTGGTGCATACTTGTAATCTCAGCTACCTGGAAGACTGAGTCAGGAGAAGTGTAAGTTTAAGGCCATCTGGGCAACTTAGCAAGACTCTGTCTCAAAGTGAAACAGTAAAAGGGCTGGAGGTGTACTTTAGTGGTAGAATGATTGCCTGTATACACAAGGCCATGGGTTCAATCTCAAGCATCGCAAAAAAAAAACAAGCCTGGACCGAACCCCTAAAGACTGATGAGTAGTGATGAGCTGACAGCCGTGTAGGGGTTTGTTTTTTTTTGAGGGGAGTACTAGGGATTGAACTCAGGGCCTCAGGTATGCTAGGCAAGTGCCCTGCCACTAAGCTAGACCCTCAGCCCTGTTTGTTGTTGTTTAAATAATTAAAAATTACCCATCCATACAAGTGCAAAATAGGGTAATCAGGTCAAAAATTTTCCTGCAGCCTGTTTTTGCTCCTCAGAAGCAACCACTCAGTTTACCTTTTAATCTTGATATTTGCTGTGTATGCACAAATTTATACTCTTTTCTTTTTATTATTTGTTTTTTTTTGAGACAGAGTCTCACCATGTAGTTCAGGCTGGCCTTGAACTTGTGATCCTCCTGCTTTAGCCTCTCAAATGCTGGGATTACAGGTGTGGGTCAGGTTGCCTGGCTGATATATTGCCTTTAAAGAAACCTTTTATGTGGACTAAAAGCTGTTTTTTTTTTGTTGTTGTTGTTTTTTTTAAAGCTGTTTGTATTCTTTTTGTTTTTTGTTTTTGTTTTTTTTTCTGGTACTAGGAATCAAACTCACAACCTTGTGCTTGCCAGACAGGCACTGTGCCGCTGAGCTAAATCCTCAGGCCAAACTGTATTCTACAGGAAGGTTTTTGAAGTTGACGTGAACAAATCTCTGGTATAAACTCTTGGTAAGAATGTTGGCTAAGGGTTGTAGCTCAGTGGTAGAGCACTTGCCTAACATGTCCAGAGCTCTGGATTCACCTCCACCACTGCAAAGGGGAAAAAGCTTTGGAAGTAGATCTGGGTTTGAGTTCAAACTCCTACCTTTCTATGTATGTGATCCCAGATGTGTTAGCTTCCATGAACCTTAGTTTTTAAAATCCTGTTAGGAATAATACAGAACTTTCCCTCTAGGATTGTGTTAGCAGTAAACTAGTACAGCCAGGTGTGGTGGCATATGCCTGATTCCAGCACTCGAGAGGCTGAGGCAGAAAGATTGAGTGTTTCAGGCCAGCCTGTGTTACATAGTGAGACCTTGTCTGAAAAAAAGATATATAGGGTTTGGCAAATATATACACTAATGAAATCTGAAGAATTGAATGAAAAAGTATGTCCTTAAAGTTAATAAAGGAATACTTTAAATTAAAGAAGAGGCTGTAATCCTAGCACTTGGGAGGCTGAGGCAGGAGAATTTTTGCAAGTTCAAGACCAGTCTGGGCTAAAAGTGAGCTCAAGGCCAGCCTGAACCGCATAGTGAGACCCTGTCTCAAAAAGACCAAAAAAAAAAAGAGGAAGTACTTGTAGATATGTGTAGTGATCCAAATCCTTTTAAGTACTTGCTGCAATGATTATTATTATAGACAGTCCACCCTGAACCATAATTACCAAAAACAAGTTATTGATTCATATTCTCTAGGTTATCCAGACTCAGGATTGATTCTGCTCCATTTTTTGTGAGTTGGATAGACAGGAGGTTGTGTTTAGCTGTGAGCTTGCCTGGGGCCAGCATGGCCAAAATGTCTTCACCCATGTTTGGTGCAGAGTGGGCTGACTCAGTTGCTTTTTCTGTGTGGTTTTATTACTTAGTAGTTGAGCCCAGACTTCTTTACATAGAGGCTTCATCCCAGAGGGCAAAAACAGAAGCTGCAGAGCTTTTTTTGTTTGTTTTTGTTTTTTTTGTTTTTTTTTTTTTTCTGGTACCGGGAATTGAACTCATGACCTCACGCTTGCCAGGCAGGTGCTGTGCCACTGAGCTAAATCCCCAGCCCCTTGCAGAGCTTGATAGACAGGCTCAGAAGTTATGGTTTCACTTGTTGGACATTCTGGTGGTCAGAGTATCAGGAGCCAGCCCGGAGTCAAGGCAGAAGCCTGGTATAGTGCACATCTGTAATTTAAGCACTTTGGAGGCTGAGGCAGGAGGATCATTGTGAGTGCAAGGCCAGCGTGTGCTACATAGGGGAACCCAGCCTCAAAAACAACAACAAAACCCAACAGATTCAAGGTGGAGGCAAGGCTTTATATGTTCTGCCAAGAGCAAAGACGTGCAGTGACAGGGACATGAGAAAGTGTTGGGAGAGGTAGACAGCCTGGCACAGTAACATCACTCGTGCTTGTCAGAACCTCTGGTATATTCAGCAAATGTGCAGTTAAATTAGTAGGTGCTTGTTAAGTAAGTGGATTATGGAGTATTTTATTATGGAGATAAGTGAGTATTTTACCATCCTGGCTCTTCTGCTCGAGCATACAACAGTGAGTTTTCCGAGGGGTAGCTGGGAGGGGCTGTGTGGAGAATGTAGAGGTTGATTGATCTGTGAGTGGCTGTGATATGTATATGATTTGTGGGACTGGAATGGAGAAAATAAAATCCAGTGCTTGAGTCTGGTAAGTGTAAGGAGCTCTGAAAAGTAGACAATAGGATAGGTGATTGTTAGTAAGGAGGAAAGTAATAGGTCAATAGGTATTTATAAGGTACTTCCTGCTGTCAAGATACAAAGGCCTTTTTTTTGAGGACAGAATGATATTGTTTGTGTTTTGCAACATTATGTAACATTTTCAATAAACACTGAACTATTATGTGCAAAGGTATTTGGAAGAACATACCAAGCCGTGCAGGCGTGGTGGTGCATGCCTGTGATCCCAGCACACGGCTGGCTGAGGCAGGGGGTCACTGTGAGTTCAAGGCCAGCCTGGGCTCCATAACGAATGCCTGTCTCAAAGAAACAAAAACCAAAAAGAATAAATCACTGAGGCAGGGTTGGTTCCTTCATCCTACTTGTGTAGAATATGTATGCAAACAAAATATGAATTTGAATATGATAATTATGTAGGAAAATTAGGGTTCTATGAGGTGTTTTTTTAGAGGATAAGAAAAAGTATTTTGAAGAGGGGGCACTTGAAGTAAGTCTTGGCAAATTACAGCTGCTAGAAATGGGAAATCATTGTGTAGGTGTAGAGAGGAGGAACACCTGTCCCGTTCTCAGGGGAGCAGGAATGGCAGGGAGGCTTCCTGGAGGAGGCAGCCACTGGATTTTCTTAAAGGTTTTTTATTTTGGTGGCACTAGGAATTGACCCCAGGGCCTTCACACTGAACTACACCCCCAGTCCTTTTTATTTTGAGACTCACTAAGCTGCTAAAAAATTTTTTTTGTCTTTTTGAGACAGGGTCTTGCTATTCAGTTTAGGCTACACTTGGACTCACTTTGTAGTCCAGGCTGGCCTTGAACTCCCATCGATCCTACTGCCTCAGTCTCTTGAGTGCTGGGATTGCAGTCATGCAACACCACAACCTACCTAAAGTTGCTAAATCATACAAGCTAGGCTTGCAGTTCTGCTTCAGCCTTCCAGAGTGGTTGGATTACAGGTATACCACCACACCTTGTTTAAAGGAGTCTACAGAAAGCAGAGGGTCGTGGGCTTTCCTGGGAGATGAAGCAGAAGCAAGGGCCCAGAGGTGAGAAATTGCATGATGTGCTGACAAAGCTGTGTATGGTATCTGCTAGTGGAGCTACTGTGTGGTCAAGGATAGGGTAGGAGGTGGAAATGAGTTAGGTGATGAAGGTTGTAAAGAACTGTTAACATGTATGCTTTAAAGCTGGGCATAGTAGTGCATGGCTGTGATCCCAGCACTCGGGAGGCTGAGGCAGGAGTATTGCCACAAGACTGAAGTCAGCTTGGCCTATATAGTGAGTTCAAGGCCAGCTTGAACTGCATAGTGACACCCCCATCTCAAAAAAGCAAAAACAAAAAAATTGGAGTTCAGCATACAAATATTTGAAGAAATATTTGACAAATATTTGACCCATCATAATAATCTTCAGTCTTCCCAGGGCATAAATATGCTTTTGTGGCTGTTCTTGAAGTTGGTGACTGCTTGTAGCTTCTATGGATTGTCAAGTATGATTTTGGAAGAGAGAGCCAGTGACCTGTAGTAGTCAGTCATCTTGTCTAGAAAATGGATTTTTACTCCCCTTACCTCTTTTTATCTCACACCCTCCATTCCTCTTCATCATAGGTATATCAATACTTCGGGTTAAATCAGCAAACAGTGTTTACATTATTAGGAATTTAGAAATATTGTTCAATATGAGTCAAGTGGTTATAGTGGAATAACATGCTTATTAAAAATCTTTATTATTATATTGGGATGTAATTTATATACCACACAATTCATGCATTTCAGTGGCTTTTCTTATGTTCTGAGTTGTGCATCCATCACTATAAGCAGTTGTAGAAAATTTTCATGATCACCCCAAAATGAAACCCCACACTCTTCACCATCACCCCAATTATCCCTCTCTGTTCTAGGCAACTTACTGATCTACTCTCTGTTCTTGTCTATTCTGGATATTTAGTATAAATTGTGTCTCAACACATCACTCTTTGGGACTGGTTTCTTGTACTTTTTTCAAGATTTACCTGTGTCTGCCAGGGATGTAGCTCAGTGGCACAGTGCCTGCCTGGCAAGTGTGAGGTCATGAGTTTGATTCCCAGTACAAAAAAAAAAAAAAAAAAAAAAAAAAAAAAAAAAAAAAAATGATTTACCTGTGTTTGCTATGGCAAACAGAAACATCAAAATGACACCCAGGATTTGGAGGCAGATTTACTTACATCAATGGGCATGATGGAGATCATTCCCAAAATATCAGGCCCTGACCTCTGGTCGTCTAGGACTTCTATGGGATAAATAAGCAAGTACAGAGGCAGAATGGCTTGTCAATTGGGGATTGGTTCTTACAACATGCATCATAGCGACCAGCTATTACTAATAAATAGAAGTAACAGGAACCATAACCAGAACCATTACTTGGGCAACTAACAAACTGGCTGGGTGTTGGGGGCACCTTCTGCTACATGTCATCTGTATTTGTTCTTTATCCCTCTTTATTGCCAAATAATATTCCATTCTATGGATGTACCACAATAACATATCCATTTGTCACAGCTGGGAGTAGTGGCACACACCTGTAATCCCAGCTATTCAGGAGGCTGAGGCAGGAGTATCAAAAGTTCAAGACCAGCCTGAACAATTTAGTGAGACTCTATCTCAAAATAAAATAAAATAATATGGCTCAGTGGCAGGGTGCCTGCCTAGCATGTGTGTGGTCCTGTGTTTAATTCTAGTACTGAAACAACAAAATGAAAAATTTTATCCAGCCATAAATTGATGGTCATTTGGATTATTTCAACTTTTTGACTATTCTAAATAATACTGCTTTGAAATACATGGCCAAGATTTTTTGTGAACATGTCTTCATTTCTCTTGAGTATGTACCCAGAAGTGGAATTGTCAGGTCATATGATACCAATATGTTCAACCATTTGACCAGTTGCCAAAATGTTTTCTGAACTAAAAATTTCAAAATGCACTACTTTGCATTACCAGCAGCAGTGCCTCGTATCTCCATATCCTTGTCCATGCTTTTTATTAATTTTTTAACATCCCAGTGGGTATAAATTGATATCTCAGTAGTTTTGATTTGTGTTTCCCTGGTGGCTAGTGTTGTGGAGCATCTCTTCTTGAAGACAAACAAATCCACTTGTCAATCTTCATTGGAAAATGTCTATGTGGATCCTTTCCTATTTCCCCTTCTCCCTCTTTTTTTTTTTTTTTTTTAATGGTACTGGGGATTGAATCCAGGGCCTGGTAAGTAAGTGCTCTACCACTGAGCTGTACTTCACGCCTGTGCGAATTCTTTACACATTCCAGATACAAGTTCCTTACCAGCTACGTGAATTGAAAAGATGTTTTCTCATTCTACAGGTTATTTTTTCACTTTCTTGATTTATATCCTTTGAAATGCAAAAGTGACCTTGTTTTTGGTGGTGCTGGGGACCAAACCCAGAGTTTTGTGCATGCTAAGCAGGAGTTCTACATCCCTACGCCACACAGAAGTTAAAAAAAAATTTTTTTTTTTGAAACAATGACTCAGGGAGCTGGGGATTTAGCTCAGCAGCACAGCGCCTGCCTGGCAAGCGCGAGGTCGTGAGTTTGATTACCCGTACCGGGTGGGGGCGGGGTGAAGAAACCGACTCAGTATGTAGTTCAGCCTGGCCTTGAGTTCACTATGTAGCCCATGTTGGCCCTGAACTCATGGCAATCCTACTGCTTCAGCGTCTTGAGTGCTGGGATTACAGGTGTGCACCACCACGCCCCACTAGAAGTTTAAAATTTGATGATACCTTGTTTTTTCTTTGGTTGAGAACCCAATGGCTTTGGTACCTTCACTGAAAATCAGTTGACTATTTCTTACCTAATTTTTTGCCTTTCCTTAAGTTGATAGCTGCTCCCTGCTGGGTATAGTGACACACATCTGTAGTCACAGGTACTTGGGAGGCTAAGGGAGGAGCATTGAAAATTGGAGGCCAGCCTGGGCAACACAGACAGACTCTATTCAATAAATAAACAATAAAAAAAAACAAACAGAAAACAAGAAGCTGTCTGCTTTTTAAAATCTACTTCTAAATTTTACCATGTACCTCAACAGGTCTGTAAAACATTATTATGATATAGGGGGCTGGGGATTTAGTTCAACAGCACAGCGCCTGCCTGGCAAGTGCAAGGTCGTGAGTTCGATTGCCGGTACCGGAAAAAGCAAACAAACAAACAACATAGTTATGACATAAATATTATCATGTAAAATAAAACATATTATTTCCATTTGTGTAAGCCTGTCAAATATTGTATCAGTGGCTTCCTGGAGGGCAGTCTCCAGTGTTTTCTGTTCTCTTGATTTCATCAGGACAGCCTCTTCAGGGTCTGGGGCATGGCTTCCATTGCAAGTATCTTCTTTCACCCATTTTGTGTTGGCCTCTTATGTCCCACAGCTATTGCCTTTTTCTTTCCAATTTATCAGAGCCCATCTTCTAGTAGCCTACTTAAAAAGAGAGGTAATATTTTTGCTTATTTACATATCTGGAAGATGTCTTTATTTCACCATCTTTTATTGATAGTTTGGCTGTTAAATCTAGGTTAATAATCATTTTCTTCTGAAGTTTAAAGGCACGGCCACATTGTTTTCTATCTTCTAATCTTGTGTTGAGATGTTATTCTGATTCTTGTTCTGTTTTTTATTCTCTTTTTGACATATTTTAGGGTCTCCTTTTTCTCTGTAGTATGTGGGGTTGGGGGTTGGGGATTGAAGCCAGGGATTTTACAAGGTCACCGTGCACAGTGAAAGATGAGTTTTGTTTTGTTTGAGACAGGGTCTCACTATGCAGTTCAAGTTGGCCTTGGACTCACTGTGTAGCTCAGGTTGGCCTTGAACTTGTGGTGAAGCCCCTGCCTTAGCCTCCTGATGCTGGGATTACAGGTGTGCGCCACCACACCTGACTCAAAAGATGAGTTTTGATGTGTTTATTTTTCTCTCATTGTTCTGGACACATACCATACCCTCTAATATGCAAAGGCTCAAATCAGGAAATTTTCCTGTGTTTCTTTTATTTTTTTAATTCTTATTGGTATCAGGAATAGAACTCATAACCTCACACTTGCTGCTGTGCTGCTGAGCTATATCCCCGGCCCTTGTATTTCTTTTAAAATCGATCACACCCACACATATTTTATCTCTTTACCTCACATATCCTGTTTTTTCCTCTTATATCCTTTATTAATCAGACATCCTTTATTAATTGGACTATTTGGCTTGATTTTCTAACTTTCTTATTTCCTGCCTGCAGCCCTACTGGTGCTTACTCTGGTACTTTTGTTCCTTACTTGTGGGCAATTTTGGATCACGATTTATTTCTCTTGGCACTGTCTCTATGGAAATTCCCCAAGGCCTAGACTGAAGATGAATCCATCCCAGAGGACCTACGTGGCTTCTGCTGGATGCTTGGTGGTACTGTCAACCCCCAAACACTTTCAGTTCTTGCCACTTTGTTTTTAGGAAGAAGAAAAGATTTTCAAAGTCCCTCCCAAAAGAATAAAACAAGTCACTCAGGCAGATTAAAACATAGTTTGGAGTTATAAATTCTCTGCAAATATTTAAAATAAAAAAAATAAGAAAGTCCACTAGATAGCTGACTCCCAAACAAATAATTGTCTACGATACAGTTCCCTAGGGACAGTTTGGGGGCCAGAATATTTTTAATCCACTTTTACATGATAATATAGTCCTTTAGGATTCCAGCTTTGTGATAGGGTCTTTCTGTTAGATTTCTTTTTCTTTTTCTTTCTTTCTTTTTTTTTTTTTTTGAGACAGGATCTTGCTGTGTAGTTCAGGCTGGCCTTGAACTTACTGTGTAGCCCATGTTGGCCTCATTTGCAGTGATCCTCCAGCCTCAGCCTTCCACGCGTTGGGATCACAGACATGAGCTATCATGTCCAGGTAGATTTTCTACTTTGAGGAAGCCCTAAGCTTTATCTCCTGTGCTATAGTAGCACCCTATGGAAGCCACTATGCTCAAATTCAATTCTTTACTACCTCTCTGGGTAGCTTTCACTTATTGATCTTCAGCTAGTGTTTACTTTCCTGTCAGCTCATAACTACATTTTAAAAATGCCCTTTTCCTGTAATCCCAGCCCTTGGGAGGCTGAGGCATGAGGATCATTGTGAATTTGAGGCCAACCTCGGCTACATAACGAGACCTTGTCTCTGCAAAGTTGCTCAGTAGGCCTCAAACTTGTGATCTTCTGCCCCAGCCTCCTAGAGTGGTGGGATTACAGGTATGAGCCACTCACCTGGCTTTCCAGAGTATTATGTTGAATGAAAAAAAATAGGTTACACACCATATGATACATTCATATAACACAAAATAAAGTTATGGAGAGGGAGAGAAGTTAGCATTGCTAAGGGGTAGGGCTAGGGATGGGATGACTATAAAGAGGTAGCTCAGGGGCGTCCTGTGGAAGGTAATAGTTCTGTATCCTGATTGTGGCTACTAGTTCACACAAATGTACACATGTGATACACTACATAAAACTGTACATATGCAAACACAAATGATTGTAAAACTGGTGAGTTCCAGGTAAACTATTGCATCAATATCAATTTCCTGGTTTGATATACAAAATGTTACTATTGGAGGAATGGAGTAAATGGTATAGGGGAGCCTCCTTGGACTTTTTTGCTACTTCGTGTGAATCTGCAATTACTTGAAAAAAAAAAAAAAGCTTTAAAAATACTTTCATTTTTTCAGCAATTTAAAATTTTCCCAGGGTAGAACTGCTGGTAACACTTAGATGTTCATACTGCCAGAAACATTCATATTATCATCAAGGGCTTATAAGTTGTTTTCAATTTTTACAGATTGTCATTTGGATGAGGTTGCAGGAGGAGGACAGGACAAACACATGATCAATACAGGGTGTTTGTAAGAGCAACTGTTTAAGGGCTTTAAGGAAGGCTGTGACATTTGAATAGATCATCTGTTGGCTTCTTAGGGATATGAGGAAGAACAAGACTGGAAGCAATTATACTTAATTGATTCTAAAAGGCACCTTCCCTCCCGCTCTTTTGGCATTTTAACATCTCCCAAATTGGGATGTTTCACTGTAACTGTTAGTCAGCAGTCATACTGGATTTGTCATAGCTGCTCATGAGCATCTAAATTTGCAAAACGGGTGACTGAGGCTTGGCAGAAAATTCCAGAGACAGAAGAGAAACACTCTTTGGAAATGCCGTATCATCAAAGCCTCTGACACAGGACCACAGCATGTGGGAACCCAGGACGTCCAAAACTGAGTCAAAAAAGGAATCATTAAGGATCAGTCTCTGAATATGAAACTGTGCGTACACTGTTTCCAGGCAATTCTTTTGTATTTTCCTTTTATGATAAAAATTTATATGCATATAAACCTATGCTTTCAATAAATGTAAAATAAAAACTAAAGTGGTAAGAAAGCAGTCACAATGTATTTGTAAGTGTTTAAAAACAAGGCATAAATAATGGTACGTTTTACAACTGATGTTGGGAAAAGAGATAATTGTGAGGAGAGGGAAGAAAATTCTTAAGTATTAGGAAGAAAAAAATCGACTTGACTTGGTGAATTCTTGTGGGAAAGGTAAGGAAATGGGAGGAAATCGAGGATGGCTTCCAGATTTAGGGACAGAGGAGCCGGTCTGGAGAATTCAATTTACAATGGGTCATACTGAAAGAGGCGGATGGACGAAGCCTTCGTACTAGCTTTGGCCACTGGGACGGAGGCCCACGCCCGGACCTGGGGGCTTGGCGACCGCTCGCTCTTGCGGATTCCCCGTCCTCACGCGTGTAGGCCTGGGGCGGGAGGTGGGTGGAGTCCGCGCAGCGACCTGACACCGTCCGCCAGCACTTCAGCAGGCGGAACACTGTCCAGGTCAGCCCGCCGCTATCTGCGGGAGCCGCGTGATTGGCTGGAGCCGCCAGCGGTGGGCGGGCCCGAGTGCAGGGTCTGTCCAGTAATTGGCTAGGAAGTATTAAAAAGGCCTAACTCTATTGTCGAGGCCGCCCCCGAGGGGCTGGTCCGTTATCACCCTGCCCCGCCCCTGAGCAGGCCAGGTAAGCAAACTACAGTGGCATTGGTCAGTTGAAGGGCCCTCACCGCAACCGCTCCTTTCCGAAGTCGGAATGAGAGAACTGTGATTGGCACAACTGCAGGGGCGCGGCGCACCAGGCCGGCTGGACTTGGATGTCCGCCCATTCCGGGTGTGGATTGGACGGCGAGGTCGCTAACGTAACCCAGGAGGCGTGGCCAGCACTAATAAAGCCTAGGGCCGGCGCGGCAGCTGCAGTAAGTCCCACCGCAGCTAGATCTCCGGGTGGTTTGCGAGAGGCGGAGCTCAGCAGTTCCCTCCGCTTCACCTGCAGCGACTTCCCACCGGGTGTCTCGCCGCAGCAGCCAGAGAGGGGACCGACGCCCACTCCCTCTGTCAGAAAAATGTGAGTTGACTCTGGTGGAGGGGCTGGACACCTCCTCACCAACTCTCACCCCCAGCGCCCGACTCTGCGGGACGGAAAATGGCGCATTGCAGCAGCTGCGGCGACGCGGGGAAGCACCGCCGCGCCGTCCCCCGGTCGGCCCTCCCGGGAGGGGCAGCACCCCTTCCTGCCCCAGCCACAGCTACACCCCAGGTCGGACAGGGAGGCAGGGGTCCCACGATCACTGCACCCTCACCTCTTGTCTGCGTGGCGCTTGGTTCTGGTCTCGGTGCGGTGGAACCTCCGAGAGGCGAAGGGGGCCGTGGAGACAGACAGCGGGGTACTCGAAAGACCCTTTCTGGTCATCCGAACCTGTACTTAGGGCCAGCCCTGCAGGCTCTAGATGCGTGTGTGCCTCTCACCCAGAGTGAGACTTACCCCTCGTGGGAGGTGCAGAGCTCCAGAAACTTATTGCCAGTTCTCCGGTGCCAGCTGCGCCCCTCTGTACAACTGAGGGACGGTGGCATGGCATCGCGTTCATCCCAAGGCCACCCGTCTAGGTGGTGGTTTATGTCATGAAGTCCGAGGCAAGTATTTTTTGGAGGAGAACTAGCACTGAGCATTGTCCCTTTCTTCCAATACACAGTTCAGTTTCCAGCCATCTTCAGCATTGTTCCTTCCCAAGTTCCCGAAGAACTATGGCTAAATTAAGTACTTCTCTGTCAGGAGCACAGTGTGTTTAATAGATACTTTTCTTTCTGATTACTACTAGCTGGAGCACTGGCCTCGCCCTACATGTGTTTCTGCTGCGTCTCTTAGTAACAAATAAGAGGAAAGATTTATTGGTGTTACATAAGGGTTGTAACTATCCCTGGATATGTTACTGCTGAGTACTTCCAACTCTGAACAAGTAGTAAGCTGTGAGTTGCTCACACTGTATATAACCATTTCACTTTTTCTCTTCAATTTCTAAGGTTAACTATAAGTGCTAGTCTGTGCATGTTGGACAAGTGCTAAGAGTCCAGTTGTTTTTGTTTTGGGGGAGGGGACCCTTCTCAGCTGACTGATTCCACATAGTGCCCATGTGAGATGAACAGAAGGAGATGGAGAAAGCATGGTGGCTAGCAGGGAATCACGAGGTCTCTGACCTTAATCTTGTCATTGGTGCCACCATCCTGGACTTCTTCCAACACTGGCTGCTCCTACTCATTGAGATTTCCGCTGTCAGTCTAGATCCAGAATGCTTAGTTAGCTCAGTAGCAGTGCAAGAGTCTTAGGGCTCCCTTAGCATTGTATCATTTTTTCCCTTTGCCTTTTCTGTACCTTGCAGGAAAATGTGAAAGTGGCTCCTTAAATGGGGATAAGTCAGAATGATCTGCTAGCAAAGCCTTTCTGAGGGGTAATTGTCCATTTTTTTAGTCTGAAAGAAATTCACTTAGGGCAGAGGAACTTCTAAGTATTAGTTTTATGGTAATTAGCCAAAGACTCTCCTTTCTCCTGGCTTTGTGATGGTTTAATCTCTAGAGCTTTTGTTCGGGGACTGCACTGGTGAAGTGTGTTCTACAAAGTTCTCCTTTTCCTTGAGGAGCTCCTAAGGAAATCTCTGCTCTCCAGCAAATTGTAGAGATCCTCTGCCTCTGCCTGTGTCTTTTTCCTTAGCAGAGAAAATCTCATCCTTTAGGTTAGGCTGCTGGGAATTCGTTAACAGGTGAATTTAGCCTTCATATCTTGGAATATACAGAGAAGTTTACCTTGACCCTGCATTGAATTATTCCCTCCTAAGCCTAAGATATTCTGTAGCTGTAAGTGGTACTGAAAGAGACAACAGTATCCATGTGTGTACAGTAATGTAAAGGTTTCTCTATGGAATGTAGGGAACTAAGGATGTCCCTTGAAATTCTGCCAAATGTAGAAAAGGAAAGGACAGAATGTTTATGATGCATGTACACTGAGCACTATTTGTAGCATTTTTACTTCCTGTCTATGTTCTTGGAACAGTTTCCATTACTAACGCAATTGTTTTGGGCTCCAGATTCATTGTAAGTGAAACCCCTGTTTTCTTTGCCACAAACAATGCAAACAAACAGTCCTGATTCAGTCCATCTATGTAGATTGACTTAGTCCATCTATGTAGGCTTTGCTATTGGTGATCTTCAAAGCTGTGGTTATAGCAGCCCTGAACTACTAATCACTGCATGAAACATAGTAAGTGGATCCCCATAAGCAGTGTCTGTCATTTTGCCCCTGCCTTCTATAATCACACTTTGCAGTTGAGTTCATTGGCTTGTCCTGAGGGTTTAGTCTTTTCTCCTACTCCACATTGGGTTTTCCCATTTTGCTTCATGTGAAGGCTTCTGACAGCCAGAAAAGTGCCATTTAGGTCAAGGTACCTTTGTCCCGGTAGCTGTTGTGTTACAGTTTGGGTCAGAGGCTATCCCCAAACAAGGTCTTGTAATGACACTGAATGCCAGCTAAAAGTTATTATGGGTTCTTTCATCTTTTGCTTTTTGCCTCTATGTGGCCTGTCTCTACTTGGAATTGCCAAGGGGCTAGAATCTCTTCCATTAACATAGAACCTACTCACAGTTGCTTTGGCGAGCATGCTTGCCATTCCTTTCTTCCCTTGTTACTTTGTCTGCTCTCCACTTCTCAGGTCTGCTCCAGCTCAGCCACCAGCTGAAGGGACGGAAGGGGCTGCCCCCGGTGGGGGTCCTCCTGGCCCTCCTCCCAACATGACCAGCAACAGACGACTACAGCAAACCCAGGCGCAAGTAGAGGAGGTAGGTGGATAGATGTTTCTCTGAGACTTTCTAACTGCAGGAGTTCAGAAGCGAGGGAGCATCTTGTCTGTTCTCTTTTTTTATAGGGAGATGGTTAAAAGCTCTGGAGATAAAGCATTCCTTAGTTACACAGATCTAGACTTGTGATCCTCCAGATGTTCTTTCTCATCTCTAGCAGGACACTTAGCAGCTCTGACTGTGCACCCCTCACAGGTGGTGGACATCATGCGTGTGAATGTGGACAAGGTCCTGGAGAGGGATCAGAAGCTGTCAGAGCTGGATGACCGAGCTGACGCCTTGCAGGCGGGAGCATCACAATTTGAGAGCAGTGCTGCCAAGCTAAAGAGGAAGTATTGGTGGAAAAACTGCAAGGTGAATTTCCTTGTCCTCTCTGCTTTCTTTTCCTGGGCTTCCACTTGTAAAAGGCAAGAAAACCCTTGACCTCTACAGTCCTTCCCTCTAATGGTGCCAGATCTGTGCCCTGCACTACTCTTGGGAGGAATCTGAGTGTGTGCTCTTGAGAGATGAATACTCACGTTGGCCACCAGGGTAGGCTAGAGTATTAAGAACCTCTCAGAGCAAGTGCTACCCTGAGAGGTTTAGAATGAATTAGGAACTTTTCTCCATAGGAGTCTCCTGCAAGAATTCTTCCATGGCCTTTCCTCAGACACACCCAACAGCAACACAGTAGCTCAGGATTAAAATATCTGCAACTTCTGAGAATGCACTAAATTTTTTTTTTTCCCCCGGTACCGGGAATCGAAATCACGACCTCGCGCTTGCCAGGCAGGTGCTGTGCCGCTGAGCTAAATCCCCAGTCCCCTAAATTCTTCACAATGAAAACAAAACCAACTGAATAAAGATTCAAAGTCTACCTTTCCATTAGAATTCCTTTTCAAGTCCCCAGGCAAAAGGAGCTGAGCCAGAAAGAGCCAGCTGCTCACTCTGTGCTGGTCCTGAAGAGCTATCCACAAGGTGCTGGGCTTTCAGTCCCATGGGAAGCAGAGGGTTAGGCCCTTCTTAGAGGCCTGCAGGTTTTCTGAGTGGTGGGTAGCATCTTCCACTGTCCCGAGGATGGAGGAAGTTCTGCTCCCACATCTGTGGTTCTGGTTCCTTTCCTCCTGCCCCGAGTCCATGGGCTCATGTGTGGTCTGTGTTTCCTCAGATGATGATCATGCTGGGAGCTATCTGTGCCATCATCGTGGTAGTTATTGTAAGTAAGTATCGCTGAGATTGCTGATGGGGTGAAGAGGTGGGAAGGTCCCGGAATCTTCTCCCAGCCCTGCCTGCCTGCCTGCCTGGGGAGTGGGGCTGCTCTGACTGAGGTATGGAGACTGCTGCCGTGGGATTGTCATGGGCTTCGGGAGGGAGGAAGAGCTGAATTGGGCAACTTTCCTGGTGGACAGGCCTTCCCCTGCTCTGAGGGAGCGGGGCTGTGCCATTTGTCACTGGCTTGGGTCAGAGGGAGACCATGGGGCTGGGACACTTACAACTGGTAGGCCTGAATGTCTGGTAACTTGATGTAATTTGCCCTCTTGTTTTCTCCTGTCTTTCTCTTTTCCATCTGGAACTTCCTGATTCCTGTGTCCAGTCTACTTTTTTACTTAGGAATGTGCCATCCCTTCCCTGTTCTCCATTGCCATCTGAGCTCATGTCCTTCTCCTTGTTTGCTCTCTCAACAAACTTCCCATCTGCCTTCCTCCACCCCAGCCTGGGCTTCCCCATCATTCATTACTCCTTTTTGGTTGCATTCATTGCACTCTGTCCCTCAACACTAGAAATGCTGCTCATGGCGCAATCTTGAAGTCACTACCTGAAGAGCAACAGCTGACGCCTCTTCCCTACCCTCTTCTTATGACCTTTTATGTTCCTCCAAAGCCAGAAAGAATCAGTGGCCAAAGGCAGAGGCAGGGGAAAGGCTGAGATAAAGAGCCCAAGATGCTGGCAAGGCAGGTGGCAGGAGAAGGGTATTGGTGCCTATGGCATCTCCTAGAATGGCTGGCTGCTGGCAGGAGGGGATTATGTGTGGATGGGAAAGTGTGACTTGCCCTGTGCCGCCCTCATTGGACCCTCCCGAGGGCCCCGGGGTCAGCAGGTCCTGATGCAGTACCCGTTTAGAAAGTCAAGCCTGTTTTTTGCAGTTATTGCTAATCTGTTGGTTTAAGATTTTCTGTTTCTTCAGGGATCTTCCAGCTATTTGCTTTGTTCCCTCTAGGTCTGGAAAACAAGTCTTTACTGATTGTAAAAATACCAGGAGACTGTTTTAGAAACGGTCTTTTGCTTCTACTAGAAGGAGCTGTCTTTTCATGTTTTCTGCAGCATCCTGTGTTGTTCATGAGAAATCCAACAATTTCATTGGCCAGAGTTTGGGACTCTTAGTCAGTTTTAATTCTGGGCATACAGAGAGGATGCCTGTTATAGAGAAACAGTGAGTTGAGGGCCTAATTTGAAAATAACAAGCTTGCAGGAAGCAACTTTTTGCCCTCTTGCAAAGCAAGGTCCAGTTCCTCCCTTCCTGTTGATAAAGGAATGTGAGAGTGTTAGAGGTGAGCTCCTTAGACTCCCATCAGACCCTTCTGTGCCAACCCAGGTACTTGCTTAAGATAGGGATGAAGCAAGAGGTCCTTCCCCAGGCCTGGCTGATCCAGAGGGCTTAGGGGAGGGGAGTCCAGCAGACGCAGCAGCTCAGTCTCAGGGTATGAGCAGTTCATTCAGAGCTGGGCGTATGTCACAGGCCCTTTGCACCAGAGCTGCCTGACCATTCTTCCCGAAGTGCATTCCCCTTCTGAAGCACCCTCACCCCTCTGAATTGTGCTGCCTCCTTTCTGTTCCTTCTCTTTGCATGTTTTGTTCACACAGACCATACAACCTGAGCAACCAGAGGATAGGAGTAGCTCAGCCTATCCTGGGGGCTTTGCTTTTTTTGGTGGTACAGGAGATTGAACTCAGGGCCTTCACAGTGAGGACATTTTCAGCCCTTTTTGTAATTTTTATTTTGAGAGAGAATCTTGCTGAGTTGCCCAGATTGGGCTTGAACTTGTGATTCTCCTGCCCCAGCCTTCTAGAGTGCGGAGATTTATAGGTGTGTGACACCTTGCAACTCCTGGGAGCTATTGCTGAGCTTCAGGATGAGATAAACCCTGGTGCTGGGGGAAGAGGGCAGGCTGGAAACAGGAACGGGAATACCCTTGACCTTGATACCTTCTGTCTGCTGGCGCACAAGTAGGCAGAGGCCGAGGCCACAGTGGGCTGGATCCGGATGCTATTTTCCATGCAGCAGCATTTCACTGTGCAAGCCATCCTTCCTTTCCCTTCGCCTGTTTCCCGCACTCCCTTCGTCCTGCCCCAGAGCGGGACTGAAGAGCTGGAAGAGCACAATCAGTGCACCCTCCCAGCATCCCCTCGGAGGTCTTCACTCTCCTCTGGCTCCTCCTTGCCTAATGTAGGGGTCACCGCTGGAGAAGATCCACCACTGTCCTGGATGTGTCCCAAGCCTGGAGCAAACCTGCCCTCTTGGCCCACCCAGCCCTAGCACGGGATTATTTCCTGGGTTTCTGTCTCCCTGAGGCTCACCAGGTGTAGCTAGCTCTGTTCTTTTGGGGATGTTTGCCCTTCTACTTTCTTTCTCACCCCAACCCGAACCTCTTCTGTGTCTTTGCTGTTTCCTCTCCCCTCCCACTCCCCAAGTGCATGAGCAGATATGCAGCTAACACAGGACTCTGCAGTCAAATGAAGCCGAGCTCCCCACATTCCCTTCTTCGGTTTGCCATGAGATGATGTGGGGTTTTCACTGTGTGTCTGTCATTACCTCCTTGTCTTTTTTCCTAACCCCAATCTCATACTTGTATAGAATAATAATGGTTGTACTTCTACCAAAGGCATGTGGCATATTTACCAATTTCATGTATTCTGAATAAAGGCAAAAAATACAAATTCCTACCACTCAGCTGGCTCAGTGATTGTTTGGGTTGGAGTCACAGGAGGGAGAGGAGGGGCATGTTGTTTCTCTGTCAAGTCCACGTGGCTGCGGGCAGGAAGGGCTGCTCATGTGTGCTGTGTGGTGTTGTGTTGGCAGAGGAAGTGGTCTGTGCTCGCGGTGTTTGTATCTGAAGCAGCCCAGCTCTTGCAGGTGCTGGTGAAAGGAAGTGATGACAGGAAGTCGAGTGGGCATCTCTCACAGCAAACAGCTCAGACTTCCTCAGGCCTCTCTCCATTGCCTCCTTGCTGGTCCCAAGCCTGCTTGTTCTGTCCCAGGGGATATGCCCATAGGCCTCTAGCACACAACACCTTTCCCCATTGTCCTCACCTGCTGTTTGCTTAGGCAGCTCCACTGCTGACCCAGCACATTGTAGGAATGAATAAAAGGAGATGCCCATCTTCCACAGCTGAGGGAGTGAGGATTTACAGGTATCCTGCAATTCCTAGCGGCCATCTGAAGGAGCAGGCCTTAACTGAAGGTTAGGGCTACATGGAGCAGCAGAGATGGAGCCCCAGCTTGCCTCTGAGGACCTGTGTTTCACAACTTCCAACACTTTGCAAGTAGGAACAGCTGTGACTCAGGCTAGGCCCAAATTGGGACCACCATGGACTGGAAAATGGGAAAGTGGACACAAGGGCTTTTATTTTGACAGAGTTCTGTTTGTGAGGGCTGACCCTGTCCCCATCCTGTACCCATTGTTGGTCACTCCTTCCTCCATTTCTTTTTGTTCTTTTTTCCTCCCACCTCACCTCAGATGTGACCCTCTGATGTCAACTCCCCCAGATGTTCGGGCTTCCTGTGGCCCCTTCTCTGCCCAAGGCACACAGTGAAGGAAGGTGGGGCGTGCTCAGGTGCAGGGGTAGGCCCTCCCTCAGGTCTGGCACTTCCTGAAGGTCTTGCCCAGCCCTGCTGCGGTGCTGCTGGAGAATGAGACTGTGCTGAGCCTGGAGCGTGGCTACTCCGAGTGCCGCAGGGTCTTGACAAACCTTGTTGAGGAAGCTAAGAGAAACCAGGGAACAGGATGGGATTCACTTAAGGTTACCTCAGCAGCAAGAGGCTATCTGGGGTGGTAGGGTGGCTGGGTGGCGGGGGCATCTGGAACACACATATCTGGGCTGTGTCCTTGTCTGGATGATGTGGTGCTCAGAGTGGGATGATCTACAAGTCAGCTGGGTCAGGAGCCAGAGCCCGGGGCTTGGGTGCTCACCTTGCCGTCTCTGAAGCCCCAGGAACAACAGTGCAAGAAGGAAGAGGCAGCTGGCAAAGATGACTCCATTGGCCATTTCCCACTCTGTAGGGAGAGCAGCATGGGTAGAGGTCGGCCCTGTCCCAAGCAAGGTGTGTGTGCATGCACACGTGTGTACACCCCAGGGAGGAGCTAGGAGCCATGCATACAGTTCACATCACTCCTGCTGCTCCACACTCACTCCTGCCCCTTCTCTCAGGACAGCATCTCAGAAATTGCTTGTGAGAGATTCAGGGTCGTCAGTCACTGACAGTTAAACTAGACTTTGCAAATAACTGGGAAACAATGATGCAAACTAAGGCATAAGCCCAGTTTTGGAGAAACACAGTCTAGCAAGCAACCGGATAATGCCCCATGTTCCTGGACATCTGCTTTTCAAGGTGAAGACCCTTTCTTTTCTGTCCCCTCCCTGTTCCTTTTCAGCAGTATCCAGTGGCTTTCAAAGTGACATTCCAGTTAGAAGGCCCATTGAGATTACAGAGTTTAAGCCTGTAAGGGGAATCACATTTCCTCTTTTGCCATTTATTGGTAGGGGACCCTGGGCACATTATTTAACATCTATGAATGCCAGCTTCCTGGGAGTTGTGTGCTGTGGTGCACACTCCTAGTCCCTGCTCCTTGGGAGGCTGAGGTGGAAGATGACTTGAGCCCAGGAGTTTAAGGCCAACCTGAGCAACGTAGTGAGATTCCGTCCCCAAAAATAAGTAAAATGGAAGATTATACTTAAAATGTAAGTGCTTATTATAGTACTTGACTCATGTAAATGCTTACTAAATATGATTACCTCTGAAACTTCAAGCTATTTCCCTTTCTTTCACATTACTCTTGGCTATAGCTGTATTAAAGAACTTGTAGTTCCTTCAATCTTTTTTCAGCTGTTTTATAATTTGACCTTTCTGTGTGCTGTTCTTTCCGACTCGCGTGTCCCTTCCCCTCAGCTGGCCCCCCGAGTGTCCTCCATTGCCCACTAGTCTTGTCTCCAGGAGGGGCAGGATCAGGAGTCCTTCCATCTTGATCTCCCCCAAACACACTGCCTGGCCCCCTGGAGGCTGGGGAGGACCATGTGGTGGAGGCTGTTGCCTTGGGAAAGCCAGAACAGGGCAGCAACATGAAGGGGCTGGGACTGAACAAAGTGTGTGGGTGGCAGCATGAGGCCAGAGCCCAAATCCAGCGTGAGCCCAAATGCAGGTGATGCAAGAGTATGTCCAGTACCTGTGATTGGGTCAATCCTGGTGCTGACCATGAGGGGCTGCTCCAGAGAGACGTGGGTGACCTGGCAGGTATAAATGGCACCTGTTGGGCCGGGGTCCGCTATCAAGTAGGACGAAATGCTATAGGTGCCTGCCATGCTTTTCCTGAGGCTGGAGAAGGAGGCACCAGAGACTTGGACTGGGTCTCTGCTCCCCTCCTGTCGGATCCACGTCACCACCATATCCAGAGGGTAATAGCCAGTGACTTTGCAGGTGAGGGTGGGCAGCGGGGCATCATTCGTTGAGCTCAGCTGTACTTTTGGGGAAGCTGGGGAAAGAATAAGGAATAAAATTCTTGAGGGGTCCAACTGGGGCCAACAGGCGAGTCTGAGCCTGAAGCCAGTGGGAGTGAGTGGGCTGTGGAGGCCACGGTTTTCTCTGTTGTTCCAAGGAGTGGGGGTCTGACGATGCTGGCTGTAATTACTTTCTGGAAAAGTCACAGCACTAGCTTTCCTCTTCCTCTTTTTTTCAGTAGTATTGGGGGTGGAACCTCAACCATGCTGGGCAAGTGTTACACCCCTAAGCTGTACCCCCAAACCCATGACTTCTTTTTTTTTTTTGTTTTTTTCCCGGTACCGGGAACCAAACTCACGATGTCAAGCTTTCCAGGCAGGCACTGTGCCATTGAGCTAAATCCCCAGCCCCAAACCCATGACTTCTTGTCATCACTGCAAGCCAGCAGCTTTGAAGGAAACCAGGGGTAAAATATTCCTTCTGGTCAGAATTGCTCCCACCACCCCTTCTTAGTCTGCTGCTGCTCCTTAGGATGTGGTCCAAAAGGACTGGGGTGATTGCAGGTGGCCAGCCAGGGCACAGCAGGGCAGGGCAGGGCAGCAGGATCCTGGCTAGACAGCTCCTGGTGGAGTTATGTGGAGACCCAGAAGACACCTGTCTGATGCCCTCTGTACGTCTACAATGAAAATGGTGTGTAGCTGGGGTCATACAGTCTGCCTCTCAGGAAATCCCCTTGTATTTGCATCATATTTTAATCTGGCAAACAATCCCAATAGGTGTGTCCCTTCCCTCACCCAGGTGACCAATCCCTGGCCTCACCTTGGATGTTGAGCTGGAGGATTTGCTGAGCTTGGTACAGAGAGGTAGTGATCTGACAAATGTAGGTTCCCTCGTCCTTCAAACTGAGGCTGGGCAGGGTAAGGGAGGCATCCCCGGCCCTGAGAAGCTGCTCGGGCGGTAGGGTGGCACCCTCCCGCTTGGCCTGCCCCTGCCCTTGCCCGGTCTTCCATCTGTGTATCAGTTGGCCACTGCCCCTGTGCTGCAGCCGCCACTCCACACTGGTGAGGTCCAGGCCTGGTGCCATTGAGAAGCCACAATCCAGGGAAGCTGAGGAGCCCAGCAGGAAATTCAGGGACTGGGTCAGTGTTGTCACCTGAAACTCCACTGTGGGGATAAAAAGGGACAACTTGTGAGCTGCTTCCTCCTTGAGGTCACCTGGTCTCTCAGCTGTGGGTGGACACTGGCCCTGCCCCCTGCCCTGGACAGTCAAGCCAGTTGAGTTCATTTCCCATCAACTGAAGCCACAAAGAAATGGGGCCCTGGAAGAACAGCTTGGTGCACGGGGATCGCTCACACCTCAGACTGTCTGATGAGAGCATGGATCTCTCACCAGGAAAGATACACAGGCAACATTATCAAATTCATGCTATTGGTATTCGCCCTTACGGAGCCACCACCAGCACAGCTGCAGTTCCAGAACCCTGGCTCTTCCGCTTACTAGCTCTGTGATTATGACAAGGCGCTCAGTGTCACCAGGCTCATCTGCTCAAGTAAGGCTGCTGTGAAGACTAGGATAAGAGAATAAAAAGCACACACTGTTGGTATTTGTCCCAGACTTGCTTGACCTAAATCAATCATGAGGAAAACAAATCACACAAATAGAAATAGTGGGATATTCTACAGGACAGCTAGCCTGGACTCTGCAGCAATGTCAAGGCCAAGCCAGGTGTGTTGGCACATGCCTCCAACCCCAGCACCCTGGGAGACTGAGGCAGGAAGACAGCATGTTCAAGTCCAGCCTGGGGCCAGCTAGTGAGTTAGCAAGAGACCCTGTTTCAAAATTTAAAAAGCGCTAGGGCTGTAGCTCAGTGTGAAGGCTCTGTGTTCAATTCCCAGTATGAAGAGGAATGAAGGAAGGCAAGATGGAAGAAAGAAGGGAAAAGGGAGTCAGGGCAAGTGGGGGATATAGCTCTGTGGAAGGCCCTAGGTTTGATCCCCAGTACTACCACACACACACAAAAAAAATCCACCAAAAAAACCAATGCTATAAAAGACTGGTCTAGACTGAAGAATAGGAACAAAACGCAATGCATGATTTTTGTTTGAATCCTGGACTTAAAAAAGTAAAAGCTATTTTAAAAGTGGGACAATTGGAGAACTTTGAATTTGGACTTTGTATTTGAGAGTAGCATTATATCAACTTAAAAAATATCTCCTGCTAACTGGAAGCTTTCCAAGTAATGGGGGACAGGAACCCTGGGAGGAGGAGCACCTTATTACTGATCCTATGCAAAGTGCCAGTGGAGGGTGGTGGTGGGGATGTAACGCCACCTGACTGCTAGTTCATTTTGTTATTAAATTCTCTATACACGGCACCATGAGTGTAGACCACTCCCCCCACCTTGGTTGGCTTCTAATGTGATAGCTTTGATTATGAAGAATGACCTTGTCCCTCACTAGAGACCTATACATCACCATATGGGAGCACTTGGGGTGAAGTGTTTTGATAGCCGACATTTTGTTCAGGAGAGAGATGTATCTATTTGCATATTGAAAAGAGACAGAGGGGGGCAGGCAGAAGAGTATCAATTAGCAAACCTAGGTAAAGGATCTATATATGCTTTATATTATTCTTCCATGTTTTTTGTAGGTTAGAAAAAATCCAAAACAGCAGTATAATAGCAAACCATGTCGGGCTTACATTACACACTGAGCAGATGTATCTCTCCCACTCCCTCTTTTCCCTCTTCCTCTCTTTTCCCTTCTTCCTTGACAGGGATAGGCTGGCTGTGGACTCACTAACCAAGTTGAGTACAAGTTGACCTCAAACTCAAGATCTTCCTGCTTCAGCCTTCTGAGGGCTGGAATTATAGGCATAGGCCACCATGCCCAGCTAGAATCTTTCTTTTCTGATGTGGCAGGTTGCATTTATTTGGGCCTCAGAAAGGTTAGTGCTCTAGGACTTTCCCAGGATAGAAGAATAGCCCTGTCATCTTCTGTGTACATGGCTGGCAAAATATTGGTTTAGATGGGCTCTGGAGAAACCTGTCATCTGGAGAAACCTGTTCTTAACTTCATGTGACTTTTAGGATATGCTAAGTTACAGAGGGCAAGGGCTGGGCTTTACTAATAGGAGAAAATGTGTATGTGCTACTGAGGTGAGCATGCTAATAAAAGATGTGTCTGTATGCCTTGCTGTGATTATTTTGGAGTACCAGACTGACTTAACTTTTCTCTGGGACAAAACTAGTGCTTGCCCTAATAAGGGTGCAAGGACAATGTATGTGAATAGAAAGCTCCTGCATTCCTGTTGGGCCTTGGCATCCTGTGAGATGAAATCATCTCCCTTTGGAGATGATATATAGGTTTTCTTTGTGCTGAGACCCTCTCTCAACTTGTGGGCCTCACAGCATTCTCCTGTCTGGACTCGGGACCCTGAGCTGATCCATGCAGCAGATGGATGTCCCTTCTATTGCATCTCTTGCCACTTTACAGAAACAGAATTTCTTGCTCCTTGCTTTTCATGTCCTCACCTGTGGTCCGCACTGTCCCCTGGGGGCCCAGGGGCAGGTTCAGCGTGGGCTGCCGGACAGCGCCTTCATCCGCATCCCCGAGAGTCTTCATTACCATGGAGACACTGGGTCCGGGTCTAGGTACCTGCACGTTGGCCATGAACCAAGTGGCCTCGGGTCTGCCCTGGAGCAAGTAGTGGGAGATCTCACAGTTCACCACCTTCCCACTGCAGTCAGCGTGGAGCAGGGCTGTGGCCTGCGGAATCTGTACCCCGTCCACTGGGGAGAAGGGGATGCAAAGAGGTTGGGATGGTGTGGGCAGGGGCATGTGGGGGCTGGGCCATCTCAGGAGAGGGAGCCCAGAAGGATAAGAACACAGGGTGAACGGTGCTTACCTGAGGCCTCAAAGATAACAAGTGGGTCATCCTTGGCCACTGTGTCCCCTTGGAAGTCAGTGAAGCCTTCCAGGGAACCATCATCCAGCACTGGCACCTGCTTCAGCACCAGCAAGGCCTTCTCCCTGTTCATGTCTCTGGCAAAAGCCCTGGGGTGCTCAGCTTCTGTTACCAGGAAGCAGTCCAAGATCACGTCCACTGCCCGCAGCTGCCTTTCTGCCACCTGAGGCTCTGCCGGCGACATTCTGGGGTGAGCATCCTCTCACAGAAGGTTACTCCACACCTGCTTTGCACCTGAACACCCCAAATACAGACTCATCGAGGGGTCAGAGTTGTCTTTGGGGTCCTAGGTGTCTGTGTACCTGTATTCTGTCTTCCAACCAGTTTGCCATGCTGGGCAAATACTTGTTAGTGTGAATTATTATTATTTAATTTTCAGTTTTTGGAGACAAGGTCTTACTGTGTAGTTCAGGCTGGCCTTGAACTCACTATATAGCCCAGGCTGGCCCTGATTGAACCCACAGCCATCCTCCTGCCTCAGCCTCCTGAGTGCTAGGATTATAGGCATGTGCCATTATGCCTGGCTGCTGTGAATTATTTAAAATCCTGGATCTGCCTTGCTCAGAAGAGTTTATGCTTTTAGTTTTATTCCAATTATGAATGAAAGACCGTCTCTTCAGTCAAAGGAATTCTCAGGAAAAGCAAGTAAGTGAGCACACAGTGCTGTGGGAAGGAGCCAGCCAGGCACTTGCTATAGCTCCTCCGTGAGGGCATCTTCCGGTCTCCAGCGCGCCTCTCCGCCACTGCGGTGGCCTCCCCGCCCCCGCCGGGAGTCCCTTTCTGAGAGATTTCCGGGGCCGGGGAATGTTCCCAGGCCAGTGCCTTCTCCCTCGTGGGACAGCGGCTCCCCTGCCACTTCCAGAGAGGCGCCCTCTTTACCCTTTTTCCTGCGGGGTCCTCAGCCCCTCTCCCCACACCGTCGATCCTTTAACTTGCTGGCCATGAGCCTCTGGCCCGGTGTCTTAGAAACCTGGCCCCCTGGTCCTCCTGGCCCTTGGGCCCTTCTGGCGCCCCGACGAAGGCGGCCACCTGGGCCCCCTAGGCCCGCGCCTCCCCAGCCAGTAGTGACTCACCGGTTCCGGCTCCCGCTGCTCGGGACAGAGCCGCGTACAGCAGCAGCCACCAACCCTGCCCGGCGCCCATGGGGCCGCAGTCCTCGACAAGCTGCCCGTGCCCGCGGCCACCCCGCTGGTGCCGCCGGCCTGGAGGAGAGCTCCGGAACACCCCTCTCTTGGCCCGTGGGTTTCTTCAGGGTCCTCTTTGGACTTCTCTTTCGCTTTCACTTGCTCTCCTAGTCACTGTAGCTGCCTTTGCCTCTAGGCAAATGCAGACGGAGTAGCTGCCAGAGCCCTGCTCCCGGTTCTTCCACTTTCCTCGGCCCCCAAGTCTGCGGGTGATTTCGCTGCACTCATTTGCTTACGCTGAGCCCCAGGAAAGTGGGGCTGTAAACTGCGCGGATGGGGCAGGGGACGGAGCAGGGGACGGGGCACGGGCGACGGAGCCAGAGGGGATTCCGGGTGCTGGTGTGGCTTGGGCACTGTCCACCTTTTCTGCTGGGGCCATACCCTCTATGGCCCCACCTCAGGCTAGGGGCTGCAGAGAGGAACCAGAGAGCTGCGGTGTAGGAGTCTGTCACCTTTTTTAAAATTAGATTTTACTGATACATTTTAGATATACACAATGATCACATTCATCAGAGAGAATTTGTACCTGTACATGGTGTAACTTGATTCTTTCTTCTCCATTCCCCTCCCCTCCCTTCAACCCCTCCTCCATCCACTCTCTGTTTACAAAAGCTTTGTTTCCATTTTTTCCTTTTTTTCCTCACTTTTTTTAAAAAAACTTTTCCCATCTTTTCTTTTTCCTCCCCCTCCTTTATTCCCTCCCCATTTGAACATTTTCTTCCTATTTCACAATACCTGATACACATTTTAGTCCTTATTTACCCTTTCAGTTTCTCACACCAGAGAAACAATGGTGTCACTTTTATTTTGCCCATGTTGTTGTTGAGACAGGGATATAACATTTGGGGCTTTTACTGCCAGAGCCTGGGCCGTCCTGCAGTTCAGGGGCCAGACTTGCTGTGCTCTTGTCCAGGTCACGCCAGTCTGGGGCAGGCACTTTGTCAAGTGTGTGCACAGCAAAGGGTCTCGAGGAGAGGACGGACTGGAATAGGTCCTGATCTCGCTTTGGATGGCCAGTGGGGCAGAGAAGAGGCCAGGGCCTTGTTGTGGTGACACCTTCCCTCCCACCCAGCTATTCAGGGGTAGGAAGGCAGTTCGGGCTTCCGGTGGTCCTCCTGGATGGGGATGGTGTGGCCCTCCTCCTCCCGGGGGTAGCTGTATGCACAGGGCTCCGCAGACTCCTCTGGGTTTGCTCCTTTGTCTACAGAGGAATGAAGTGTAGACAGGAGGTAAAGCAGGAGGACAGGAGCTGAGGAGGCTGAACTTGGGGCTGTCAGGAAGGCGCCAGGATGGGGGACGGGAGAGTGGGGACTGGGCTGGTGAGGCTGGGGCTGAGGAGGTGTCAGGGAGGTTCCAGGGGTGGCAGCAGGGCTGAGGTGGCGGGTGTGGCATGGTGCCAGGATGGGAGGCCTGGATTCTGTCTCTTACTTGATTGGCATTTTCTCTGTTGGTAGAGGAATAGAGCTCCGGCCAGGGTGAAAACCAAAAGTATTCCGGAGACGATCACGAAGAGGCGGACACAATCTGAGCTGCACAGGGACCCCTGGGCTGTGAGAGGCAGGGCACACAGGGCTTTTGGGAGGGTCTGGCCCTGCCCTCCTGTCACCCCTGCCTCTCTCTCTCCTACCCTAGCTTGTCCCTCTCAGTAGACTCTGTTCCCTCTTCGTATCCCTCGTCATCGGAGCGTCCTACCCGGCCTCTCTGCTTTCTCGCTGGGGCTGGGGATTAGGAAGAAAACTCACATGGCCTGAGGGTGGTGAGAGCTAGGGCTGGCAGCTGCCTGAAGCTAGCTGGAGTCTGCACAACCCTGACTGTCCTGGCCTCCAGCACCTCTGGGAAAACAGCCCAAGTGAGCCCTGCAGGGCACTCTGTGCTGCAGGCCCACGAGCTGCTGGGAAGGCAGGAGCAGGCTGGCCAGGAACTCTCTGGGGTGGATGCGGGAGTGGGGAGCACTAGCTGAGGTGTCACCCTTGCCCCAAGTACTGGACACCGGGGTGGGGGCTGGAACTTACTGTCCGCATAAGGTGAGTGGCTTGGTAGAGGGTATGGGCCTAGGGGAGAGATGGTCCAGCCCGGAAGAGGGTCACACTCGGTGCACGCCGCATCCCTGCATTGCCGGCCCACGGGGCAGGCACACTGCGTGTTGGTGGTGATGGTGCAGTTGTGAGTGGAGATACCTGGTGAAAGAAGGTCGGGGACAGAAGACACTCAGGCCTCAGCCACCTTCGGGTCCACATGTTCAGTCCCCAGCACCATTTCAGGCTCAGCTTGGGGCAGGATCCGTTTCCATTCCCTCTGCCTCACCCTGCCCCCAGGAGGGCCTGCCTCTCCCTCATGGTCACCTCTGGCCTTCAATGTTATTATGGTTGTTACTAAAGAAGAAAGTTAGTCATTTCAGAACATCTTTAGGCTCAGAAATGGAAACTGCAAGGCGGAAAGAACTTACATGGCTTTCTTTCATTACTCATGGATACTTTCCTAGCTTTCTACTGAAATGTGATATAAGTGCAGAGAAGTGCATGTGTCCGAAGTATAAGCCGTAGGTGGAATCATACAGTATGGACTTATTTCTGTCTGGCTTCTTTTTCTGAGCTCCTTGTGCATGCAGTTCCTCCATGGGGCTGACTGGAATTGCAGCGTGTTCATTCTTGGTGCTGCAGGAACCCATCACTGTGTGAAATTTCCCAGTTTCAGCAGTTAGGAATGGTGTTACCGTGATGCTGATGGGCTTTTAACTTTACTACAGAGTTACTGATTACAGACATCCTTTGCCATTTGCCTTTTTTTTTTTTTTGTTTTGAGACAAGATCATATTATGTAGTTTGGGCTGGCCTTGAACTCCTTATGTAACCCAGGCTGGCCTTAAACTTACAGCAATCCTCCTGCTTCAGCCTCCCGAGTGCTGGGATTACAGGCATGTATCACCATGCTCGGCTCCTTCACCTTTTAAACATGAATTTTACTCCAGTGTAGGGGTCAGGTGCGGGGTGATGGGGGGTCTGGGCTGGGTTGGCAGATGGTTGGGGCTGAGAGGAGGGTGAGTTGGAGGACAGCAACACCTAGATGTGGGACAGGCTTGAGCACGAGCCTCGGGGATGCACACTCATTGGAACCTGCGTGTCCTTGGAACTGTGACAGGTGGAAGAGGGGCCCAGGAAGGGAGAATGCCAAAGAGCGCTCTCAGCTCTAATACTTCCTTTCCTTATGCCTTTTGTCAGGACATGGGAGAGACAGGTTCTTTCCTGTCCTTACCGCTGTGGCCGCTTCTGAATTCTGACTCTGGATTGCTACTAGAATTTAGTGTCTTTGTGGCTGGCCAGGAACTGTGTGTGAGCCAACCTGGACAAGGATCCATTAAGGAAGAGCTGGAGACACTGGGGACAGGATGGGGGGCTCATGAGGTTGTCTGCTAAAAGGGAAAGGGCAGGGCTGAGGAAGGTGCAGGGCTCCTCACTACGGATGAAGAAAGTGCCCTTGCCTGCAGGGGTGAGTATCCATTTACCTGTCTAACCTGAGCACAAAAGCCAGCTAATGTCAGGCACTTCCCGTCTTAAAGATGCAAACACTGAGACAGAGCACCAGGTGCACTATGGTGTGGTCCCCAGGGTCCTTCTGTAGCCAGATGCTGCCTGAGTACTTTAGAATCTGAAGGCTGAGTCTCCCAGAGGAGACCTGTGTGCGGATTGAGGTTCTGGGATCAGAGCAGGGGCCAAGACTGGCTCAGTACAGGAGGGAAAGGGCTCTGGCTTGGCAGGGCCTGCAGAGTGAGGAGCGGGGCGAGGGCTGTAACTAAAAGGCTCCACTCTGCAGAGGCTGCAGCCAGGAAGAGAGAAGTATCTTTAACAATCACAGCTCAAAGCTTCTTGAGGACTATTTTTTATATATTAATGATATTGCTTGTGTGTGTGTGTGTGTGTGTGTGTGTGTGTGTGTGTGTTACTGGGAAAGGGGCCCAAGCCCTTATGCATGTTAAGTACACATTTTACCATTGAGCTACAAGATGTACCTCTTTGATTTGCAATCACAAAACTTTTCTTTTTGAAAGCAGTAAAAGACCTGGTGAGACCAAACACGAGGTACCGCTAAGTGGTTTGGTAGTTCCAGGGAAGGAGAAGGTTGTTAGTTCAAAGGGACCACTTTAAAACCTGCTGTTGTGTACGCTGACATAGTTTCTGAATTTTTAGCTAAAATGGAGAAATAAGAGTAGAGTCCATGGGCTGGGGATTTAGCTCAGCAGCACAGCACCTGCCTGGCAAGCATGAGGTTGTGAGTTCGATTCCCAGTACCGGAAAACAAAAACAAAAAAAGAGTAGAGTTCATAAGCACAACTACAGGTACTGTATCTCTCAAGTTTAAAAGAGATGAAGTTACAAAATAAGAAAAACACAGGGCACATACATACTCTTCTGCCCCGACCCCAGAAAAAAGACTTTTATGCAAAAAAGGTCATTACCTCCTGGCTTATGTTATTTTTTCCTTAGAAAGAAGTATTAGAAATGTTAAGTAGCTGGCTTACAAATGTGCAATCTGTAACACAGTATTTTATCAGTTGGGAGTTGGTTACTTGTCAAAAATTTGGGGTCCCAGAATCACTTCCCTCTTTGTATATACTTTTCTTTGGGGAAGCAATGTCTCCCTGTATTGCTCAGGCTGGCCTTGAATTCCTGGGCTCAGGTGACCCTCCTGCCTCAGCCTCCTGAGTAGCTAGGATTACAGGCCTGTACTATCACACCCAGCCATGTCACTTTTTCTGTTGTCTTGATCTTATCCCTATGCCTCTTTTCACAAGCTCTTCAAGCTCTGCTTTCCCCTTCCCTAAAATTATAGATAACCCTTCACTGACACCTGCCTTACCTAGGGCATCCAGTACCCGGTACCTTCCTAGTACTGACCTCCCACCCCTGCTTCTCCACAGTGCCATTTCCCAGGGTCACACCCGCACACCCTTGCCTGTCTCACCCCAGTGACAGTGGCGACAGCTCTCGCAGTGGCGCCTGCTGTGGTAGTCAGGAGAGAAGGAAAGGCCTGGTTTACACGGGTCACACTGAGCAGCCGTTGAGTGCTGGTCACAGTCCTTTACCAGGAACGTTCCTGTGAGCAGAGGACGTGGGGTCAGGCCTGAAGGGGGCTGCTTGTCCCTCTTTTGGGGGCAGGGCGGGGCGGGGGCTGCCACAAGGCACCCCTCTTCCCTGCACAGATCCTGTCCCCACACATCTGGCCCACAGCCCGCCTTACCTGGCCTGCACATCTGGCAGCACAGCCTCTCTGGAGAGCGGTAGTGCCTCTCTGGACAGCTCTTGGGGGCCGGAGCAGCTGAGAGCCCCAGCAAGGTCCCCAGCATGCAGAGCCAGCCAGGAGGGGGCCAGGCCATTGCTGCTGCCCAGGGAGCTGCGTCTTCCCGCCGGTAGCTGACTGCTGGGTGCTGGTGCCTTGTTGCTCTTCCTGGATGGTAGTCACTGTGTCCAAGCTGCCTTGCTTCAGTGGCAGCTAGACTTGGGTGGCAGGCAAAGCTCTGTTGTGGCTGGGTCTTTTTTTTTTTTTTCTCACAGTAGCATCCTCCACCTCCTTCCCCTTTTCCGCGTAGCAGGGAGGAGGGCGTTAAAGGGCAAACTGAGACATTCTGTTCTTCAAAGATATTTCCTCTCTTGTTCTCCACCGCCCCCCACCTCTGTCTCTCTCTATCTCTATCTCTCTGTCTCTCTTCTGAGGATTTTTTACAAAAAGAGTATGGTCATAGAGTGCCCACCTCTCTTATTTGCAGACTTACACACCCAGATGCCCACACGGCTCCCTGTCCAGTTTACTAGTTAATCTGCATATCACCTCTCTCCCCTACCTCCATCCCTTCTTTCAGAAATAAGTGGTTTAAGAAGAAAGGAGAACTTGCCTTGAGATCCACAGTCTTGAAAGTCTTGGAGTTGACGAATTTTTGAAGCCAGAATCCTGCTGGAGCTGGAAGGGCTCATGGTCAAATAGCACTGAGGTGGCGCAGCTATTGGCTATGCTAAGTGGGGCGAATCATGACATAACCAGCCTTGTGTGGATCGAGGTCTGCCCTTATGGCCAAGAGAGCTTGCGGCAGCATTGTTTGGAATCAAAGGCAAGAGTCTTGGACCTGTGTCTCTTCTGGTCCCACTGTGGCTAGGAGATCCTGTGTGACCTCTGGTCTTCGTGCCAGCCTGTGCCATAGGAGCCACTATTGCTCAACCCTCCTGTCCCTGCTGCTCTGGCTGAATAGTCACTATGTCCTGGGGCAGCCAGGCGTCTCCCCTCTTGGACTTGGGACTTGGCTGGTCTCTGTGTGGGTCTCTTCCTTCCCCCATGCAGTGACGGGGCGGCTCGCTTGTCCTGGGCACTTTTCATTCAGGGTTTTGCAGTTGTTTTCACACTGTTCATGAAATGTCACAGCCCTGTGGTCGCACCTGGTAGATCTGTGAGATCTGTTCTTTCTATCTCACTCTTCAGTTTCCTTTCTCTTCATTTTTTCCACCCCGCCTTTCAAAGCCCCTCTATAGTTCCTCAGGGGGGCTCCACTCAAGCAAGAAGCCACACATTGTCGCCACGTGGACAGTTGTGGAAAACCATCCCTCTCACCATCTGGTGGGACTTTCTGCAAGATTCCCTCCACCAAAAGCAGTAACTTAGGGACAGGAGGACTTTGCTGTCGCTAACAGTCCCAGCCCATGCCTATGTTCTGGTAAATGTCATCACTGTTAGCCCGGTCTTGTGACGTACAGCTATAATCTCAGCTACTTGGGAAACTGAGGCAGGAGGATCCTAAGTTCAAGGCCAGCCTGGGCAGGTTAGTGGGCCCTGTCTCAAAATAAAAAGGGCTGGGGATGTAGCTCAGTGGTAGAGCTTTTGCCTAACTTGTTTGAGGCCCTGGGTTTAAACTCCTGTACTGCAAAGCAAACAAGCAGAACAAAGAAGACACCCTCCCCACTCCCCTGTGGCAAGATAGGGAAGGGGAGGTGGGGTGGCAGTAGGTTCTGAGGGAAGGCATGAGGCCTGAGAGGAATGATGAGGGAGGGACCTTTGAGGAGAAACTTGCCAGAGGGGACTTACAGTGCCGCGGGCTGGACCCTGAACTGCCACTCACCTCAGGCCTCCATTCTGTGGGCCAAGGCCCAGGCCTCTGCTGCTTACCACTCTGGCAGGCTGCTGGCCTCCTGGAGAACCTTGGTTAGAGGAGGAAAGGTGGATTCCTGGACCGGGTTCCTTGCTGGGGGAGTGGAACAACCTTCCAGTGAGCTCTGCACTACCCAGGCGGGCTGCCTGGATGGCCCCTTCCTCTTGTCCCCAGGCCTGAGGAAAGCAGCCTCTTGACATCTTCCTTGGACTCATCTACCACTATATTCTCTTATAGGCCAGCCTCTCTGTGTGTGGCCTCCCCCAACAAATGTGCACTTTTCTTGCTTCTGCAAAGACACACCCACAGGAGCCCCGGGAGCCCTTCTCTTTTGAGGACTTTCTTTTTTTGAGACAGGATCTCGCTATGTAGTTTAGGCTGGTCCTGAATTTACTATGTAGCCCAGGTTGGCCTCAAACTCTCAGTGATCCTCCTGCCTTAGCCTCCCTAAGCCTGGGATTACAGGAGTAAGTGACCACGCCTGGCTCATCTTCTATCACTTCTTTTTTTTTTTTTTTTTTTTTTTTGAACCAGGAATCAAACTCAGGACCTTGTGCTTGCCAGGCAGGCACTGTGCCGCTGAGCTACATCTCCTGCCCTTCAGTGGTATTAAATACACCCATGAGGTGGTGCAAACATTGTCTCATCCATCTTCATAACTTTGTCTTATAAAATCACACCTCTGAAGCTGGCTTAGAGGCTGAGGTGTGAGGATGGTTTGAACCCAGGAGTTCAAGGCCAGCCTGGGCAATATGGTGAGGAGGCTCTGCCTCAAAAAACTCCCAGGAAACCAAACCAAACCAAACCAAATCAAACCAAACCAAACCAAACCCTACAAAAGTTTGTACCTTTAAACAATTACTGATAAAGGCATCTATGACAAACAGCCAACATTATACTAAATGGACAAAAAGTGAAAGGTTTCGCTCTAAAATCAGAGAAAAGATAAGACATATAATGGCAGCATTCTTATTCAATATAGTAGTGGAAACATTAGCCAGAGCAATTAGATAAGAAAAAGAAGTGCAAGGGATAACGATAGGAAAGGAAGAATATCACGTTAATAATATCCCTTAGTTATTGTGGGCTGACCAGGCCTGCAATCTCCCAAACGAGTGGATAACAAAGACTTAAATAAGTGAAACAATTAAAATGATGTTAGGGTTCCAGGAGGGTCCAACCTTCTCTCAGAATTCAAGGTTTTCTGGGTTAAGACCAAGAGCTTCTCTGGGTGGCCCATATTTATTTGATTTTCAAAGAAAGGAGCAGAATAGTGAAGAAAATCTGGGAATCTGAGCAGGATCTTGGGAGAATTTCCCAAGTAGTAAATATGTCAATCAGAAGAACTATCTCATCTTTAGTTTGGTATTTATTGTAGGAGCGTGGAGCCTGCAGCTGCAGTCTCTTTTTAATTAACTGGGGTTGGAGCCAAATGTCCTCAGCTGTGGCCTTATCTTGTCCTTTGAGACATCACAGCTTCACAGGCCAATACAGGCCTCAGTGGTGACCAGTGACTCACAGAGGTTCATTTACTTTGAGTCTGCTGCCCTTCTCCAGACAAGGTGCCTAGGCTTTGGACAACTCACAAGTAAACATGGAAAGCCAGTTGGTTAATATTAAATCCTGCTCAGAGCCACTTTGTAGTGGTCTCCATCAGAAGAAGTTAAATTATCGCTATTTGTGGATGACATGATACTCTACATGGAAGACCCCCAAAACAAAAGACTTTTAGATTTAATAACCAAATTCAGTAGCATGGCTGGTTACAAAGTCAACACTCAAAACTGATAGCCTTGGTGTACACTCTCTCAGCTCACTGGGAGAGAAATTAGGGAAACAACACCTTTTACAATAGCATCCAAAAAAAATGAAATACCTAGGAATCAATATAACAAAGGAAGTAAAACATTTTTATGTTGAAAACTACAGTTCTCTGAAAAAGGAGATCAAAGAGGCTATCAGGAAGGTATACCTTGTTCTTGGGTAGGGAGAACCAATATAGTAAAAATGGTCATACTTCCAAAACTGCTAATACAGATTTAATGCAGTCCTGCTCAAAATGCCAATAGCATATCTCACAGAGTTAGAGAAAACAATCCTAAAATGCATTTTGAACCAGAAGAGACCTAGAATAGCAAAAGCAATTCTTGGCAATAAAGGCAAGGAAGGGAACATCACAATCCCTGACTTGAAATTATGCTACAAAGCTATGGAGATAAAGATGTACCATACACAGGTGCAGATTCCCTATGATGAATGCTATCACTATTTGTATCTAAAATATACTACTAATAAAGCTACTGTGATAAAAACAGCATGATGCTGGCAAAAAACCAAAAACAACTAACGAAAAACAACAAAAAAACCAGACCTGAGGATCAGTGGAACAGATTAGAAGGTATAGAAACAACTCCAAACACACTCAGCTACCTTATATATTTTTTTAATTTTAAAAATAAAAGGAGGAAAACATTAACAGACAGACAACCCTTTACAAAATAGCAAAAGAACAGTACA